>NC_140172.1:78422847-78925347 GCF_963971535.1 Notolepis coatsorum | reverse complement strand
TCCTCATATAGCTATTGCTGGGCCAGACTTCTATAGCGCTAGACTTCTATAGAGCTAGACTTCTATAGAGCTAGGGATGTCCGATTTTTTTTTTTTTTACATTTCTATAGAAATGATGTCCGATATTATCGGCCTACCGATATTATCGGCATTCAAATGTGATATCGGTTGATATCGGTATCGTAAATTAAGAGTTGGACAATATCGGTATATCGGTATCGGTAAAAAAGCCAATATCGAGCATCCCTAAGCTAGACTCTATAGAGCTAGACTTATATAGAGCTAGACTTCTATAGAGCTAGACTTCTATAGCGCTAGACTTCTATAGCGCTAGACGTCTATACAGCTAGACTTCTATAGCGCTAGCCTTCTATAGAGCTAGACTTCTATAGCGCTAGCCTTCTATAGAGCTAGACTTCTATAGATCTAGACATCTATTTAGCTAGACTTCTATAGCGCTAGCCTTCTATAGAGCTAGATTTCTATAGCACTAGACTTCTATAGAGCTAGACTTCTATCGAGCTAGACTCTATAGAGCTAGACTTCTATAGAGCTAGACTTCTATAGCGCTAGACTTCTATAGAGCTAGACTTCTATAGAGCTAGACTTCTATAGCGCTAGACTTCTATAGATCTATACATCTATAGAGCTATACATCTATAGAGCTAAACTTCTATAGCGCTAGACTTCTATAGCGCTAGTCTTCTATAGCACTAGTCTTCTATAGCGCTAGACTTCTATAGCGCTAGACTTCTATAGCGCTAGACTTATATAGAGCTAGGTTTATATAGAGCTAGACGTCTATAGAGCTATACTTCTATAGAGCTACAATTGGAATTCAAAACCCTCCATAATAAAAAATTGCTCATCTATTTCATCACTCAAATCCAACCTTAAAAATCTTAATAATAAGATAGATTCTTAACACATTCACGGCCATTCGATATCCCCATCTAGCTATAGCTGGGCCAGCTTACCATTACACACTTTCACAGTGCGTCACGTTGTTTGTAGAGCTAAATCTATATTTTATATTATAGCTATGGATACAATATCATGGTCATCTGACAGTAAGAATCTCCCGTTCAAGATGCAAAACATAAATAATTTTTCCATCCATACGTTCCCGTTTTATACCGTGGTGAATATGAGTGTTATTTCCAAATGATCGGGGCTAATTCCTGGGAGGCTGTTTATAAGCCACGACGTGTATTATACCAAATCCATTGGCGTTTCGTCCCTACACACGCTACAATTAAATTTCTGATTAATTGATTGCCAATAACGGCATTTGTTATTACCACAACATACGCTGATTAGGGGGCAGGCTATGAAAACCTTGCACGATCAAGCTGAAATTTACGTCAAATTGTTAATTCTTACCTGTGGCCGGTGGGATTCCAAAAACAATATTCCAATTATTTGATCGCCATCTGGTAGATCGAATGTCCATTTGGTCGACGACATAACCCACAACAGCATAAAGAATCGGGTGTCCCAAAAACTAGGGTGAAGTCCTCAGGACTGTACACTGCGACGAGATAATAGCGAATTGCCCCTTTAATTGGCCGTTGCGATTGGTAAATATTATCTGGGGGCGGGCTTGCGAGTAGTGCTTTCAAGCCTTGCATTCGCATTTCACTCCTAAATTATCCAAGGTGTGTGATGACGCGATGGCGTCAATCACGCGAGCTGAGCAGTGAGCACTCAGCAGGTATGATCAGAGGGAACAATCGACTGAGCACTCACTCTGATAGACTGGCTGACTGTCTGATTCATTTAGCTATGAAGAAAAGTAAAGTTAGTATTGCTTCATATTTTTGACGCGTTCGACCTCCTATAGTGAGCCGAACTGAACTGAACTCAGACACACGGAGAGAGCTGCAGCGTCTGCTGCTCCTCCTCCCTCCCGCACCCGTGGCTGTTGTAAACACTAGTCTCTAGTGGGACACTGGGACCTCGGTGAGCCTGCCAGCCGGCTAGCTACTGATATCAACAAATGCTACAGCAAGTCTAGTAGTGCATGATAGCTTGCGTTAGCTCACTGTTCAAAACGAAACTTCCCATTAAACTAAATAGCTACAGATAGCTCCTGATATCAATGTCTTATAACACTGAGTCGATGCGTATTCGAGCTGAGGGCACGCTGAATATAGTCAATAGGGTCCAGCTGCAGCGCCGGAGAATCCTGGCCGTAGCTGGAGGCTACAGTATAGGGTCCAGCTGCAGCTCCGGAGAATCCTGGCCGTAGCTGGAGGCTACTTGAGTACACACAGACAGTGGAGCTGGTTGCATATAGCGAGCATTTTGACTTGTTGCGTGGTGGCGATGTCTCGCAGATAATACAACTACAAGTATGATTATATAATATATATATTTTATTAAAAAAACTTTTATATAAAATAATTTTTTTTTTTTTAAATCAAAAACAATCGATATAAATAATGGTAAAATTGTTATTTAAAAATGTGCCCCTAAAAATATGTTTTGCCCCTAAATTTCTCATTTAGGGGCAAGTGTGCCCCTAGTGAAAAAGCTTAGCGTACAGCCCTGGTCCTAGGTTCAGGTTAGTAGAAAAGAGCGCCCGGAGCGTTTTCAGTGTGGCACCCGGTCTGGAACAGGGGTTACTGCATTTTTTTTTTTTTTTTTTATCTTTTTCCCCCTCCATTTTCCTCCGATTTTCTCCCATCCCAATGTTAGTCGTATGCCAATTCCCAGTTCCTTCCTGGTCGCTGCGCACTTACCCCCCACAGTCAGATCATCTGGGAGAGTGGAGGCTACCACATGCTTCCTCCGACACACGTCCAGCCAATCACCGCTTCTTTTCACCTGGCAGCGCGGATTCTCATTGAGAGGGCGTAGCGTGTGGGAGGATCACACTATCCCCTTCAAGTCCTATCCGCGCTTAGCAGGCGCCCCGACCGAACTGTAGGAGTCGCTGTTTACAACGACCCGGACCCACCCCGCCAGCTTCTCCCACCCTCTAATACAGCCAATTGTATTAGTGTGGACGGCCAGCCAAGCTGGTGACAACCCCGGAGCTGTGAGCTGGATTCGAACAGGCGAATCCAGCTCACAGCTCCGGGGTTGGTGACGAACGCAATCTCCGCTCGGCCACCTAACCGCCCCTGGGTTACTGCATTCTTGATACAGCACTACTAGCAGGATCTGGCCGGTACTGCACCTTCGGAGTCCCGGTATGTCTTTTACGGGCAAAATACAGCTCCCAGATATTGAATAGGGTATTCAAATCGAATAAAAGTGACAACGAGTCAAAACATATACGTTGTTGGCCGTCAACCGCTGGCTCCCAATAACGTATGTATACGTGGTTGGCCGGGAAAGTGTTAATAATAAAATGAGATAAAAATACAATACATTTAGCATAGAATAGAATAAGATGACTAAAATAAAGATTACCATATACAGTTCTAAAAGTGTGCAGTGCAGATAAAATAAGATAAAAATACAATACATTTTGCATAGAATAAAATAAGATTACTAAAATAAAGATTACTATATACAGTTCTAAAAGTGTATCAGGATGTAGATATTATACTATATACATTTTTTATAACAAAGATGGCTATGTACAGTTCTAAAAAAGGTATGTGTGTAATGAGTAATGTACAAGTAATTTTAGCAGTGCAAAATGCAATGTGCATATGGTATGTATATGTACAGTATATATGTATATGGGTTCTAGACTTGCAAAGTATTAAAAGTGACTTGATTTGATTTATGATTGTTAATTAGTGCAATTACTTTTGGTCTCTTAAAAATGGTGAGGCACGTATAGAAATAGTTGTAATTCCTACATTGATTTGGATGTAAATACTCTCACATTAAAGCTGAAAGTCTGCACTTGAAATTAAAATTGTGTTGATGCCCTGACTGTATATCATTTGATATTGACCACTACATCCTGCTGACTGCTGTCCCTCTGTGTGTTGGTATAACAGGAGATTCTTCAGCAGCTGGTAATGATGCCTCTACCTGATGTACTGGTGTTGGGCCGGACTCCTCTATCTGGTGCGTATCCGTCTGTGTATCAGACAATATAACAATGTTTTTGGTTGATTGTGTCTCTACAGTGTGTTTATGGTGTGTTGACAGTGTGTTGACGGTGTGTTTATGGTGTGTTGACAGTGTGTTGACGGTGTGTTGATGGTGTGTTGACGGTGTGTTTACAGTGTCTCTACAGTGTAGTGTGTTTACAGTGTCTACAGTGTGTTTACGGTGTGTTGAACGTTTACTGTATTTGCTGTTTGACTTCATTTTGAATTATTCTTGATAATGTAAGCTCCTCCAGCAGCACCACTGAATGATATAAAAGCATCCACCTACATCAGCGAAGACAGCTCATTGGTCCAGTAGGTTCTGGACAGAGTTAGAGAAGACAGCTCATTGGTCCAGTTTCCAGTAGGTTCTGGACAGAGTTAGAGAAGACAGCTCATTGGTCCAGCAGCTTCTGGACAGAATGAGAGAAGACGGCTCATTGGTCCAGCAGGTTCTGGACAGAGTGAGAGAATACTGTTCATTGGTCCAGCAGGTTCTGGACAGAGTGAGAGAAGACAGCTCATTGCCCATCCCAACCATGGTTTGCAGATCTGAGAGCAAGTACGAGATCCCTTGGGTTCTGCAAACATCACAGAGCACTGCCTTGACCATTGTGACCTATGGAGCCCCATACATTGCTATTTGATCCACCACAGGTTCTCAGTCTGATCGAGGGCCCTATTTCCCGTACCGTAAGTAGATCAAAAGGCCCATTATACAGATTCAATTAACCCGATGTTTGAATCCAGGATTTCCCCGTTCCTCGAACGCTGATTCAGTCTCGTTAATTCGAACCAGACTTGATACTCCGGATAATTGCGCGCGGCCGCCTCACCTGAAAAGACAGCAGGTGTCGATCGCAGAAATCCTGATTTTCTAACAGCATTGATTGATTGATTGATTTATTGAAAACTTTATTAACAGATTGCATAATGGGTACAATACAGTACGGCTCAATAGCCTCGCCGACAGGTTAAATGCATAATCTATAGGCTAATTTTAAATCCCTCATTACCCCAATCAATCAGATTATATTTCTTTAAATGTGCCTGCTGGCAGTAGGCCTAATGGAATGAATAATCGAATGAGTTAAACTCTTTCAGAATAAGTAGATAAAAACGAGCCCAAAGAGTATCTAATTGATATGAATTAATAGATACTTATGAGGATATCTGTACTGTGTGCTTAGGTATCATGTACTATATAAATACATGGTTCCCAAAGTTTTCAAGGCGCGACCCCCGAAATAATGTGTCAGAGAGGGAGTTGGAGGCTATACAGTTTCACTATTAACACTTTGGATGCCAGCGACGCGTTTTGTCGTTAGTTCATGCCGCCAGTTGAGTGCCGGCAACGCTATATAGCGTTTGTTTGTCGTATTTTTTTTATTGGCAATTTGAATTCATATTTCATCAATCGAGCCTCACGCTAGTGTTGCAGAGTCTCTCTGAGCTCAATTGGGAAGATACCGCCCCCTATCGTCTCTCCCTGTGTAACTGCACCCCATTAGTTTAGACTGATGAAGGGGGGGGGGGGGGGTAGTTTCCTCATGTTACTTTTCCGTCAAGCCAACTGAAGAGACCAAGTGATCGCCGGCCCTCAGAACAGCGTGGATTATGTATTTCCAGCACCCAACGCTGAATCAATAAATGCGATCGATATTTGGAATGGCGATCAGGAATTGGAATAATCTTTTTGGATAACATCTGATCTGAGGTAAGGAATCTATTTTACCAGTCTTAGGATAATCAGAGCTGTTTTCACCTATATATCAACTTGTCCCATATGTGTGTGTGGCTGTGAGTGTGTGCTCGCTGATCAGGAAATAAGATAATAGATTTTTCAGCCCGTTTCCCTAGCGTGCATAAGTACACATACTATCGATAATCTAGCGTTTATTTGAAAACTATTCATAAATAGGCAGACAAATTACAACGTTTTTGTGTATGCCAGAATATTCCAGTAAATGCTGTTTATCACGGAATCTATATATTTTCCTGAAAAACAAGGGCTTTTCAAAATGCTATAAAATGGAAATGAACCCATTTATTAAAAAATATATATCCGTTTCGACAATGTTGACTGCAAACAAGTCATTGATAAGCGACGGGCAGATTAGACACATAGCCATAATTTAAGACAGAGATTATGCGTTCACAACACTATCATTGAAGTGGGTGCTGGCATTTAACCACGTTTTACCATGTTCACCAGTGGTAATCAAAGTGTTAATAATTTTTTTATCTGTTTCGGACATCATCCATTCCATGCATGCATTGAATTGATTAACCTTTGGTTTATACCAGTGACACCAGTCATGTTAATCACCTTCTTGTTCATCATCAGATAACAGTGGCTGAACAGATAAATGCATTTTCTCAAGTTCATTCATCTAAATGTCAAAGGCTTGCAATTGCTCATTCACTCAAGTCACGTCCACGTCATCAAATCCGTCAAACAGCGCATCTCCTCCTCAGACATTTTAATCCCAGTTACAATATCACAATAACATGAGCGACAATGATACAATTCAACAATCCACATATTCAGATTAGTCCTAATTCACATCCACAATCCACGGTTCAAACTTTTTGATCTGTTGCCATAGTGATTTAGACAATTGCGCGTTGGGGAACCGACAGGTCTAGCTTAAGTCAAGTTATCCTGAAAATTATCCGGCTAACTCAGTTAGCCAGGTACGAGGAACAGGGCCCGGGGATCAGCCCGTCCGCTCCCACACGTTGTTTACTGTGATGTGATTTAACTCTTTCAAAAAACCTTCATTGGGATGCCCCTACTATTAAATATGTGCAGTGTCTAAACTTTGGCTGGTAATGAATGAAGGAATGAAGTGTCTAGACTTTGTTTGGTAATGAATGAATGAATGAATGAATTAACGAAGTGTCTAAACTTTCTCTGGTAATGAATGAAGGAATGAAGTGTCTAAACTTTGTCTGGTAAAGAATGAAGGAATGAAGTGTAAACTTTGTCAACACACATATAAACATATAAACAAACATATAACAATGAAAATTCTCAAGCAGATATTCTGGTAATAACATACGAAGACTCTTGAATGTGATGGCATTTTCCCAGAAGGGGCAGTATGAAGCAATGGTCTTAGGGTTGGATGCCGGAAAGAGTATTGTATTCAGATCTGAAGTCCTCTGTGCGTGTGAATGGCAGCATTTCAATGTTTTGGCTGCTCAACTTAGACCCTTGCACACCTGGATCACAGATGATTTGGCATCAAGATGGTAACAAATCTAAAAAGATGTATCTACACAGAAACAATTTACTGCCCTATTATTCTCTGGGCATAAGATAAGGTGGGGGGGCTCTATAGGTGTATGGTCCAGATTTAGGCAATTAGATAAGATTCTAGATTGATATTAACCTTTGTTACAAAGCTTGTATACTGTGTGAGTCCTAATGCCTGGCTAATCTAATATAGAGCTAGACTTCTATAGCGCTAGACTTCTATAGAGCTAGACTTCTATAGTGCTAGACTTCTATAGAGCTAGACTTCTATAGCGCTAGACTTCTATAGCGCTAGACTTCTATAGTGCTAGACTTCTATAGCGCTAGCCTTCTATAGAACTAGACTTCTATAGTTCTATCCTTCTATAGCGCTAGCCCTCTATAGAGCTAGACTTCTATAGAGCTAGACTTCTATAGTTCTAGCCTTCTTTTTTTTTAAACTTTATTTTTTAGCGTTTATCGCTTTTCTGGTCAAGCATGACCGACAGATACAGGGTGCAACGGGATATAGATCAGGGGAAGACATTCTGGCAAATGACGGCGGGTCCGGGAATCGAACTCGGAGTCCACCAGATCCGTGACGCAGCACGGTTTTCCCCGACGCAGAAATAGCGCTGAGATATGCGGTGAGCTACTGGAGCTCCCCTAGTTCTAGCCTTCTATAGAGCTAGACTCCTATAGCGCTAGACTTCTATAGAGCTAGACTTCTATAGAGCTAGACTTCATAGAGCTAGCCTTCTATAGAGCTAGACTATATAGAGCTAGATTTCTATAGAGCTAGACTTCTATAGAGCTAGACTTCATAGAGCTAGACTTCATAGAGCTAGACTTATATAGCGCTAGACTTCTATAGCGCTAGACTTCTATAGAGCTAGACTTATATAGCGCTAGACTTCTATAGCACTAGACTTCTATAGAGCTAGTCTTCTATAGAGCTAGACGTCTATAGAGCTAGACGTCTATAGAGCTAGACGTCTATAGAGCTAGACTTCTATAGCGCTAGCCGTCTATAGAGCTAGCCTTCTATAGCGCTAGCCTTCTATAGCGCTAGACGTCTATAGAGCTAGCCTTCTATATAGCTAGCCTTCTATAGAGCTAGACTTCTATAGAGCTTGACTTCTATAGAGCTAGACTGCTATAGAGCTAGACGTCTATAGGGAGGTGTAGTGGTTACGTCATTGCCGTTTTTCGTGTGTTCCACCCTCTGTCCCCATTGCCCATTTCTAAATCGCCTCATTTAAAACAAATAAAGCATTAACATTGTCATGGTGTACCTTTCTGTGCTTATTCATCCACAATCTATAGGTCAACATGAAAATATTCGCAATTAATCATAAAAATTATAATAATGTTAGTGATAGAAGGGAACTTATTTTGTGCAAAAATGGAAAGCTTTTCAATTTCCATGCGGCAGAATTGTTACAATAGCCGATAATCCATTTTCCCAATGATTAATCCCTATAGGGGTGGAACAACCAGTGACGTCAGACTACACCTCCCTATAGAGCTAGACTTCTATATTGCTAGACTTCTATAGAGCTAGACATCTATAGCGCTAGACTTCTATAGCGCTAGACTTCTATACAGCTAGGCGTCTATAGAGCTAGACGTCTATAGAGCTAGACTTCTCTAGCGCTAGACTTCTATAACGCTAGTCTTCTATAGTGCTAGTATTCCATAGTGCTAGACTTCTATAGCGCTAGACTTATATAGAGCTAGACGTCTATAGAGCTAGACTTATATAGCTCTATAGAGCTAGACGTCTATAGAGCTAGACTTCTCTAGCGCTAGACTTATATAGAGCTAGACGTCTATAAAGCTAGACTTATATAGCTCTATAGAGCTAGACTTCTCTAGCGCTAGACTTCTATAACGCTAGTCTTCTATAGTGCTAGTATTCCATAGTGCTAGACTTCTATAGCGCTAGACTTATATAGCGCTAGATGTCTATAGAGCTAGACGTCTATAGAGCTAGACTTATATAGCGCTAGCCTTCTATAGAGCTAGACTTCTATAGAGCTAGACATCTATAGAGCTATACTTCTATAGCGCTAGCCTTCTATAGAGCTAGACTTCTATAGAGCTAGACGTCTATAGAGCTAGCCTTCTATATAGCTAGACTTCTATAGAGCTAGACTCTATAGAGCTAGACTTCTAAGACTTCTATAGAGCTAGACTTCTAAGACTTCTATAGAGCTAGACTTCTATAGAGCTAGACTTCTATAGAGCTAGACTTATATAGAGCTAGACTTCTATAGAGCTAGACGTCTATAGGGAGGTGTAGTGGTTACGTCATTGCCGTTTTTCGTGTTCCACCCTCTGTCCCCATTGCCCATTTCTAAATCGCCTCGTTTAAAACAAATAAAGCATTAACATTGGCATGGTGTACCTTTTTGTGCTTATTCATCCACAATCTATAGCTCAACATGAAAATATTCGCAATTAATCATAAAAATAATAATAATGTTAGTGATAGAAGGGAACTTATTTTGTGCAAAAATGGAAAGCTTTTCAATTTCCATGCGGCAGAATTGTTACAATAGCTGTAACTGAGGGTTTACAATACCCTGACTGTATTAAAGATTGTGATATATTAAACCACTACTAGTTATGTACTTTAATTACTGGCCATACAGTACATGAATATATATGATGAACACCCACACAAGAATACGGCATTGACACATAAAGTTCTATTGGAGGGTTATTTATTATGATTAAGCAACGTTAGGTTACAGATTGAGAATTAGGCTTGCGCTTGTATGGCGAAGAACATACGTAAAGTCAGTCAAGAGCATAAGTCAATGAGAATAGTAGGAATACTAGGATGGGTCTAAGCTGACGCCACCTGTGGTATAGCAATTATATGGGCCACACCGGTGCCAGCTGGAGACACTGGGGGGTTCCCTCCGGGGTGTAAGGCCGGTAGGGGTAGAGGAATGGTCGGGTACACAGTCTGGGTCAACGAGGAATAACGAGGCTCCAGATACAGGAGCCGGTGCATGTACTCCCTTGATCAGCAGACAAAGCAATAGTTGTAATCCAATATGCTCGATAGCATTGACGACAGCTAGCCAGCCCCTTCCAAGAGGCGGGCCCGAGTGGTGATCCTCACGAGGTTAAATCCCAAACGACAGTGGAATCAACGGTGCTCTTCTCCAGTGGTCACGGTCCCAAAGCAATATAATCCAACCAGAAATGGTTCTGCAATCGCCGGTGTAGATTCTCCTGTGTACATATCCAACGGTTCTCGCCTAGGACTCCTCGGGTGTGGGCACGGATTTAGGCCGCACAGCCTGGATAAGTGCACCAGCTAAATACACGACGAACCGATGGTAATGCTGGTCACTGAAGAACTGTAGCCGCACGATACACTATAAATGATCGACTATTACTTCACATTAGATTAAGTCGAACTCAAAGTTACTGCGTTAAACTCTGACACTTTAACATTCTATTCGCACGCGGTTCTCAATGCTCTATTTAGATGCAAGGTTGCTCACTTCACTGCACGTTGACTCGTGGTGAAGGCATTAAGGTTTTGGTAAGACTACTCCTGTTTACACCTGCGCCGTATTTATACGTAAGGTGAATATCTAGTGCCAACCTCAGTTCTTGTCTCGTATTACTACGCAGACTCTGGGCATGTACCGACATGCCCGGAGTTGCCTTTGAACTTGCCGTTGGGGGCTTGGTCGTTGGCGCCTGGGGTCGCTGTCCAATAGGAGAGCGAATATTACTCTGGTTTGTACGCAGGTAAAGGGATATTCTGTGTATATATACAAACAATATACAAGGTATATCAAAACAATAAATATATATATTCAGTTTAATCTGACCCTTTGCAACAGCCGCCTCCTAATTAGTCTGCACCTAATTAGTTAAAGCGAAGACAGATTAATAGTCCTGTCAACTACTCAATGTCTGTTGTGGGGAGTAGGGCAATCTACAAAGTCAGTGGGTCATGATCGTCATCAAGGGAGTCAGGGAGCCTTGGCAACTCTATCAGCCTCGCCACGGGTCGGGTGTAGGTCCGTCCCTGGACAATAACTTCTGCCGCTCTGACCTTTCCGTCGGCACCAGTGATCACTTTGCTTACGCGGCCGGCCGGCCACGCAGCTCGGGGTAGTGACTGGTCTATGATCATAACGACTGTCCACTTTTAAGTTGTCCCTGTCCTTGACCCGCTTCTGCCGGGCTGGAAGGGATGGTAGGGAGCTTAGGAGGAAGCGGGCCTGAGACTGGTTGATCTGTGCTTGGCTGTGTCTCCACATCCTCCGTCTGTTCCTCTTGTTTGGTCTGTACCCCGTCTGAGGAGGGGCCGGTTCCGGCCGCCCCATCAAGAAGTCGTTTGGGGTGCTGGGTTCGAGGTCAGCTACGTCTCTTGGAGCGCAGCTGAGGGGGGTGGAGTTCGGAACTCCCTCTTCTTGGGCCCACGGTTCTCTCACATGCCTCTCGTCTAATGTCAATAGCCTCTCAACGGGCTGTACGAGAGAGTGGCCTGTGTCGCTCACCTTTGTGTGCAGGCAGCGTGTAAACGTGGGTTGACTGTCAAGTCCGTAGAGGGGGCCCTGTAGCGTCCACCCCAGTCAGGTCTGAACCGCGACTGGGCATCCTTTAGGTCCGATGTGGGCCGCCTCAATTGGGAGAATGAGGTCCGCGTGGTCGGAGCCTATGAGCAGGGTCGGTGTGGCGCCGTCGATGAGCGGTATAGGTAGTTGACGTAGGTGCACGTACTTCGCCATCAGCTGTGGGATGGGGTAGGTGTACTGTGACAGGCCTATGTCGTGGCTGGTGAAGACGTTAGTGATGCTATACTGCTTCTCGGGCTGCTCGACCGCTGCTATCGTGAAGGAGACATTTTCACCCTTTATGGTCTTCCGGTCTCTTCTAATGGTACGGATTGTCATTGTTCCTTTGGCACCCTGCAGGCCCAACTGGGCTGCGGCGGAAGCGAGGAGGAGAGTCTTTTCAGACCCATCGTCTAGGACGGCGTAAGTGTCCAGGACCTTGTCCTCGTAGCTCAGGAGCACTCTGACCACTTTGATGAGCACTCGGGGGGTCCCGCTATGCTGGTCTATGTGGAGCACTCCTGTTGGTGGGTTGCCTTGGATCTTCTGTAGTGGTGCCGACTCGCGGTAGTCCGAGTAGCACCGTGACTCCCAGTGTCTGCTGTAGCAGTCAGGACACCAGGGGGCGGTCCTGTGGATCTTCTGTAGTGGTGCCACCGCCTCGGCCTGATACATCACCGTGACGGGCCTACTTGGTTGTCCTGGCGGACGCTTGTTGCTGTCGTGCAGGACCTCGAGGTGGGCGCCGTCGCACTTGCTGCATCTCTTCTTTAGGCGGCACTCAGCTGCCATATGGCTGCGCGCGGAAGCAGCGGCGGTTGGCTTTGATCCACTGACTCACCTCGTCAGCGGTCAGCTTCTTGAAAGTGTCACATTGAGACAGCCAATGTTCCTCTTCACAGTACTGGCATACAATCTTCCACTCCCCCTTGGTCGGGGGGGTGCTGTGGTTCTTGTGCTGCGGCACTGACTCGGCCTGGTGCATAACGGTCACGGACCGGCGGTTGTCATTGAACCTCCGCGGTCCATCTCTAGGGCTAGAGTCACTCCACACGAATGTGTCCAGTCTTAGACTGCTGACCTCCCTGGCGAGGAAATCAGCTAGGTCTAGGAGGGATGCTTCTGGGCCGTTGGGGTCGCGGTGGTCTCTCTGCCGCCGAAAACGCTCTTGGCGGGCTGGAGGGAGCTTCTCCAGTATTCGCTCCACATTAGAGTTTGCATATAGTTCATGTCTCCCCTTCTCCTTTTGGGACCCCAGCATCCCCACGAGGGATTGTACCTTGATAGAGAGGTCATCCAGTGCTCTATTGTCTTTGGCTGGGGGGAGGCGGTCGATATCTCTTATTTCTTGTATCACGTAGTCCCATATGCGTCCATAACGCTGGTCGAGGGCCACTAGAGCCGCGGAGTATGGGGTGCTTGAGTTGGAATATGCCAGCGCTATGGTATGCGCTCTGGGCACCTTGAGATGCTTGAGGAGGATGGCATATTTGTACGACTCGTCGGGGACGTCGGACATCATAGTCTCCAAGCACATCCGTAATTCCGTGTACTGTGCTTTGTCCTCGCGCGTAAAGTCTGGGAACGTCGGTGTGCCAAGGTACGATGCCATGGATGGCTGGCACATTGGTAAGCGTAGGGGAAGAGGCCTCCTGGGCGAGTCTCCCCGTACGTGTTGTCGTGGGTTGGTACTCGTTGGGTACCAGAGGCCGGGTACCCAGGTGCTGTTCCTCGGTGCTGACTGTACGTCAAACTCACCCGTGAGTTGGGTCGGGGGTTTGTAGTGCAGTGACTCGGGGCTGACGTCGGGGCTGTACTGGGCCCTCCTGGTCCAGAGTACGTTGCTGCTGGTGGGCTTGACTTTCCTCCTCTTCCTCTTCCTCTTCTAGGTCCTGGAGTCTTCTAGTCAGTCTCTCGGCCACGTAGGCCGGTTCTTCCCGGTGGCTGGGTCTCGTATGGACCGGTCGGGGAGGGGGGTCGGAGACGTAGACGGGATCCTCCTGTTGGCCGGGTCCCGGGTCGCTTCGTCGTGTAGGGGAAGGTTCCCTAGACCCTTGTCGTGATGATCTAGCTCCGTGCGGAGAGAGGGGGTGTCGCCCTGGCAATCAATTGTTCTATCATCTGCGCCTGCAGCCGGTCGCGCTCTGCTTCGCGCTGGGCATGGGCGGCGTCGCGCTCTGCTTCGCGCTGGGCATTGGCGGCGTCGCGCTGTGCATTAGCGGCGTCGCGCTGTGCTTCGCGCTGGGCATTGGCGGCGTCGCGCTGTGCATTGGCGGCGTCGCGCTGTGCATTGGCGCGGTCTCTTTCAATGTTCTCTTCCGTCTGAAGGCGTCTCGTTCGGTTGCAGAGTGTTCGCGTTCACTAAGGGCTTGCGCTTGGAGTTGCGCGTGAAGGCGCTCTCGTTCCGCTGCAGATTGTTCGCGCTCGCTTGCTTGTTGCGCCTGGAGGCGCTCTCGTTGTTCGCGCTCGCCCGTCTGTTGAGCCTGAAGGCGCTCTCTTTCCATGGCAGAGTGTTCGCGCTCACTAAGGGCTTGCGCTTGGAGTTGCGCATGGAGGCGCTCTCTTTCCATGGCGGAGTGTTCGCGCTCACTAAGCGTCTTTGCTTGAAGTCGATCGCGTTCGGTGGAGGCTGTCAGGGTGGCGATGAAGGCTTGCGCCAGTATCTGGTCCGCCTCGCTGGGAGATGACACTGACGGAGGTGATCGGCTTCTGACAGTGCTCGTTGGAGATCTGTTCTCCTGGCGCACCCCGAGGTCCATCTCCTGGGCGCGCTTCTCTTCTGGTCGTGTGTCGGGTTCTGTCCCTGGAGCGCTTTCTTTATCCTGGAGCTCTCCGGGGACTATCCCGGTGACGTTGTCTGGAGGTATAGTCATGTCATGTCCCACCTGGTCCCCCCCGTGAGCTTGGTCAGTTTCGTTAGAACCCACTGGGGTCTCCACTGGCAGGGTCGCCTGGTCGATGACTATCCGCTTTATCCGTATTTAACGTCTGTTTAGATAAGCTAGGTAGTAGAACGACAGCGTATTCCTCCAGATAGGGAGGTGGCTGACGTTTGCGCTGCGGGCGTTCTAGCTTGGGAGAGCCGCTTGGGGAGTGTTCACCGCTGGCCGTGGTTAATATTAATATTATATTAAATATTACACTGATACCATCCGGCTCGAAGGACCAATTGTAACTGAGGGGTTACAATATCCTGACTGTATTAAAGATTGTGATATATTAAACCACTACTAGTTATGTACTTTAATTACTGGCCATACAGTACATGAATATATATGATGAACACCCACACAAGAATACGGCATTGACACATAAAGTTCTATTGGAGGGTTATTTATTATGATTAAGCAATGTTAGGTTACAGATTGAGAATTAGGCTTGCGCTTGTATGGCGAAGAACATACGTAAAGTCAGTCAAGAGCATAAGTCAATGAGAATAGTAGGAATACTAGGATGGGTCTAAGCTGACGCCACCTGTGGTATAGCAATTATATGGGCCACACCGGTACCAGCTGGAGACACTGGGGGGTTCCCTCCGGGGTGTAAGGCCGGTAGGGGTAGAGGAATGGTCGGGTACAAAGTCTGGGTCAACGAATAATAACGAGGCTCCAGATACAGGAGCCGGTGCATGTACTCCCTTGATCAGCAGACAAAGCAATAGTTGTAATCCAATATGCTCGATAGCATTGACGACAGCTAGCCAGCCCCTTCCAAGAGGCGGGCCCGAGTGGTGATCCTCACGAGGTTAAATCCCAAACGACAGTGGAATCAACGGTGCTCTTCTCCAGTGGTCACGGTCCCAAAGCAATATAATCCAACCAGAAATGGTTCTGCAATCGCCGGTGTAGATTCTCCTGTGTACATATCCAACGGTTCTCGCCTAGGACTCCTCGGGTGTGGGCACGGATTTAGGCCGCACAGCCTGGATAAGTCCACCAGCTAAATACACGACGAACCGATGGTAATGCTAGTCACTGAAGAACTGTAGCCGCACGATACACTATAAATGATCGACTATTACTTCACATTAGATTAAGTCGAACTCAACGTTACTGCGTTAAACTCTGACACTTTAACATTCTATTCGCACGCGGTTCTCAATGCTCTATTTAGATGCAAGGTTGCTCACTTCACTGCACGTTGACTCGTGGTGAAGGCATTAAGGTTTTGGTAAGACTACTGTTGTTTACACCTGCGCCGTATTTATACGTAAGGTGAATATCTAGTGCCAACCTCAGTTCTTGTCTCGTATTACTACGCAGACTCTGGGCATGTACCGACATGCCCGGAGTTGCCTTTGAACTTGCCGTTGGGGGCTTGGTCGTTGGCGCCTGGGGTCGCTGTCCAATAGGAGAGCGAATATTACTCTGGTTTGTACGCAGGTAAAGGGATATTCCGTGTATATATACAAACAATATACAAGGTATATCAAAACAATAAATATATATATTCAGTTTAATCTGACCCTTTGCAACAATAGCCGATAATCAATTTTCCCAATGATAAATCCATATACGGGTGGAATAACCAGTGACGTCAGACCACACCTCCCTATAGAGCTAGACTTCTATATTGCTAGACTTCTATAGAGCTAGACGTCTATAGAGCTAGACTTCTCTAGCGCTAGACTTCTATAGCGCTAGTCTTCTATAGTGCTAGACTTCTATAGGACTAGACTTATATAGAGCTAGACGTCTATAGAGCTAGACTTATATAGAGCTAGACGTCTATAGAGCTAGACGTATAGAGATAGACTTGTATAGAGCTAGACATCTATATAGCTAGACGTCTATAGAGCTAGACTTCTATAGAGCTACATTTCTATAGAGCTAGACTTGTATAGCAGTATGGCTGCCAGATGAAATCCATAGTCCATGTGGCTTTTATTACAATGTTGTTAGGAGGCACAAAAGCAATGCACTGGTGTGTTTATGTGTGTGTGTGTGTGTGGGGGGGGGGGTTCTGGGTAAGGGAGGAGAGCATTTACAATGGCACACTGTGGGAACACAACAGCAGTACCCCCAGGCTCTGGGTTAAACTAGCCACACACACACACTAGACACACTTGCATGCATTGCACATGCAGAAAATGCGTGCGGGGCTACTCTCATACACATCACACGCACCACGCACACACGCACACACACACACACACACACACACACACTGTACACACACACACACACACACGTTCAGTCTGTGTGATTTTTCAGCAGCAAACCTCGTCTCTCTGCTGCTTTGTTTAGTCACTCTGATATTTAACACAGTCTCCTTATGGCCTCACTTAGACCTAAACTATTCTGGAGCCAGTTGAATTGGAGTCTGTTTTATACCACTGGAGTATGATGTGTGCACCCCTGTCCTGACCGGATATCTGACCTCCTACAACTCTGTTGCTATATAATTTGACTGAAATTGAAGCATTCAGATACTTCAATTGCCGGCCCGTTGCAGCTGAAAATGGTCCAACACAACGCTTCTCTTAGCCTGCTTAATTTTGTCGTCGCTCGTGTTTTTTCCCCTCTTATTTACCAGACACAGAGGTGGTTGCCTCCTCATCATAGTTATATTCATTGAAACATGCTTTGAAAATACACCAATCTACTGACGGCTACAATGTAATAAGAGACAACATTGTAACATATCATTGTTTGATAGTAGATTGAGTAAATTGAATGTGTTCAAGTAAATCCTTAATGATCAATCAAATCGATTTTCGATTAATTGTTAACATCCCTAGTATCTATATATTGCCCAGCCCTACACTCAGGTTTATCCATCCAACACAATGAGGCCGACGGCACAATGACATACAACCAACATCCCTCCACACTGGCCCCTGTAAATGTCCTAACCCAACCCCCTCCAATGTACAGTAAATGACCAAGTATGGTTTTGTCAATATTCCAATGTACAGTTTTGCTTGTACAGTGTCCCCCACCCACCCACCCCTCCTACCCAACCCCCCCCTGAACAATACCCGACTCCTCATGAACAATGTATTTTTGCAGGAAAACAGGGTTAGTCACTGTCCTTATGACTTAACTATTTCCTGGTGGGAGGAGCGAGGGAAGGGAGAGGGGGACTGGTGGAGGATGAGAAGAGAGGGAGGGTTACAGCCTGCAAGACAGGCCAATGACGGGAGGGATGGAACAAAGGAAGGAAGGATGGGTGTACGGCTTGTTGCAGAGAACAGTCGGATGGACAGTGTGTAGAAAGGAAGGAAGAGAGTAGTGGTAAGAGTCAAGGAGGCAAGGAAGTGAGGATAGTGTGTGTAACATTTTAAATGACAGGAGTGTAGAGGAAAGGAAAATATATAATCGTGTAGGAGAAAAGCCAGCCTCAGCATTTTGGGAGATCAGAGCCAGCCTCAGTAGAGCATGCTGGGAGATCAGAGCCAGCCTCAGTAGAGCATTCTGGGAGATCAGAGCCGGCCTCAGTAGAGCATGCTGGGAGATCAGAGCCAGCCTCAGTAGAGCATGCTGGGAGATCCGAGCCAGCCTCAGTAGAGCATGCTGGGAGATCAGAGCCGGCCTCAGTAGAGCATGCTGGGAGATCAGAGCCGGCCTCAGTAGAGCATGCTGGGAGATCAGAGCCGGCCTCAGTAGAACATGCTGGGAGATCAGAGCCGGCCTCAGTAGAGCATGCTGGGAGATCAGAGCCGGCCTCAGTAGAGCATGCTGGGAGATCAGAGCCGGCCTCAGTAGAGCATGCTGGGAGATCAGAGCCAGCCTCAGTAGAGCATGCTGGGAGATCAGAGCCAGCCTCAGTAGAGCATGCTGGGAGATCAGAGCCAGCCTCAGTAGAGCATGCTGGGAGATTAGAGTCTGTAACGGCCTGTATCACTCAGGACTTGCTCTCATACTTGTTCTGTTTATTTAGGAGGCTGGCATAAAAACACACCTCATCAAGGATGTGCTCTTTTCAATAATGTTAACAAAATACCAATATAAAATATGTTTACGAGGCGGCTGGGTGGCGCAGCGGTCTAAGCGCTTGTCACCAACGCGTGATACACCGGTATCGAATCCGGCTGTCAGCGTTGCCTCCGGCTTGGGCCAGCAGTCATACTGACTCAATTGAGTCAGCGGGAGGGGAGTCGATGGGTGGTAATCTGGTCGTTGTAAACAGCGACCCCTACAGGTCGGTCAGGGCACCTGCACAGCAAGGACAGGAGATGTCGAGGGTAGTGTGAGCCTCCCACACGTTACACCTCGCCAATGAGAGTCCGCGCTGGAAGGTGAAAATAAGTGGATGGCTGATTCCGCATGTATCGGAGGGGACATGCGATAGATTCTTCAACCCTCCCTACGACCGACCAGTGGGGGGCACATGCAAGCAACGATCAAGACAGGGGAGGGGGGAATTGGCATGACTAAAATTGGGATGGGAGAAAAACAGAAAAAGGACAAAAAGTGGATAAAAAGAAAATGTTTACGATACAATAGTCTTATAATGTTTTTGCATAACTAATATAAATCAATCATGTGAACGTATAGTCTTACTTTAATATGATATCTAATTGTCTAAAGCAGCTGAGCAGTCATTGTGCACTAAATCATTGCTGTTGCGCAAAAAGAAAACTCATTCTACTTTTCTATTATTGACCAAGTCATTCTACCTTTCTATTATTGACCAAGTCATTCTACTTTTCTATTATTCACCAAGTCATTCTACCTTTATATTATTGACCAACTCATTCTACCTTTATATTATTGACCACATCATTCTACTCATTCTATGATTTGGGTCAATTCTATATTTAAAAAAATAAGCTAAAAAACTTACCTCTTCACCTTAGCCTTTTAATACACTCTGCTGCTTGTAGTCATTGCATCCAGGCTGTGATAGTTGTACTGTAGATGATAACTATTGCATTATTGTACTCTTGTCTATTCTATTTTACTATTTTATCATGTGTTGTATTTTTTATGTGTTGTCCTTGTGAGACAACGGGTCGAAACTCCCGGACAGAAGAGTAATAATAATACATTTAATTTCATACCTCACATTTTACCCAATACGTTGTAAATAACTGACAATTTAATCTTACCTTTTTTATATTTTATTTGATGTTACTACTACTACTATCTATTGTTACCATTCTTGTTTCATTGATGTTTCTTAATTGTGCACTGTTGAGTCTGAGCTTGAAGCACAAGAATTTCATTACCTGCAAATATGCTCCTGTATTGTTGTGTAACTTGAGCTTGATGGTCAGTACTGCGTTTGCTTCTCTACAGAACAAGGTCTGGAGGAGCTGAGGAAGCTCTTGCTGTTGTTGCTGGGATGTGCTGTCCAGGTACTTCACAACATGTATATATATATATATATATATATATATATATATATATATATATTTTTTTTTTTTTACTTTTATTGTTTTTCACAAAAGCAAACAAAGACATAACAAAAACACATTCCAGGGCTGCATTATTAGTGTCACATTACAAAAGTATACATTTCACAATGATGAATGGTCAATTCTCTAACTTTCCCAATAATTATGGTGAATATTTTAAAGATTATACATCATCGTAATTAACGGAAAAAGGTCCCACTTTTCCCAGTACTTAAAAAATGTGTCTTTCTGTAGTCTGAGAATAAAAGTAAGTATTTCTGTTGTGAAGGGCCAGATTAAACCGAATATATATATTTATTTATATATATATATTTAATTGTATTTGTATATTCTCTAATATTCCCTGATATCCCTTGTATATTCAAATCAAATCAAATCAAATCAAATTTATTTATAGGGCCCGACAACACACGTTAATGTCCCCATGGGCCGTACAGGTCTTCTTTAAACAAGTCAAGAAGACAACATAACAATAAGTCAAGAACAGAACAAGAACACCATAGGGTCCAAACATTTTTTAGATGAATGCAAATAAATGAAAGAATGCAAGCACTCCCAGACATACCCCACGCGAAGGTAAGGAAAAACTCACTAAAACCTAACAATAGGGAAAAAAGCTCCACAGGCAATGTGGAGGAGAGAAACCTTAGAAGGGCCGTTCAAGGGGGGATCTCCCTTCTTAGATGTCGGTGATAGTAGTGTTGCAGACGGACAGTTGGTAAGCATGCACTCATGTGTGTGGTGAAACACAGATGAGTGCATGCAATAGCAACTGTACATTTTGAAAAATTAAAGATAGAGCTAATAGCGATAGCAACTGAACATTTTGAAAGATTAAAGATAGAGTTGATAGCGGATCTATTTGAGGCACAGGGGCGGCGCAAGAGGGTCACGTCCTCCCCGTCTTAGTCACGGGACATTCAACACTCCGGTCATTGCTCAGGGACAGCCGGAGACAGGGGGAAGGGGGGTGGCGCAGAGAGGGTCGCGAACTCCCCGACATCATCGCGGGACATCCGGCACTCCGGTCACCACTACGAGACCTCCGAAGACAGGGGGGCACGCAGAGGGGGTCGCAATCTCCCGGCCTTCGTCACGGGACGTCCAACACTCCGGTCAACACTCCAGGACAGCAAGTCATAGGAAGACAGGGAGACGGGACAGGCGTTAGACAGCTCATGAGATTGTAGTAGGCGGACATAGCAATAGATACAAGTGGTAGGCATATATGTGAATGGAGTAGATATATGAAGTAAGCGTATTATGTGAATAGAATAGAAGTACTTAACCCAGCAATGAAACCGCGTTGACTGTTAATCTGTTAACAGTCTGTTAATCAGTTGACAGGACCACGGACAGACGGCGGTGAATAACTGATCCAATGCCTCGGAGGTGCATGTAGAGCAGTCACTACAAGCTTGGCCAAGACCCCGAGGCATCCATCACCTTGGTCAGCGCCAGGAGACGGGTACTCAGAGAGAAGGGGGAGGGAGGGGGGGGGGGGGGGGGGGGGGGGGGGAAGAGTTAGAGAGTTCCCATGTTTGTGGTGCTGCAAAGGAGCAGACATGTAGTACCCTGTAGTGCCATGTAGTACCCCGTAGTGCCATGTAGTACCCTATAGTACCCCATAGTGCCATGTAGTACCCCGTAGTATCCTGTAGTACCCTGTAGTGCCATGTAGTACCCTGTGGTGCCATGTAGAGCTATGTAAGCCATGTAGTACCCTGTAATGCCATGCAGTACCAAGTAGTACTCTGTGGTACCATGTAGTACCCTGTACCCTAACTAAACTACACAGATTAATCTAAAGGTCAGTCCCCGACCAGGTGAGATCAAGGTAGGTTGAAGGAGAGAGAGAAAAGATGAGTCTTAAGCAGGGATTTAAAAGCTTCGACAGAGCAGGCGCCCCTGATGACGGCAGGTAATTTGTTCCACAGGTAGGGAGCGCGGTAGACAAAGGCTCTGTGGCCGGCGGATTTCTTTTTAACCCTAGGGGTCGATAGAAGCCCCGCATTTTGTGAGCGCAGAGCACGAGCGGGCGAGTATCGGGAGATGAGATCAGATAGATAGAGCGGTGCAAGCCCATTTAAAATTTTGTAGGTGAGGAGTAGCACTTTAAAGTCAGAGCGGGCTTGGATAGGAAGCCAATGTAGGGCGGACAAAACTGGTGTGATGTGATCAAATTTTCTAGTATATTCCTTGTACAATATGCATTGAATATCCATTCTAGCCTACTGAACATCCCATAATAGTCTCCATTCTACTATTGGTCGAGACCTTGGTGCCAGGCTGCCATACCCCCCAGACCCAGTTCAAACGTACCGCTCAACATGTACGAACAAGTCCTAGTTCCGCGTAGGAATCTGGCTACCGCACCACTAACGGTACTATTTGTTCATAGTGCGTATATATACTGCGCTACTAAAGTAGGACTTCCTTTTTAGTCCAGTTTCTTACCCTCCAATAGAGTGACAGACGTAAAGCCTCCCCGCGACGCCACGTGTGGGAGTAAGGCCAAGTTCGGCCTACCATCGGTATTGAGACATCGTGTATATTAATATTTGAATAGTCATATTTGGCACTATATCGTCGAGTTGGACGTAGTCTATTAAGCTAATAATAGTCTGTTAATATATAGTGCTTCGTGCGGTGAGAATACTATCGTAGTCAGCACCCCATCGTTTCGGGCAGAGAACTGGCTGCTTATCCAGGGTGGCCGACCCCATGTGAGGCTGCACCCGAGGAGCCCCAGAGCCGACGAGCGAGTGGACCTGCATACCGGATTATTCTACCGACGACAGCCCGCCTTCCCAGGCACGGATTATGCTTTGTATACAGTGATTATTCTATGGATAAAGACCAACACTGCCGTGTGTTGGAAACCCCCCCCCCCGGAGAGGACGACAGGTGAGGAGACGCTCTACACGACGAGGTCGCTTCACGTCTCTCCATCGTGGACCGAAGGAAGCCGGCCCACAGAGAGTCCAACTGCTTTCATCTGTGGATCGAGGATCGCTGAGGCACCGAGCCGCACAACCGTGGGTTCTCCCAGGATACCCTCGGCCAGACGGATACAGCCAGACTCTACCCCCCCCCCCCTTCTCCAGTTGTCTTACAAGCGACCGGAATTCCCCCCTAGTGTATCCAGTTCTATAATCATTAAAGTATCATTGCTATTATTCCTTAACTATTCCAGGTCGTATATGTACCACCTGCGCCTTCAGAGATTGGACATTCTCTATTGATATACCGACGAATACTCTTGCCATAAAAGTGCATACTAATTCCCATTCATAAATGTGATTGATTTGATTAAGTGCTTGCTCTACACACCATCGCTGTGTAGAAATAAAGACCTATTTCTAATTCGTACATTTGTGTTGGATCCGTTTCATCTACGTGACAGTGTTCATCATAATATATTTATGCCGAGTACTGGGTGGCCGAATATTAAGTACAAAGGTAGTGGTAGTAAGTATCATATCTAGTAATACAGTCAGGGAATTGTACCCCTCAGTTACAATTGGTCCTTCGAGCCGGAGGGTAATTAGTGTAATATTAATATAGTGTTATTAATATTGAAATGGCCTATGATGAACACTCCACGAAACGATCCTCCTAACCAACGCCCGCAGCGCGAACGACGGCTCCCTCAGTACTTAGAGGCTTACGCTGTCAGTCAACAACCTAGTCTTCTACTAACAGTAAACGCGGTAAAACTAGAAAGTAAAAGTATGTCTAACCCCAACGCCCAGACTACCCCGACCATAGAGGCCCCTACGGGTTCTAATGTAACTGACCAAGTTCACGGTGGGGACCAGTGGGAACCAGACATGACTTCACACCCCGCCAGTACTGAAGAAGTAGTCCCCGATGAGTCCCGGGAGGAATACAACGCTACCGAGAGAGAACTCGGCACGGAAGAAGACGGGGAGAGCACCGTGGAGATAGAGCTCCAAGGCTCCGCAAGGAGTACCCCGAAGGAAGGCTCTCCTATACAACCGCCTTCTCCCAGCGAGGCAGAGAGGACCCTACAGCAGGCCTTCCTCATCAGCCTGAACGCCGCTGCTGAACGCGACCGACTGCAGATCCAGCAGCGGAGCGAAGAAGAGCATATACGTCTAGAACTAAGACGCATTCAGAGGGAAGAGAATGTGGCCCGAGACCGAGCAGACAGCCAGCGAGCAGCTGCTGGTGCTCTACGGGACGCAGAGCGCGACAGACAGCAAGCGCAACTAATAGAACAGCTGATCAGACGGACAACACCCTCTCCCTCCGCCAGAGGCTCCAGGAACTCGTCTAGACACACCTCCAGGGCGGCATCCCCTAGCCGAGTAAACAACCCTGAACTTGACCAACAGACGAGGTCTATACCCCCCACAGACCACCTCCCCCCACCGGTCCAAGCGAGACCTAGCAACCGGGAAGGAGCAGCATATCCTGTGGAGAGGCTAAACCAGAGACTACAAGCACTGGATGACCTAACTGAAGACGAAGAGGAAGAGGAGGAGAACCACACCCGACGACAGCACAGTACTCTACCGGACCAGGAGGTCCGGTACAGCCCAGGCTATACTCCCGCGGAGCTGCGCTACAGACCCCCGACTCTATACCCGGGTGAGCACGACGCACGACCCGCACCGAGGAACAGCACCTGGACAAGCGGGCCATGGTACACTGCCGGTACCAGCCCATACCAAGGAGCGGGAGGAGACTCGCCTAGGAGGCCTCTCCCCCAACGCTCGCCGATGTATCCACAGTCAGCGTCATACATTGGCACGCCTATGGTACCCGACTTCACCCAAGAGAACCGGGCCCAGTATACAGAACTCCGCATGTGTCTGGAGACCATGTTGGTGGATGTATTGGATGAACGCCATAAATATGCCATCCTACTGAAGCACTTAAAGGTACCCCGCGCACATAATATAGCGCTCGCCTACGCGACTTCCACCACCCCATACACAGCAGCGCTGGTAGCATTGGACCAGAGGTATGGGCGCATATGGGATTACGTGATCCAGGAGATCCGACACATCGACCGCTTACCCCCAGCAATAGACAATCGAGCACTGGACGACCTGTCCATCAGAGTGCAGTCCCTGGTAGGGATGTTGGGAGCGCAGAGAGAGAAGGGGAGGCATGAACTTTACGCCAACTCAAATGTGGAAAGGATCTTGGAGAAGCTGCCGCCCGCTCGACAGGAGCGTTTTAGGCGGCAGAGAGACCACCGAGACCCGAATGGCCCCGAACCGAACCTCCTCGATCTAGCAGACTTCCTGGCGAGAGAAGTCAGCAGCCTACGGCTAGATACATTCGGACGGAGCACCCCTGGCTCCAGAGAAGGAACCAGACGACTAAATGATGGAAGAAGATCGGTGACTGTGATGCACCAATCGGAGTCAGTACCGAGCAGCAGGAGCCACAGTACCCCCTCCAGAACGGAGAAGTGGAAGATAGTGTGCCCCTACTGTGAGAAAGAACACTGGCTAGCGCAATGTGACTCCTTCCCCAAGCTGAACGCGGAGGAAGCAAGTCAATGGATAAAGTCCAACAAGCGCTGTTTTCGCTGTGCGCGCTCACACATGGCAGCCGAATGCCGCTTAAAGAAAAGGTGCACCAAGTGCGATGGAGCCCATCTGGACATACTTCATGACAGTAACAGACGGCGCCCTTCACCCGCACCATCCAGCAGCAAAGCGAGCGTCATGTACATCGATCCCGCCAGCAGCAGTGGAGCCTGAGTACTCCTAAAAGTAGTGCGTGTGACACTAAGCTACCAGAATAAAGTCCTGGACACTTACGCCGTCCTCGATGACGGGTCAGAGAAGACCCTTCTGCTCGCCTCCGCTGCGGCCCAGCTAGGGCTGCGGGGAAGCGAAACCCAAATGACAATTCGGACAATAAGACGAGATTTGAAGACGATAAAGGGCGAGAATGTCTCATTCTCTATCGCAGCAAGCGGCCAGCCTGAGCGACGGTACCAGATTACAGACGCTTTCACCAGCCAAGAAATAGGACTGTCGCGGTACACATACCCCGTCGCCAAGCTGATGGAGAAATATGCACATCTGCGCAAGTTACCGATCCCGCTCATAGACAATGCTATGCCGACCCTGTTGATAGGCTCCGACCATGCAGACCTCATTGTCCCGATAGACCGGGTTCATACCGGACCCCGAGGCTGTCCTGCAGCAGTCGAGACCCGTTTGGGATGGACTCTCCAAGGCCCGCTCGCCAAATCTCTCAACCGAAGTACAGCCACTAGATGTCTCCACTCCCGAGTCACAGAGGGAGAAACCGCACTCCTGCAACACGTAGAGCGGTTATGGACCTTGGAACAAATGCCCTTTAAGAACGGAAAGAAAGACATTCGCTCTAAAGATGACATTTACGCCATTCACCTCCTCGAGACAGGGACCAAGAGAGTCCCGGTCAACGGCGTGTTGAGATACGCCACGCCACTCCTGCGGCGAGAAGGAATGCCTACTTTCCACGCCAAGACAGACGCCACAGAACGGTACCTGCTGAACACGGAGCGGCGCTTAGCCAAGAACCCCGCCCAAGAGAGTGTATACCGCGCTGAGATTGAGAAGCTCATCACAGCGGGACACGTCACAAAGATGGACATTAAAGAGGCTGACCAGACCACTGAATCGTGGTACGTGCCTCACCACAAGGTCCATCACAACGGTAAAGACCGCATAGTATTTAACTGCAGCTACCAGATCGGATCCCAAAATCTGAATAAAGAGTTACTGCCCGGTCCCACACTCGGCCCCTCCCTACTCGGCGTTCTACTCCGCTTCCGCCAGGAAAAGGTGGCCATCAGCGGGGACATTAAAGGAATGTTCCTGCAGGTGAGATTAATAGAGGAGGACAAGCCCCTGTTACGGTTCCTATGGAGAGAGAAGCCAGGAGATGAGCACCCAGCCATCTACCAATGGGAAGTCCTCCCCTTCGGAACGACGTGCAGCCCCTGCTGTGCTACATTTGCACTACAGAAACATGTAGCAGAGGACCCAGCAGCGGACGAAGAGGTCCGACACAGCGTAAAGAACAGCTTCTACGTAGACAACTGTCTACAAAGCCTTTCAACCCAGGAAGAAGCCGAGGCTCTCCTGATTAAACTCCGCGCCTCATTGATCAAAGGCGGCTTTGATCTCAGGCAGTGGGCCAGCAGCGATCCGCAAGTACTGCGCAGCCTCTCCTCCGAGGACAAGGCAGCCAGCAGCGAGACCTGGATGGCTACAATCCCGGGAGAAGCCCAGGAGATGACCCTGGGATTGGTGTGGCGATTCAAAACAGATTCGCTTCACTACAGACACAAGCCCCTGACTACGGAGCAGGGAAGGCCGGCGGCGGCGCCGACCACCAGACGGAGTGTGTACACAACACTCGCCCGACAATATGACCCGCTAGGATGTATTCTACCGTACACCACCAGGGCAAAAATGATTGTACGAGCATTGTGGGACAAGGACCAGGGCTGGGACGACCCCATTCCCGCACACCTTGCATCCACCTGGAGAGAGTGGGAGATGGAGCTCCACTCACTCCCAGGCGTTAATATGCGCCGAAGCTACTTCCCACCCACGGTGAGGCCAGAGACATGTAAAATGGACTTACACGTCTTCAGTGACGCCTCAGAGGTCGCATACGGATCAGTAGCCTACTTGCGGGCCCAAGAAGAGGGGGGAGAGATCTACACAGCATTTGTCCTCGCCCGCTCGAGAATAGCCCCACGCAAGCAACAATCTATCCCACGTCTAGAGCTCTGCGCAGCCCTAGCCGGAGCGCACCTAGCCACGCTCATCCAACGTGAGCTCACCATACCGGTGTCTAGAACAATCCTGTGGTCAGATTCCACGACAGTACTCGCCTGGATCAAATCGGACTCATGCAAGTACAAAGTCTTCGTGGGAGTCAGAGTCACCGAGATTCAAGACTTAACCGAAGAGTTAACCGGAGAAACAGAGTGGCGCTACGTTGATACAAAACAGAACCCAGCTGACGTCATCACCCGGGGAATGCCCCTAGATGACCTCACCCGTCGCAATGTCTACAGTGACGGCCCAGCATTCCTAAAGCTCCCGGAAGGAGAGTGGCCCACGCCTATCCCGAGGGAAGCCAGTCAGGAGGAGGCTGAGAATAAGAAGCCTGTGTTCTGTGGATTGAGCACTGTTATCTCCGCAGACCCCAACATAGATGATTGCACTACCATAGAGAGTGCACAACAAAGGACATTCCTACTGCACTACCTACCGTCTCTACAGACCCGCCAGAAGTGGGTAAAGGAGAGAGACAATTTGACAGAAGGAACGGTCGTCATGATTATTGATCAATCACTGCCCAGAGCTATGTGGCCGGCCGGCCGCGTAAGCAAAGTGATCACCGGTGCCGACGGCAAGGTCCGAGCAGCTGAAGTGCTTGTCCAGGGTCGCACTTACACCCGTCCCGTGGCGAGGCTCATAGAACTGCCCCGACTCCCAGACACAATCGATGATGACCATGACCCCATAACCCTATGACTTTGTGAAGTTGACTGACCCCTACAGCAAACCCTTATGTGTAAATAGACAACGCGATTAATCTGTCTCTGCTTAACTGATTAGGTCTGGGACCAATCAGGGGGTGGCTGTTGTGAAGGGCCAGATTAAACCGAATATATATATTTATTTATATATATATATTTAATTGTATTTGTATATTCTCTAATATATCCCTTGTATATTCCTTGTACAATATGCATTGAATATCCATTCTAGCCTACTGAACATCCCATAATAGTCTCCATTCTACTATTGGTCGAGACCTTGGTGCCAGGCTGCCATACCCCCCAGACCCAGTTCAAACGTACCGCTCAACATGTACGAACAAGTCCTAGTTCCGCGTAGGAATCTGGCTACCGCACCACTAACGGTACTATTTGTTCATAGTGCGTATATATACTGCGCTACTAAAGTAGGACTTCCTTTTTAGTCCAGTTTCTTACCCTCCAATAGAGTGACAGACGTAAAGCCTCCCCGCGACGCCACGTGTGGGAGTAAGGCCAAGTTCGGCCTACCATCGGTATTGAGACATTGTGTATATTAATATTTGAATAGTCATATTTGGCACTATATCGTCGAGTTGGACGTAGTCTATTAAGCTAATAATAGTCTGTTAATATATAGTGCTTCGTGCGGTGAGAATACTATCGTAGTCAGCACCCCATCGTTTCGGGCAGAGAACTGGCTGCTTATCCAGGGTGGCCGACCCCATGTGAGGCTGCACCCGAGGAGCCCCAGAGCCGACGAGCGAGTGGACCTGCATACCGGATTATTCTACCGACGACAGCCCGCCTTCCCAGGCACGGATTATGCTTTGTATACAGTGATTATTCTATGGATAAAGACCAACACTGCCGTGTGTTGGAAACCCCCCCCCCCCGGAGAGGACGACAGGTGAGGAGACGCTCTACACGACGAGGTCGCTTCACGTCTCTCCATCGTGGACCGAAGGAAGCCGGCCCACAGAGAGTCCAACTGCTTTCATCTGTGGATCGAGGATCGCTGAGGCACCGAGCCGCACAACCGTGGGTTCTCCCAGGATACCCTCGGCCAGACGGATACAGCCAGACTCTACCCCCCCCCCCCCTTCTCCAGTTGTCTTACAAGCGACCGGAATTCCCCCCTAGTGTATCCAGTTCTATAATCATTAAAGTATCATTGCTATTATTCCTTAACTATTCCAGGTCGTATATGTACCACCTGCGCCTTCAGAGATTGGACATTCTCTATTGATATACCGACGAATACTCTTGCCATAAAAGTGCATACTAATTCCCATTCATAAATGTGATTGATTTGATTAAGTGCTTGCTCTACACACCATCGCTGTGTAGAAATAAAGACCTATTTCTAATTCGTACATTTGTGTTGGATCCGTTTCATCTACGTGACAGTGTTCATCATAATATATTTATGCCGAGTACTGGGTGGCCGAATATTAAGTACAAAGGTAGTGGTAGTAAGTATCATATCTAGTAATACAGTCAGGGAATTGTACCCCTCAGTTACAATTTCCATTGTGTATATTTCATCTATAATGTCCATCCAATTTTCTTTAGTTGGAGGTTCTTGCTGATACCAGCGAGTCAGCGATGCGTGATCACTTTCTTACTTGCAGCTACAAATATTTGTATCAAATATCTGTTCACTCCTACCAATTCCTCAGGTAATTTATCCAGGTACAAAAAGGAGAAGGTCTTTGGTATCTTAAAACTCAATATATCCTGCATAGCGGAATGAACATCCTGCCAATAATGTTGAATACCTGGACAATTCCAAAAGATATGAGTGGTTTGCCTCCTTCTGGCCACACTGTCTCCAACAGGGTGATTTTGGGGGTTATGAAGAATCGAGTCAAGTTTTTCCAGCAGAATTCTCCATGTTTTTTACCACGATTGCGTACCCAAAGTAATTTGCGATTTATTACTTGAACCACTTATACCACATGCGTGAGTCTGATCTCTTTTGAAAGGAAACATTCTGAACTTTCTTCCACAACAGGATAAGAATCACTCTTGAGTGTTAATGTAATAAATAGAGTTAGAGGTTTTTAGAACACACTGAAATTAAAATAAAAGTTACTCACGTTTTGTTTACTTGTTGCCAGATGCCTGTTTTTGAGTTCCTTCCAGCTGAGGGGTAGGAACTGGAAAACATAACAGTTCCATAGCCTGACAGTTCCATAGTCTTATCTACAGTACAGGTCCAAAGTTTATAACAATCCCACAGAAAATGAGTTTTACAGATGTTTTTGTAATCGTCGTATTGGTAATAATTCATCGAATGGCAGACCACTCATTGATTTGGACGGCGATTGAGAAATTCTACAAACAAACAACCTCTTCATCTTCTTCTCCGTTTACCGTATGAATCAGCCCTCATGTATACTGTTGGCTCCAGAATTTCATTGGCTACAAAGGTGGTCAATAATTTTTGCGTGACTGGTCCTTTCAGGACCCGGCCAAACCGGACGTGGTCACTTGTCCGAATGGCTTGTCAAATTACCCTTGTCATGTTTCGTCTTGTAACTCAAGACTGGAAGCATGCAATAGGTTGAGTGGGGTGACGATCGAAAGGCTGCAAATTAAACTTTCCAACAATGCATTGGTTGATCTGCAAAAACGCAGCCCAGAGCCAACAGACGAGGGCAAAGTGTGGACGGCCCGCATGCGGGCCCCCGAGCGTTAACAGGTAGGAAAGCTGTAGCTAGCTGAGCAGTGTTAGCAAAACAGTATACAATTGTAATTTGCATATGAATGAGCCTGGCAATCATTCAATGATGAGACAATATAATTTATATATATATGGTGAAGAGGACTGGCCCCAGGTTTGAACCTTGTGGGACACCCTTAGTCATCTGCAGAAACTCTGTGCATTTCCGTATGTTGTCTCAAGTACTGAGTCTCGGGCCTTTCTACTCATACCAATATTACATACATTCTGTAACAGCAAAGGATGCAGCACAATGTTTATTATGTAATGTAGTTATGTAATTTAATTTGCAATTCATGTAACAGCTGAAATAATTTCATCAACTAGTGGTCAAAACCTCCATTGGATACCTTGTAAAGACCACCTTTATAATTCAATATTTCCTAGATTTCACAGAGTAACCTCAATCTGCCTGGTGTATCTGTCTGTGTCTCTGTTGGCAGTGTGAGAAGAAGGAAGAATATATTGAACGCATCCAGACGCTGGACTTTGACACCAAAGCTGCCATAGCAACCCACATCCAAGAGGTACTTTCTCCTCCAGACACAAACCCAACCGACTGCTGAACAGCAAGCAAGCGTGGACCATACCAGTCTAATTCTGACGTCTTGGGTTATTGGAGAGAGGATTGACTAATTATGTGTGCATAGATTATGTTTTGGTAGATCTCAACCTACCTTCCACACTGCCATTGATGTTGAAAAGTAATGGCAAGCCATTCAAATATGCACAGCAACCGGGAGCAGCAGGGAGATAATAAGCAGTGAATGTGGAAGTTTGACGAGTGAGGCTTGTTAGTTTGACATGTGGGGCTTGTAGTAGAGTGTTAGTTTGACATGCAGGACTTGTAGAGAGAGTGTTAGTTTGACATGAGAGGCTTGTAGTAGAGTGTTAGTTTGACATGCAGGGCTTGTAGTAGAGTGTTACATGCAGGGCTTGTAATAGAGGGTTAGTTTGACATGCAGGGCTTGTAGTAGAGTGTTAGTTTAACATGCAGGGCTTGTAGTAGTGTTAGTTTAACATGCAGGGCTTGTAGTAGAGTGTTAGTTTAACATGCAGGGCTTGTAGTAGAGTGTTAGTTTGACATGCAGGGTTTGTAGTAGTGTTAGTTTGACATGCAGGACTTGTAGTAGAGTGTTAGTTTAACATGCAGGGCTTGTAATAGAGTGTTAGTTTGACATGCATGGCTTGTAGTAGAGTGTTAGTTTAACATGCAGGGCTTGTAGTAGAGTTAGTGACTCAGTGGTTTCCAGAACGCTGAGTTACATACTGTATGTCTAGCAACATGGAATAATTTCCACCAATGTTCAACATGGATGGCAGTGTGAGTGGCGTTTAGTAATGTAAATTGAGATGAACTAAAACACACACCATATGGTTCCGTAAGTTCTATTCTATTCTACTGTATATATACACCTGCAACCACAACGTTGGGTAAAGACGGGTCAATCTCTGGTAACGGGGAACAGTCAGAATTAGACTGGTATGGTCCTTTAACTCAATCCACGCCAGACCCGATGTTAGTCGGGTTAACTCGCCGACACTTGGACGCCAAACCCGAGTATAGTCGGGTTTTCATCGTTATTTCTTTTATTCAATATTTCTATTCATTACAGGCACACGGACATCTGGGTTAACAGGGGAATCATCCTGAGAATGCCAAAGTGCAATACCGGCCGCATCCACCCAGGTGGCAGTATCGAGCACCCTTTGTATCTTGGCCTGTGGGACCAATAGGGGATATCTGCAGAGCTGCAAGCCCAACGTCTGGGCGGGGCTTCGTGGCTTGGACTAGGTTTGAGGCGGGACTGCGTGGCTTGGACTAGGTTTGACTGTGCGTGGGCGGGGCTTCGTGGCTTGTACTCGCTTTGACTGTGCATTCAGGCTTATACTTGGTTTGACTGTGCAGTAGTCAGTTTGTGCTGTTTATTTTTACAAGCAGTGAAGACTCGACAGCATTTGCATTTCTGTGTGCCGTGTTGCAGGTTAGGGTTATGGTTAGGGTTAGGGTTAGAGTTAAGATTAGGGTTAGGGTTAAGGTTAGGGTTAGGGTTAAAAATAAACAAAACAAGGTACAAGCCACGAAGCCCGCCTCAAACCTAGTCCAAGCCACGAAGCCCCGCCCAGACGTTGGGCTTGCGGCTCTGCAGATATACCCTACTCCGGCCAAATGTCTCAGATTTAATTTGTCCTTGTCGTGCGAGGCGAACGGTTCTCTCGGTTCCATTGAAGTGAGTCAAATATCCCCGATCTATATGTTGTGGTGGATTATGCCATGGAGCAAATGGACATTGGATGTACCAGATGGCGATCAATCAATTGGAATATTATTTTTGGAATACTCCCGATCACAGGTAAGCACGATCTGACGTAAATATTTGCTTGATCCTGCAATGTTTTTATACTGATAGTGTTCAATACGAATACCGTTACTGACAATCAAATAATCAGAAATGACCCCCCCCCCCCTTTCATGCATTCATGATGGAACATAATACCTATGATATAGATTTGATTTCGGAATAATAGCGTGTAAAGGCAAGACACGACGTATACGGCTATAAGCATTTTGGGAATTAGCCTAGACCGCTCTAAAAGCATACTTATATTCACCACGATATAACACGGGACGTATGGATGGAAACATTTATTATTTTTCACATATTGAACGATAGATGGGTGATGTCAAATGGGCCATAGTATTGTATCCATAGTTATAATATAGAATATAGTTATAGCCCTGCAAACACCGCCACGTATTCCTATACTTTAGAGCGTCGGCCTTTTAACAACACATTGCGCATATTGCTCCGGCGCTGATTGAGTTAAAGGTCCACAATTGTTCACTATTTGGCCAATTATACACAATTCCTGTGAGTCTATGGAACACATCTGTAAGTTTTTTTTCAATAAAATTCATTGTTTTGTACGATTTACTGTTGAACACTTTTGAGGAAGTGCTGACAGTGGAACAGCTGAAGGTGTGGCAACTCTACTGTCAAAACCGCTTCCGCATTATTTCCACTACTTGCTTGCCCGTTTTGCTCATAATTTCCTCTAATCAGTTGATTGTAGGCGGGCGGTGGCACATCACCTCCTATTCACGTCACAGAGCGAGTCAATTCAGAATGGCTTGTTTCAGTGGGGGGCGTTCTTGTCTAAGTTGAACTGCAGAAATGGGACTTGGTACAGATTTTACATTTTGTCAGTGTTGGTACAACCCCACATTGCTTGAAAACAATGCAAAACATTGGAAAATGTCATTTTTACAATAGGGAACCTTTAATACAATGGATGCCAGCCATTAGACGTGGACCGCTGTAGCTGGGCCAAGCGTTAAAAGATACTACTACGTGACCTTGTTTGTGGAGCTAAATCTATATTCTATATTATAGCCATGGATACAATATTATAGTCATTTGACACCGTTTCTTCCGGTCAAGATGCAAAAAAGAGATATTTTTTCCATGCATACATTCCCGTGTTATACGCTGGTGAATATAAGTATGGTTTTACAGCGGTATGGGGTCATTCCTGAGAGGCTGCGTAATAGCCATATAGGTAAATTCTACTATTTGCGTTGGCGTTTCTTGCCTATACACGCTAGTATTCCCGAATCAAATATATACAGTACCTATTATGTTTCATCATGAATGCATGAAAGGGTGGGGGGGGGGGGTCGTTTCTGATTATTGATTACCAGTAACAGCATTAGTATTGAACGCTAAAAACGCTGATCAGCTGGATCGGTATGAAAACCTTGCACAATCAAGCCAGAATTTACGTCGGATGATCCTTAACTTTGATCGGGAGTATTCCAAAAATAATATTCCAATTGTTTGATCGATATCTGCTCCATCCGATTTCCAATTGGCCCATGACATAACCCACCACAGCATATGCATCGGATGTCCCGTAGACGTTTGGATGCGAACGATTGAACCTCTAGCCTTGCCGTCTACTGAAAATCTGCTCCCGGAGACCTTTCAGTGTAACACAGGCTCTGGAACAGGGTTTACTGCAGCTCGATACTGCCACCTGGGGGAATCTGGCCGGTACTGCACCCTCAGCGTCGCAGTAGGCCTTCTAACGGCAACATACGGGTCCCTGGCATTGAATAGGATATTAAAATCGAAAAAAAAAGAAAAACTAACGAAAAACGTAATATTACGTGTCTGGCACCCAACCGCTGGTGAGCAAACACTATGAAACTTTCCCAGTAAATCACTGCCTCTGGAATATACTGGTACTGTTGCTATCTACTGCATCATCTCTTGGCTAAAAGATAAATTACAATTAATATCTGAATTCCACCATGAATCAGTTTTGTCATGTTGATACGGGCCTTCTCAGGAGACAACCTTTGACTGGCGTTGTCTGACGCCCACCCTTTGTCCATATTCCTCATTTTACCTGTAATTCTCAATGCAAAATCACCTACAGTAAGTGCACTTACCATAATATAGGGCTGTTATCCTGTAAGCTTTAATATGAGCAGAAAGCTGGAGCATGCTCAGTAGTTTAGAGCTCTATCGCTGTAAAGCTGGAGCGTGCTCAGTAGTTTAGAGCTCTATCTCTGTAAAGCTGGAGCATGCTCAGTAGTTTAGAGCTCTATCTCTGGTTTGATGAGCTGGCTGTGGGCTCATGTATGGGCCCCCAAGAGGCCTGGCGTTAGGGGGAGTGGTGTAATATTGATGATGTTGTGGTGCTTGTAGGTGACTCATAACCAGGAGAATGTGGTGGATCTTCAGTGGCTGGAAGGTGGGGTGATGCCTTCTGAAGACTTGGACAGCCTCTCAAGAAACCTGGCCTTCCACCTTAAACGCCTGGTGGACGAACGGGACACCCAGCTGGAGGTATGTGTGTGTGTGTGTGTGTATGTATGTGTGTGCACACACGCTCTTGCATGAAATATATAAAACATGTTAAGTGCTGATGGTTGACCGTTTGTGTCTGTCTTCTCTCTCTCTCTCTCTCTCTCTCTCTCTCTCTCTCTCTCTCTCGCTCGCGCTGTCTGATGTATGTAGCTTGCATGTACAAATGTAAATATTATCCATAAAAGTCAGTCAATTTCTAATGAAAAACGCCAAGCCGTTCTTCTATATCATTACACATGTCTTTGTTGTACAGTATAATGAGCTGTTCTACTTATAGATGCATTCTTTATAACATCTGACATTCTATAATGGCCTCCAAAGCTTAAAGAGTAGTGCATCTGCTCTCAATTAAAGATCCCATAACCTCTAATGAGCACTAGGTGCTGTGTGTTTACCTACTATGCTAATTATATGCACTCAAGTCTGTAGCACTCAAGTTCGACACTGTTTGACGAACAATGTGACTGACCCTTATAGGGCTGTCTTAAATACTTCGAAGCTTCGTTCGATGGGCATGGGATTCGAATATGAAAATAAAATTTGTATCTATTTAAAAAAAAAAAAAAAAATCTTTTTTTGTGTGCAAAATCAACTCTGCCTCTCTTTGTTAATTACAATTTCACTTTGGATAAAAGCTTCAGCTAAATGACTAAATGTAAGAGAAAAAGAGGGAGGAAATATTGGAGTCAGGTTAAAGGAATAGTTAAGATTAAGATTTATTTGTTTGTATTTTTAAGATTTTTACGTTGTATGAAATACTGTCCAGTAGTAGTGGATGCAAAGCTATTAGTTCACTTACCGAGTCCCGTGGTCTGACTTCTGAGCAGATTCTGAGCAAACTGGGAATCTTCAGAGAGGCAGCAAACGGAGTCACAAAAAGTTTGAATCCGCACCACAATATGCAGGCCTATTGACATGTTGTACATGTTTGTGAAACAGGCAGAGAAGGTGGCTTACAAGGATTCTGTGTCTCTGGTTTGACTGAGAGGAACCACATGTCTCTGTGCTAGTGAACAAAGCCTGCTTTAAGTTCCAGACATTATGGAAATGGGTGTTGAAACAATGCGTCTTTCATCTCTCATTCTATTCTCATATTTTCCTCTTACCTTTCTTCTTCTGCAGTTGTGGCCAACCCTCTCCTAAACCCCTGTGCCTCCTGGTGACTCTTATCCGTCTCTAACCCCTAGCCTCTCTCCTCCGTCAACATGCAGACCATCGTGGAGCTGACCCAGGAGAGGGACTGTGGGCAGCTGTCTCCTCTAGCCTTCTGTCCCGGCCAGTCTCCCAGCGACTCTCCCAGCATGAGGAGGACGGAGAGCAGGCAACACCTCTCTGTGGAGCTTGCCGACGCCAAGGCCAAGATCAGACGCCTGCGCCAGGAGCTGTAAGTACTGCAACGTGATTGGCTAGAGTTGGACAGGAAGCTTAAGTGTCACCACCTCCTTGGCTAGAACCATACATGAACTGCAAAATACCGTAACGTCATTGGCTAGAATCATACAGAACCAATAACCAAAACGTGATTCAACAGAATCCCTCTGAAAATGTAAGTAGCACAACTACATTGGCAAGAATGAACTAGTTAGTATAGACCCTCTTACTGTAAACATGTGTGATGTTTTGGGATGAAGTCATTTGTGTGTTTTGGAGGCAGAAGCAGATTTTACCTACAAGAGGATAGAAGTACTGGAATCTCACTGGTTCAGTCACCACAATCTCATTGGTCTCTCTTGAATCACACAGCCTGAAATGATTAGGCTCCAACAAACTCCCATGGACTATGCATCAAGATAATAAAACGGTAGCAGTAACCGTTCAGTGAAAAATACAACAAAAACTCAAATAAAAGTTAAAAATAAGATGTCAAACTTTCAAATATAAATGTCATTCTTAAAAAGCATCTTAACCTCTTAAGCCAGACAATGTGCCTAAGTAAATGTAAGATTGCTCCACTTCTAGACTAGACTAGAAGTCTTTATTTGTAATGCAGTTTTAACACAGACACGCGAGATGGGCGACCCACAGGAACACACACACACACATGCACTGAGTCGCCGATGAAATGTCTCTCTGCACTTTTCCCATCCCATTGTCCTTCCCCCCATGGGCAGCCGGGAGCAGATAGGGCGTCAACGTGAGCCGCGCCCCGGGGACCAATCCAAGTGCTCCTGTCCGTCTTCGTCAAGGACGCCACAGCGTTAGCGATCTGTTGTGCATGTTTTTCCATTGGATTTATCTTATCGGGGGGGGAAACCCTTGCGAGCACGGGGAGAACATGCAAACTCCACACAGAAAGGCCTGGGAGATACCCCACCTGAGTACCTGGCATCATGGAAACCTGGTCCCCAAGCGGGAATCGAACCCTGGACCTTCTTGCTGTGAGGCGACAGTGTTAACCACTACACCACCGTGCGGTCCATTTGCATGTTCTTGGTATCTAGGGACATCTATGGATCAGGAATAGTGTGTCTGTTACTAGGCTTGAGTAAATTGTAATGAATCAAAGGAGAATATCAATTATTATTATTACATTTTTTCCCCCATCTTTGATGGTGAATAACACCATGCTAACATTGACCAGATGTGAAAATCCAGCACCTTCATTCAGCACATTCTTGAGATCAAGTGTATACAAAATATGAGCAAATTAATAAAGGGCAGATGATTTACAAGGGGTTTTGTAGATACTGTACAGTACTGAATTTTGCTATCCGGACATGCAATTTGAAATAAATAAATAAATATAGAATATCAGTCCTATAAATGACCTTATTATGGCCAAGTCACACATCTATGGATCAGGTAAAATCTTCTCTTTCCAGAGTTAAATCTGGATTTAGTACCACCAGGCACCCGTCACAGGGCAGCAAAGACCGTGAATGAAATCTACTGTACTGTATCTACAGTCACTTTTTTATAATGTCCATTGCTCTGCCATTTTTCATCAGATTGCAACACTTTTTTTTCTAGACGTTCAAAGACTGGTCAAGAAAGAAACTGTTCTATTTTATGGCAATAGCGTTCAGGTTTCTTTTTTTTTTTTTTTGTTTTTTTTTGCGTTTATCGCTTTTTCTGGTCAAGCATGACCGACAGAAACAGGTTGAAATGGGATGTAGAGCAGGGGAAGACACTCTGAGAAAATACGGCGGGTCCGGGAATCGAACTCGTGTACCCCAGATCTGTGACGAGCACGGTTTTCCCCGACGCAGAAATAGCGCCGAGATATGCGGTGAGCTACGGGAGCTCCCCTGCGTTCAGGTTTCTTTGGGGAGAAAATTCACGTCAAGCAGCTCCAGCTTCCAAAGCGGCTGTCGTGAGCTGGGTAGTGTAGTTTTATGAAATTTCACATTTGAAAAAGAAACGCAACATTAATTCATACAGACTGTATTGATCTATTTATGACGCGATATAAATTTTACACCAGTACCGGACCACTTGGGCTTAAGGGGTTAACTGTTTTTCGAATGGACAAAGTTAAATACCCCACTTTCTGAAGCATCTTTGGGTTTATTTTGTTGTGTTGTTGCTGAGAGTCCAGTATTATTGACACTTAACCCATAACTGCTCCGTATGAGCAGGTTGGCACCTTGCATGGCTGCCTCCACCATCTGTGTGTGAATGTGTGACATAAGTTGCAAAGTGCTTTCTATAAAAGCGCTATTCAAATGCAGTCCATTTACTATTTACACACACACGCTCACACGCACGCACCACAGCATTTATGTATGGGTTTTTGCCTATTAGCCAACAAGTTTTCTCAAAATGGGTATTGTATGTTTTAGTTAATTGCTTTGTTTTTTATTTCTATCTATAGCATCTTTGAAAGTAGCTTACTTGCTGTATACTAAATCCTTGTTTTTATCTTTAGTATCGATCTATGCATTAATTGTTTTATGTATTATGTTGTGTGGACCCCAGGAAGACTAGCTGGGAGCCACGGCACCAGCTAATGGGGATCCCTAATGAAAACAACAAAAAACCTTGTTGAGAGGCCTATTCCGTTGTGTAACCATGAATAATAAAGGTTCCTCTTTAGAGCACTAACCCATGGCCAGAGAAAGATGTAATGTGCTCTGGCGCAGATACTGTTGAAAGAATAAGGATGGGCTTTTTGCCTCTGCTGCAGAAAGGAGGTAATTCTGATGCACTACAGACATCATGTCTAACTTGACAGACTGGCTGGCAGCTGGCGGTCAGACTTCAGCAACATACTAAGGGCGTTTTCACATTAGGAGCGGTTGCCTCAGTTCCGTTCCGTTCCCGAGAATGATAGTCCCCACTCCCCCGCCGGCCAGCTTTCACACTACCAATCTCGTTTAATTCCCGAGCACACTTGAGGCGGTATGCACCTAGTTGGTTTGCGATCCGCCAATGAACACAAGAGTACACTTGCGTCATCTAGTACAGTGTTTCTCAACTGGTGGGTCGCGACCCAAAAGTGGGTCGCGGGGCCATTTTGAGTGGGTTGCGGATGTGTGTGTAAAAAAAAAAAAGGTTATTTTTTTTTTTTTTTTTTTTAACTACCTACAGTATCTTTGTGAAAGTGGCTTCTCAGCTCTGGTCCAGCTGAAGACAAAGCAGAGGAACAGATTGGACATTGAGCATGACCTCAGAGTTGCTTTGTCTACCAGACTCTTGTCAGGAGCAAACAACATCCCCAGTTATCCCATTAGTTCCCTGGGATGTTAGCTAAGAAGTCTGCTATGAAGCATATTATTATTATTATTATTATTATTATTATTATTATTATTATTATTATTATTATTATTATTATTATTATTATTATTATTATTATTATTATATTTCATTGTGTTTTTAGCCCTAGTTGCACTTTTGTTGCAACCCCAGTTATCCCATTAGTTTCCCCAAACTTAGGTCTGTTATGTTAAGCTAAGAAATCTGCTAAGAAGCATATATTATTTATTATTATTTAATTGCATTGGATTTTTAGCCCTAGTTGCACTTTTGTTGCACTGTTTATTTCATGTTTTTAACAGTGCATGAAAGATTGTGTATTACTGCAATTTTTTGTTGTTGAAATAAATCATAGTGGTTAAAAAATTTGGGTCGCGACTTAATGACTAAGGAAAATGTTGGGTCCCGAGGCTAGACCAGTTGAGAACCACTGATCTAGTACACGACAAGTCGTTAGAGAAATTGTCAAAGCCTGTACAATGGAGTCGTCCTTCGCATCAAGAAATGCCTTTGTTATGCTAAGATGCTACTCACGTCCGTCAATAAGGTGAGAAACAGACCTATTCTCTTTTAAATTCCACAATGGACAGTCGAGTCGTTGTCACGTTGTTACAGCAAGCCTCTTCCGTGTTTTGGTACAGTTGTGTTCACACTTGAATCGTTCCGTGCCCGGGGATGCCTGCATCGTTCCCCAGACCACCTTTTCAAGTGGTCCCGGCCACGGAACGGTTATCCGCTCCTGGGGACGAAACGCAGCGTTCATACTACACGACTTTTGGGGCAATCGTGCTCGGAAACGGCCCCGGGTCCCTAGTGTGAAAGCACCCTAAGTGTTTCTTGATACATTGTTGTAAAAAGAAAGAAAGAAATATATTGAAGTACATTTGAGTGTTTTAGTTTAGATATTGTATGGAAGCATTGTGGACTTTGTGTCGACTGCATTCTTTTTTAACACTTTCTTTTCCAGATTATATATTCCTTGTTGATTCAGAAAATGGTTGATTGGTTTTTGAAGATCTGTACACCTGATACACCTGGCCCACCAACCCTTTATGTAGATGGCCATTGTTGGCGCACCACGCCGCCAGGTGCTGGACCTCCTCCCTGCCGACTCATCGTTGTTTTTGATGAGGCCCACCACTGTTGTGTCATCTGCAAACTTGGTAATGGTGTTGGTGCCATGTACAGAAGTGCAGTTGAGGGTGAAGAGGGAGTAGAGAAGGGGGCTCAGCATACAGCTTTGCCGGACGCCGGTGTTCAGGGTGAGGGTGGAGGAGGTGAGATCGTCTATCGTAACAAACTGGCGTCTATTCGTTAGGAAGTCGAGAATCCAGATGCAGACAGAGGGGTTTATGTCGAGATACTTGGTCCTTGAGGAGCCTGGAAAAGTATTAGGTTTTGGCAAGCGAGAATGCCCTTTTGTATGTAGACTGTCATTCCAGGCAAGGCAGAACACTTTGAGTTTGGTCGAGCGAGCACCATTAACCTATTAATTAACAGGCACCCAGAAAAGTGGCCATTTCTTTACTTGAATTTGAGGACTGTTTCGAGAACTGAGCCGTGTTTGTGTAGGAACTTGTAATTAAATTGTTTCTACTTTCTTATAGCTGTGGTAGATCTGTTTCTGAGCTGTTTTAAAGGCTAGTGTTGTGGATCACCTGAGCATCTAGCACCAGAGTAGCCAGTGTTGGGGACCACCTGAGCGTCTAGCACCAGAGTATTTGTGAAGAGGTCAAGGGTCACTTGAACATTGGCGGTCTCTGCAGTGAAGAAGATGTTGCTATGCATAATATCATTCATGAAAGCTTGTTCCTTTAAACATTTTAAATTCCTTTTCATGACCGTATGTGACCTAGTTTTTTCTATTTTCGTACTCCTCACACATGCAGTAGGACAGTGATCACTATGACCTAGTTCAAAAATAACAGTGGCCACAATCAATGTTCCCTCTAATTATTTTTCGGTCTGAGCAAACACTCAAACCTCCTGAGCAGACATCAGCAACTACTGAGCAACATACGTCACCTGCCGATTAACCGGTTAGTCGATAAGCGGTGGTTTGTAAAAAATCTGAGAATCTTAATTTCCCTTAATGTCTAACATAAAAATATATACATTTTGCTGATACACAGAGAAATAATACAAAAAGGCATATTATATTCCTTAATCAAATATTTATTTGACCATTGATTGACAATACAGAGCATAGTCCTTACTTTGGTGGCGGCGGTGTGAGTCGTGTCACTAACTTTTGTCTTTTTAGGAGGCTGACTAGTCATTATTTTATTAAGTGAATTATAATGCGACTTCAAGGGTGACCATATTGTGATTTTTTTTAAAAGAGGACACTCTGCCTTCAGCCTCAAGATACTTAATCAAAGTTTACTCAAAGATGCCTTATCATTATAATATATTTAAAGTATACCTCCTCTGTATGGATATAAAATTAATTGTTTATATTATTTTATATAACAAAATAATATCTCTCTATAACCAAAGTTACTCAACATGCTGTATTATGCCTAAAGTAATCTATCTGACAAATCTCAAGAAAATAACTAAATCAACCTATGACAAAATAATATATATTTTCAAGTCTTACTGGACAAAATAAATAACAAGAAAAATATGATGTAATGTTCTAAATAATACCTCTTCTGTATTAGAAAATCCAGCTTTAAAAAATATATCTTTATCTTTTCAATGTAATGTAAATTATAAAACAGTAACCTCACTAATTTAAAAGTGCACTATGCAGTTTCAGATTTGTTGCAATTAGTGTACTAAACTAATTTATTACACACATAATCCTTATGATTGTATCATAAGCATCTTATCAAACCAAAACATCATTTTGAGGCATCAAAATAGTTTTCAATTATTTTCTTTCTCTCTCTGTATAGCTGCATTCTTCAATCAATTTGGTCAACTTTGCCATCAAACTCTCGCCTCGCACTGCTTTGTTTGTAATGTTTTGCTGTGTCCATGTGAGCTTTGAGATCGCCAGCACCTTTATTAGACACATAAACATATGGTCAAGCTTTGCACGCATTGCACTCCGCTTCCAATTAGTCTCGACCGGGATGATAAATTGGAAATTTTCTCTGCAGTTCATCTGTAATGTACATTTTCGCGTTTGCATTGTGAGGAGCCAGCAATGCTGGTCGGATCTGTCCGACCATATATATATATATATATATATATATATTTCTTTTTTATCCCAATTTCTCACATTACATTCACCCTGAATGTTAATGTTATCCAGGTGAAAAGTTAACTTCATTCAAGCGAGGCATTGCAATCCCTGACATAAATCATTTGATGTATAATTAAATCAAAGGAAATGCGTTTGGGTCTGAGAGTGTGGCTGGTCTGCCGTTCTGCAGCTGGATAATATTGGTTTGTTTTGGCAAAATTCTTCTGCTCTGTGTGACAATAAATAAATGAATGATGATATGCAATTTAAAACCAAAACTAAGGCCTCAGTATGAGTTTAAGACGTGAACATGGTCATGTTTGTTGAAAAAAAAAATAGTAAAAAAAAAAAGAAATCTAATTTTTTTTTTTTTTTTTTTTTTTTTTTGCGACCGGTTTCAGATGTGAGCGTTTTGTCATGTGCGCGCGCGCGCACGGGCGCACCTTAGGGGGAACATTGGCCACAATTGAGTCAGTTCTATTCGAAAATACAATGCCAATTAGTGTGGATTTTGAGAAGTCTTTCTAGTTGGTTCCGTTATCATCTGGGTTAGGTTTACAGGTAGATCGCGGGCTGATTTCAAGTAGATCTTGATTAATAAAATTTGATTATTAAAAAAAAAAAAAAAAAAACATTTTTTTTTTGCTAAATCAACTCTTCCTCTCCTTGTTAACTACAACAAGCAATGCTGTTTGTTATTTAAGATGAGGTCGGACTCGGCACTGACAGATTTGTGTTCATTATGCTGCTTTTATAAAGCCTCAAATGACGGCTTACAATATACAATTTTGGCTGGTAGCTCTCGGGCTAGGTGGTAAATATAAAAGTAGATCTTGGTTCAAAAAAGGTTGGGCACCCCTGCTCTAGGTGATCTGAGTTCCTATTTAGCCAGTTCAGGTTCAAATATGTCCTCAATTGGGAGGATACAACACATAGTATGGCTAAACGCTTAAAGGAACACTTTTGCATCACCTCAAAAGACCCATTGATTTTTGAAAAACTGGGCTTTTGAGGTGATGAATTATTGTGTGTGTGTGTGTGTGTGTGTGTGTGTGTGTGTGTGTGTGTGTGTGTGTCAGCTTGTTCCAGCTTGTGATGTTACTGTCTCAGCAGCTTCTCCCTCATCCCTCTATCCTTCTCTCCATCCCTTTCACTCATCCCTCTATCCTTCTCTATCCCTTTCACTCATCCCTCTATCCTCCTATCTCTATCCCTTTCACTCATCCCTCTATCCTTCTATATCCATCCCTTTCACTCAACCCTCTATCCTTCTATCTCTATCTCTTTCACTCATACATCTATCCTTCTCTATCCCTTTCACTCATCCATCTATCCTATCTCTCTATCCCTTTCACTCATCCCTATATCCTTATATCTCCATCCCTTTCACTCATCCTTCTATCTCTATCCCTTTCACTCATCCCTCTATCCCTTTCACTCATCCCTTTATCCTTCTATATCTCTATCAATTTCACTAATCCCTCTATCATTCTATCTCTCTATCCCTTTCACTCATCCCTCTATCCTTCTCTATATCACTTTCATTCATCCATCTATCCTTCTATCCATCCCGTTCACTCATCCCTCTATCTTTATATCTCTCCATCATGTTCACTCATCCCTCTATCCTTATATCTCTCTATCCATTTAACTCATCCCTCCATTATTATATCTCTATATCCATTTCACTCATCCCTATATCTCTATCCCTTTCACTCACCCCTCTATCCTTCTATCTCTCCACCCTGTTCACTCATCATTCTATCTCTCTATCCCTTCCACTAATCCCTTTATCCTTCTATCTCTCCATCCCTTTCACTCATCCCTCTATCCTTCTATCTCTCTATCCCTTTCACTCATCCCTATATCCTTCTATCTCTCCACCCTGTTCACTCATCCTTCTATCTCTCTATCCCTTCCACTAATCCCTCTATCCTTCTATCTCTCCATCCCTTTCATTCATCCCTATATCCTTCTATCTCTCTATCCATTTCACTCATCCCTCTATCCTTCTATCTCTCCATCCCTTTCGCTCATCCCTCTATCCTTCTATATGTCCATCCCTCTCACTCATCCCTCTATCCTTCTATCTCTATCCCTTCCACTAATCCCTCTATCCTTCTATCTATATATCCCTTCCATTCATCCCTATATCCTTATATCTCTATCCCTTTCACTCATCTCTATCCTTCTATCTCTCCATCCCTTTAACTTATTCCCTCGATCTCTCCATCCCTTTCACTTCTTCCCTATATCTCTCCATCCCTTTCACTTCTTCCCTCTATCTATCCATCGGATCCCTTTCACTCATCCTTCTATCTCTCCATCCCTTTCACTTCCCTCATCCCTCTATCTCTCCATCCCTTTCACTTCCTCCCTCCTCCCTCTATCTCTCCATCCCTTTCACTTCTTACTCATCCCTCTATCTCTCCATCACCACATCTCACTCTATTCCTATTCTACCACTCAGTCATGCATCCATACTTAAACATCTCATCTTCTTTTGACTTGTTATCACGTCTTTGTTCAATATTGAACCGTGTGTGTGTGTGTGTGTGTGTGTGTGTGTGTGTGTGTGTGTGTGTGTGTGTGTGTGTGTGTGTGTGTGTGTGTGTGTGTGTGTGTGTGTGTGTGTGTGTGTGTGTGTGTGTGTGTGTGTGTGTGTGTGTGTGTGTGTGTGTGTGTGTGTGTGTGTGTGTGTGTGTGTGTGTGTGTGTGTGTGTGTGTGTGTGTGTGTGTGTGTGTGTGTGTGTGTGCACACGTTGCTGTATGAATGTTTGCTTTTGAGATGAGTGGGTGATGACAGCATCTGCAATGGCCTTTGGTTGGTATTAGTGGTCTGCAAGAGCCTTGAAATGAAGCCTGTGCCCTGCCCGAGCCCGTGAACTTCAGGCCCTGCCCGAAAATAAGCCCGATAATATTTTAAGCCCTAGCCCGTGTGAAAACCTGAAAAAGAATTATTATTATTATTATTTGTTTTAAATATTCGAAACACGGTTTTATATGAACTTAATAAATAAACAAAAACGAAAATGTCCAATAGGTCTAACTAAATAACACATATCATGCTGAAAACGAACAACCATTCTATAGCCTGATTCGCTCTTATTAGAATATTAAATAATTTTTTTGTTTTAAATATTCTAAACACTTTATATATTAACTTAATAAATAAACAAAAACGAAAATGTCCAATAGGACCGTCTGCCTAAATAACTCATATCGGCTGAAAACTAAGAAGCATTTACATAGCCTGTTTCGCTCTTATTAGAATGCCGTCCCAGTGCTCACACGGCAGCCTCGTAAAACGTATTGAAGGCTATAGAATCTTCTTTGACACACACACACACACACACACACACACACACACACACACACACACACACACACACACGACACAATAGCCTACTCAGTCACTATACAAACAAACAGAAAACAGAAATCAGATTTCGAGCTGAGCAACATAATGAAAGCACAACAGAACAGGGCAGCAGCGACCCAGCAAATAATAAACATCACTCACCACTTCGCTGTTGACGTCAGCAACGCGTTGAACAACGTTAACAAAACTTCGCCAACCGGCTACATACATCCAAGAACAAATTAAAACGTTCGCCAACTGGCTATATTCCAACACAACCAATCGAGTTGTCCCCTGAGTTCTCCCTGCGCGCTGCGGTAATTACATCCAAATGTTTCTCTGATGACAGCTTGCGCGAAAGACAAAACGAAACTTAAGGAAAACGAAGGTTATCCTATAACCCTAGTTATATGAGAAAAAAAAAACGCAATAAAAAAATTAAAAACAGCGGTGCCCGGGCCCGGCCGAGCCCGAATTATTTACTAAAAAAAAAGCCCTACCCAGCCCGAACCCGCCGGGCCCCGTCGGGCCTGGGCAAGGTTGCAGTGCACTAGTTGGTATGCACAGCATTCTGGTGTGTGCATGTTTAGACTATTATCAGAAGCAACTGTAGCAGCTGTATTTGTAACATCAGCTCTAGGCTGCTTCCATATCTGGTGTACGGTTTGTCTATATGACCTAAATATATAATCTATATGACCTAAACATATCATCTATATCAGGGGTTCTCAAACTTTTTTATACCACAACCCCATTTTATTTAGCATTTTTTTTGGTGACCCCACACTTAACACTTTGAGTGCCACGGGTCCGGTGCCCCGGAACCCTGTTGCGTGCCACCACCCACTTCAATGACGGAGCTCTCATATTTGCGAACGCATAAACTATATCTTAAATTATGGCTATGTGTCTAATATGGCCGTCGCTTATCAATGACTTGTTTGCAGTCAACATTGTCTAAACGGATTGTTTTTTAATCGGTTCATTTCCGTTTTATACCATTTTGAAAAACGCTTGTTTCTTGAAAGTTTCAGAAAATTTCAGAAGATTCTGTGATAATCGGCCTTTACTGGAATACACTGGAATACACAACACATTGTAATTTTTCGGCCTATTTATGAATCGTTTTCAAATAAACGCTAGATTATCAATAGTATATGTGTACTTATGCACGCTATAGAAGCGGGCTGAAAAATCGATTATCTTATTTCCTGATCGCACACACACAGACACACACATACACACATATGGCACACGCTGATATATAGGTGAAAATAGCTCTGATTATCCCAAGACTGGTAAAATAGATTCCTTACCTCAGATCAGATGTTCTCAAAAGATTATTCCAATTCCTGATCGCCATTACAAATATCGATCGCGTGGGTACTGGAAACACACATTTTCCGCTGTTCTGGTGGTGGGCGATTACTTGGATAGTCTCCGGTTACTTGTCTGACAAGTAAAATGTGGAAGCAGGACTTTTTTTTCTCCATGCGTTTCATTCAATCCAATCCAAAGAGGTGCAGTACCATCCGGAGAGACGATAGGGGGCGGAATTTTCCCTGTTCGAGTTCAGACAGATGCCCACTGGTAACGTGGGGCTAGATTGATGAAAAATGAATGGAAATCGATAATAAATAAAAATTAACAATCAAAAAACTAGATCTCTCGTCTCTCTGGCACTCACCGGTTGGCATGAACTAACGAGAAATCTCGTCATTGGCACTCAAAGTGCTAATGTATTGCGTAATTTCAACGTGGAAATAAGGAATATATAAATAAAAGCACACGTTGTTTCGAAAATGAAATTACAGCACTATGTTATCAATGAAATTAATGAATATTATCAACAAAAGCAATGGAATTGTTTCTGTATACACATTTATAAAACTAGGCATATTTAGCCAAAATATGTTGCCAGAACATGAAAAGAAAATGTGCTCACATGCACTTTGGCAGAGATCCGCTTCTAAAATCCGCCCTCACAGATATGTTGATGCGAAGGGGACACGCTTTATCAGCACAGTATTACACAACACTGGGTACTCGTTCCGGACTGATATCCAGAGCTTTGCGAGGGCCTGTCCAGTGAACTTGACTTTCAGTAGATCGTCACACGAAAGATCATTGAGCGCCTCCTGCATTCTGTTCCTACAACAAGCCATCAAGCTGAGTAAATACCCCCCAATCTCTGCTGATTATCCTGGAGTGCCACTAACGGAGTTTCCAGCTCATTATCAGCACATTTCTCTGCCAATGTGTTGTTTTTGTCTGCAAGGAAAATCCGCACTTCTTCTCCGAGTTAACAAAGGAGAATACTCTGCCACCTCACTTCAGTGTGGTATAGCAGCTGGTTATGCGCAGAGCCCATTTCCTCGCGGCCAACCAGCAACGCTTCTGACAACAAACCTATCTATTGCGAGTCCAGGTTACACACAAAATACCAGACCCCCCTCCCGCGATTATAAATGTGCAGGGTGTAGTGAGATGTGTATTGGAATACGTGTGTCAGCCTCCATTGATGAAGGGGCGAGACATAGCAAATACACACAGCTGCCGGGTGGAAAACTCGATCTGAGTTATTTTGTTGTTGCTAATGCGCGACCCCCACTGTCACCTACCCGCGACCCCACTTTGGGTCGCAACCCGTAGTTTGAGAACCGTTGATCTATATGACCTAAATATATAATCTATACCCCTTTCACTCTATCTCCTTCTCTTTGTCTCCTTTCTCTATCACTCTCTCCCATTCTCTCTCTCTCCACTCTGTCTCTCTCTCTCTCTCCATCTCTCTCTCCATCTCTCTCTCCCTCCCTCCACCTCTATCACTCTCTCCACCTCTCTCTCTCTCAATGTCTCTCCCTCCACCTCTCTCCCTCTCTCTCCACCTCTCTATCTCTCTCTCTCCACCTATCTCTCTCCACCTCTCTCTCTCTCTCCCCCACATATCTCTCTCCTCCTCTCTCTCCACCTCTCTCTCTCTCTCTCTCTCTCTCTCTCTCTCTCTCTCTCTCTCTCTCTCTCTCTCTCTCTCTCTCTCTCTCTCTCTCTCTCTCTCTCTCTCTCTCTCTCTTCTCTCTCTCTCTCTCTCTCTCTCTCTCTCTCTCTCTCTCTCTCTCTCTCTCTCTCTCTCTCTCTCTCTCTCTCCTTCCACCTCTCAGAGAGGAAAAGAGTGAGCAGCTTCTGGACTGCAGGCAGGAGCTTGATAACATGGAGGGTGAACTCAGGAGGCTTCAGCAAGAGGTAAACACACACACACACACATACATACACACACACATACACACACACACACACACACACACACACACACACACACACACACACACACACACACACACAGAACATTGAGGGTGAGCTCAAGAGGCTTCAGGAAGAGGTAACACACACAGACACATACAGAGAGAGAGACACACATGCCAGCCACACATTCTTTTTTAACCCTTCACTACCACACTACATGAGGTTAACCCTTTCACTACCACACTACATAATGTTAACCCTTTCACTACCACACTACAGAAGGTTAACACTTGCACTACCACTACAAGAAGGTTAACCTTTCACTACCACACTAAAGACGGTTAACCTTTCACTACCACACTACAGAAGGTTAACCATTTCACTACCACACTACAGAATGTTAACCTTTCACTACCACACTACAGACTGTTAGTCTATATTAATCAACATGGTTGTGTATGGAACATGGTTAGTCTATATAATCAACATGGTTGTGTATGGAACATGGTTAGTCTATATTAATCAACATGGTTGTGTATGGAACATGGTTAGTCTATATTAATCAACATGGTTGCCTATGGAACATGGTTAGTCTATATGAATCAACATGGTTGTGTATGGAACATGGTTAGTCTATATTAATCAACATGGTTGTGTATGGAACATGGTTAGTGCACACACACACTTATCAGCCAATTAAAGTGACTTAGCTCATCAAAGGCTATTACAGCAACAGCCTGACATGGCTACAATTAAGTGTTTTTCTCACTCATTTACATGATATTAATTAAAGCATTAAAACACAAACACACAAGAACACCTCCCCTAGTGGCAGCTGACAGGAACTGTGCTTCACATCTGTGACACTGTGTGTCCTTGTATTTAGAACTGTGAACATGCTGGCATGTTAATTGAAATGATTAAGGAAACGTCTTGAAAGGAGACGACTGTTGGATTCATGGTGCAGTGTGATCCCAATGCCCAGTGGCTCTTCTAGCGTTAATGAACCCACTGACTTCTATATATATATGTGTGTGTGTGTGTGTGTGTCTATGATTCAAGATTGTTTATTGTCATATGCACAGTTAAACAGTTTGCCATAGAATGAAAATCTTACTTTGCTAGTCCACCCTTCACACGAAATCACACAATACTTAACTTAAACATATTTAAATACAAGCGAGTGCTAGAAAATAAGGTAAAAATAGATAAATATATACAAGGCACAGTGAGTAACATTGCACGTTCCGATCAGTATTTATATATGAATGGAGGTGACATGCACGTTCCGATCAGTATTTATATATGAATGGAGGTGACAGTGGGTCACAGCAGCAGTTAAAAAGTGTCTTAGTGATTCAAAGTTCAGGGGGGAAGGGTGACAGTGTGTTCACAGCAGTAATCAGGTCAGTGTCTGCCAAGGTGTGTGTGTGTGTGTGGGGGGGGGGGGGGGTGCTGGCTAGGTGGACGTGCTGGCATTCAAGAGTCTGATGGCCTGTGGGTAGAAACTAGGGATGTTCGATATTGGCTTATTTACCGATATTGTCCAACTCTTAATTTCCGATACCGATATCAAGTCAAGTCAAGTCAAGTAATTTATTTATATAGCACATTTAAAAGCACAAGAGCCAACCAAAGTGCTGTACAATCAAAGCTTAAAATCAATGTCCTAATATAAAATACACAAATACAAAAATACAAAAAGGCACAGCAGGACAAGACAGTACATTCAGAGAATAGGACAGTAGGACAACACACGGATAGGGGAACACAAAGTACAGTAGCACAGAGGAGCAGAGGAGCATAAGAAGAGATACAAGAGGGAGGGGGCAGGATAAAATTACATGGGAGTGTGTGAGTTAGGGTGTGGGAGAATCAGGGTTTATTGAAGGCCAGGGAATAGAAGTGGGTTTTTAGACGGGCCTTAAATGTCTCCAGCGAGGGGGCAGATCGGATCTCCAGGGGAAGCTGGTTCCATAGCTTGGGGGCCACGGCCTTGAAGGAGCGATCGCCTCTCTTTTTGAGTCTGGTGCGGGGGGGGACCAGCCGAGCCTGGTTGGAGGATCTTAGTGACCTGGGTGCTGCGTAGGGGGTGATGAGCTCTGTGATATATAGGGGTGCTGCACCCGATAGTGCCTTAAAGGTGAGGAGGAGGATTTTGAAGTCTATTCTAAGTGGGACTGGGAGCCAGTGTAGGGAGGCTAGGACTGGTGTGATGTGCTCTCTCTTTCTGGTGCCGGTAAGGAACCTAGCTGCAGAGTGCTGGACCATTTTGAGGCGGGACATGGCTGCCTGACTGATGCCGGTGTAGAGGGCATTGCAGTAGTCAAGGCGTGAAGTGATGAATGCATTGACTACCGTTTCCAGGTCGACGGGTGAAAGGATTGGTTTTATTTTACTGATGTTGCGGAGTTGGAAGAAGCATGATTTGACTACGGCATTTACCTGCCGGTCGAATTTTAGCTCTGGGTCAAAGATTACACCCAGGCTCTTGAGGTGGGTGGAGAGTTGTCCTAGGCTGTTGGAGAGTGTTTTGGTGGAAGAGGGGGGGCCAAACAAAATGATCTCCGTTTTATTTTCATTTAGCTGTAAGAAGTTGAGGGCCATCCAGCTTTTTATGTCCCTAAGACAGTTTTTAAGAGAGTCTAGGTTAGCTGTGTCAGAGGGGTTGAGGGGAAGGTAGATTTGGGAGTCATCGGCATAAAAGTGATATGAAATGTTGTGTTTCTGGATGATTTCGGCCAGAGGGAGCATGTAGATGGAGAAGAGTATGGGGGCCAGGATGGAACCTTGGGGGACCCCATACGGTAGACTAGCTGTGGGGGAGGAGTGTCCACCCAAACTGACCGAAAAGGAGCGGCCGCTCAAGTAGGATGCAAACCAGTTTAGGGCAGACCCCCCAATACCTAGCCTGTGTTCGAGACGATCGACCAGGGTGGAGTGGTCGACCGTGTCGAACGCGGCAGAGATACCGATATATGCAGGGTCCCCCCCCCCCCAAAAACTGAATAATTTCAGGTAATTAACATTACATATCTCTTGTTGTGTAATTAACACAACATTATGCATACTTTGACAATAAATAAAATAATAATTTGTTCTTACTTGCTTGCCTGGGTAAATAAAGGTTAAATAAATGTAAAAAACTGATACCGATATTTTCCGATATTACATTTTTATGCCAATATCGGTAGGCCGATAATATTGGACATATTGGCCTTCTTAGGAAGTACAGTCGTACCACTATTATGTTGTCTGTATCTGAGTGACTGACTCTGTGCAGGGTTTGCACAAGGTCCTTGAATTGCTTAAAGTGCTTTATTTTTTAAACAAAAAGTCAAGGCCTGGAATTCCTTGAAAACAGCCAATTTATTAACACAGTGCTTAAAAAGTCATTGAAATTCAAATCAACAATTCGCATTGAAAGTTATATATATATAAACAGCATTTAAAAGTGCATTGTATCCCTTTAAATGCCGTTTTAAAATGAAAAATAGTGCTTGGGAAAGTACTTGAAAGTCCTTGACTTTTATTTTGCAATGTCTGTGGGAACCCTGGTATGATAATGTGTGTGTGTGATTGATTGTCAGAGCTACCAGCTGCTGTCAGATGCGCGGTCGGCGAGGGCCTACCGTGATGAGCTGGATGCCCTGAGAGAGAAGGCCATCCGCGTGGACAAGCTGGAGAGCGAAGTGAGCCGCTACAAGGAGAGGCTGCACGATATCGAGTTCTACAAGGCCAGGGTCGAGGTATGGAAACACGGTCATTTCCCCCCAAAAAGTTCAGACCAAAAAAACTACTTTTGTTGTGGTGTTTCAGTTCGCTCCTTGGTTGGTTGAGTGTAGTGGAAATGACATTAACTTCTTAAGCCCTAGCCATATTTTCAGAAAGTTCGCCTAAAAGTACATACCCACGTAAATGGAAGATTGCTCCACTTCTACAAGGTCCATTTGCATGTTCCTGGTATCTATGGACCTCAGGGAATGCATTCCCAGTGTCAGAAATATTGTGTATCTTACTATGCTTTAGTAAATTGTAATGAACCAAAGGAGAATATAAATTATTTAGATTATTATTTATTTTTTTTGTATATTTGACGGTGAATAACACCATGCTAACATTGACCATATGTGAAACATGTAGCTCATTCAGCACCTTCTTGAGATCACGTGTACAAAATATCTAAGCATAAAGGGCAGATTATTTACAGGTTTTTTTGTAGATACAGTACTGAATTCTGCCATCCGGACACATGCTATTTGAAATATGAATATAGAATATCAGGCCTATAAATGACCGTATTATGGCCAAATCACACATCTATGGATCGGGCCAAATCTCATCTTTCCAATGGCAGAGTTCAATCTGGATTTAGTACCACCAGGCACCCCTGACAGGGCATGAAATCTACTGTAAGTACACAGTAACCTTTTCATAATGCAAATGCTCCAACATTTTTCATCCAATTGAGACAAAAAAAATGTCTAGACATTCACAGAAAGGTAAAGAAACAAACTATGTTCTATTTGATGGCAATAACATTCAGGTTTGTTCGACCCGTGAGACATAATCATGAAAAATAACGCTGAAAAATAATTTCACGTCAGACGGCTCCAAGTTTGACAGGGGCTGGCGTGAGCTGGGGAGTGTAGTTTTATGAAATTCGAAAGCCCTGGGTCTCTTCTTTCAAAGGGCTACACTCACTTTTGGCTGTGCCATTACCTTGCGTCAATATCCGCCGGTTTCTGACTCAATGTGCTGAGATTTCTATGAACTCTTATGTATTCATATAACACTTAAACTCATTGATAAACAAACGTAGTGCTGGAAATATACACGTTGACTGGGTCTTTACTCTTGGCCAGTTTAACTGGATGTGCTTTAAAATAGCGCCTGTGCAGACTGAGCCAAGTAAAAGAAGCCTATTTTACTTTGGTCCTTGGTCCTGGAATGACCTCCAGACCCATCTCAAATTGGCCTCTCCAATCTCTTTGTTTTTATTTCTGGTTAATATAAAGGTTTGATGATTGATTGATGATGACGATGATGATGATGATGACGACATCTTAGTAGTGGTAGTAGCAGTAGTGGTAGTAGTAATACTAGTATAATATATTTGTTTCTAATTGCTAGACAAAAAAGCTGGACTTTAGCTTGTGTGTGTGTGTGTGTAGGAGCTGAAGGAGGACAACCAGGTTCTTCTGGAGACCAAGGCCATGCTGGAGGAGCAGCTGGACAGCAGCAGGACGCGCTCAGACAAACTACACCTCCTGGAGAAGGAGAGCCTGCAGCTCAAGTCTAGGATCCACGACATGGAGATGGTGAGAGGGGTGGAGGGAGGGATGTGAGGGATGGTGAGAGGGAGGGATGGGAGGGATGGTGAGAGGGAGGGGTGGAGGGAGGGAGGGTGAGAGGGAGGGATGGATAGATGGACAAATAGACAGACATATAATGTGGACAGACGGAAAAGACAGACAGACAGACATGGATGGATGGATGGATGGATGCTTCAACCCTCTGTGCGTGTCTCCCCAGGAGCGGGACCTGGACCGTAGGCGCGTGGAGGAGCTGCTGGAGGAGAACCTGGTGCTGGAGATGGCCCAGAAGCAGAGCATGGACGAGTCTCTCCACCTGGGCTGGGAACTGGAGCAGCTGTCTAAACCCCCCGACCTGACGGAGGGTGAGCCGCAAGACCACCTCATGTCTCTTTTAAGTCAGTCCCATTTAAGTCATTAAGGCTTGAAGCAGAGGAGTGTTTCAGCACTGGCACGATGGAGGTGGTTTGAAAGCATGCTGGGCTAGTGACGGGTTGAAGAAGTCTGGGCTAGTGACAGGTTGAAGAAGTCTGGGCTAGTGACCAGTTGAAGAAGTCTGGGCTAGTGACAGGTTGAAGAAGTCTGGACTAGTGACAGGTTGAAGAACTCTGGCCTAGTGACAGGTTGAAGAAGTCTGGCCTAGTGACAGGTTGAAGAAGTCGGTTAAGACCTTGGCCAGCTGCTCAGTGCAGTTCCTGAGCACACAGCCGGGGATGCCATTAGGGCCAGCTGCCTTACATGTATTAGTCCTGCTCAGTGTGGCACAAACACGTCGGTGGGGGAGATAGTGAGGGGTTTGGGGTTGGTGGGTAAAAACCTTGGTGGGTAAAACCTCAGTTTGCTAATAGCTGACAGGAAATCAAATGTCCATTATAGAATGTCTGTTTTTGTTGTCAAGATCAAACCATCTAAATCAAATCAAATTTATTTGTAAGGCCCGACAACACACGTTAATGTCCCCATGGACCGGACATGTCTTCTTTAAACAAGTCAAGAAGAAACATCACAATAAATCAAGAACAAAACAAAAACACCATAAAGTAATTTTTTTTAAATAAATGCAACACTCCCAGACCCTACGCGAAGGTAAGGAAAAACTCACTAAAACCTAGCAATAGAAAAAAATGCACCACAGGCAATTGGAGGAGAAAAACCTTAGAAGGGCCATTCAAGGGGGGATCTCCCTTCTTAGATGTCGGTGATAGTAGTGTTGCAATAAAACAGGCGAACAGTTGGTAAGCATGCACTCATATGTGTAATGAAACACAGATAAGTGCATGCGATAGCAACTGAACATTTTGAAAGATAAAAAATAGAGCTGATGGCGGATCTATTTGAGGCAAAGGGGCGGCGCAGAGAGGGTCACATCCTCCCGGTCATCATCACGGGACGTCCAACACTCCGGTCATCACTCCGAGACAGCCACTCACAGGGAGACGGGACAGGCGTTAGACAGTTCACGTGATTGTGATGGGCGGACATAGCAATAGATACAAGTGGATACAAGCATATATGTGAATAGAATAGATATATGTAGTAAGCATATTATGTGAATAGAATAGAAGTACTTAACCCAGCAATGAACTCCACGTCTAAACCACGTTGACAGACCACGGACAGAAGACGGTAAGAAGCTGATCCATGGCCTCGGTGGTGCACGTAGAACAGTCACTGCAATCTTGGCCAAGACATCCACCACCTTGGTCAGCACTACGAGACAACCACTCAGAGAAGGGGGGGTTTAGAGAGTTCCCATGTTTGTAGTAGGCGGAGATGGAGCAATAAATACATGTAGTGACTGAGCAATGTTCCCTCTAACGTGAGCCTGTGCGCGCACGCGCACATGGCAAAACGCTCCCGCGCACATTTGAAATCTGTCGCGCACAGAAACGTTTGTGTAAAATAAGCATGTAGTTAAATTGACTGGCGCGTTGCACCAAATACTACGGTACCCTGTTACGTGTGACGTTACCCAGAGAAGCCCGCTTTCAGTGCTTTGTGGGCGTTGCTACTGCGCTCACACACAACAGAGGAGGAAGCGGACAGATCCGACCAGCATTGATTCTGCTCACAATGCCAAAGCGAAAATGTACATTACAGATGAACTGCAGAGAAAATTCCCAATTTACTGTCCAGGTCGAGACTAATTGGAAGCGGAGTGCAACGTGTGCAAAGGTTGACCATATGTTTCTGTGTCTAATAAAGCATAAAGGTGCTGGCAATCTCAAAGCTCACATGGACACAGAAAAACATCACAAATAAAGCTGTGCGAGGCGAGAGTTTGATGGCAAAGTTGACCGAGTTGATTGAAGTATGCAGCTATACAGGGAGAGAAAGAAAATAATTTAAAACTATTTTGATGCCTCAAAAGGATGTTTTGGTTTGATAAGATGCTTATGATACAATCATTCTAAGGATTATGTGTGTAATAAATTAGTTTTGTACACTAATTGCAAGTTATGCAAATGTAAACGAATCCGAAACTGCATAGTGCACTTTTGAATTAGTATCTTTGTGAGGTTACTGTTTTATAATTTACATTACATTGAAAAGATACAAAGATATATTTTTTAAAGCTGGATTTTCTAATACAGAAGAGGTATTATTTAGAAAATTACTTCATGTTTTTTATTTTGTCCAGTAAGACTTGAAAATGTATATTATTTTGTCATAGGTTGATTTAGTTATTTTCTTGAGATTTGTCAGATAGATTACCGGTACTTTAGGCATAATACAGCATGTTGAGTAACTTTGGTTATAGAGAGATTATTTTGTTATATAAAATAATATAAACAATCATTTTATATCCATACAGAGGAGGCATACTTTAAATATATTAAAATGATAAGGCATCTTTGTAGGGCTGTAACGAATGTAAATTCCTAAGCTTCGATTGAAGTATTCGAACGAAGCTTCGAATGTCTATAAAAAAAAAAAAAAAAAAAAATTTCTCAAACTAAATCCTCAATTTGAATAAAGTGATTAATCTGATTAACTGAGTCTTTTTCTTTTATTAAATCAACTTTCTTTAATTAATATAACTAATCAGTTTCGTCAACATAAATAATCCAATAAGGGCACGGTTGGTATGAAAGTGATGGTGACATATAGTATAATATTATAATATTAGTGTAGCCTAATATTTAACTGCAACTGTGAAGAAAACCCCCATTGGTTTAAACAGATTGAATAGAAAATATATATATATATATATATATAAAAATATATATATATATTAAAAATGTAAAATTTGAATGTCAACATTATGATCGAAGCTTCGAAGCATTCGGTACAGCCCTACATCTTTGAGTAAACTTCAAGTATCAGTAAGTATCTTGAGGCTGAAGGCAGAGTGTCCTCTTTTAAAAAAAAATCACTATGGTCACCCTTGAAGTCACATGATAATTCACTTAATAAAATAATGACGAGTCAGCCTCCTAAAAAGACAAAAGTTAGTGACACGACTCATACCGCCGCCGCCAACCCAGCCAAAGTAAGGACTTTGCTCTGTATCGTCAATCAATGGTCAAAATGTATACATTTTTATGTTAGACATTGAGGGAAATTATGATTCTCAGATTTTTTACAAACCGCCGCTTATCAACTAACCGGTTAATCGGCAGGTGACGTATGTTGCTCAGTAGTTGCCGATGTCTGCTCAGGAGGTTTGAGTGTTTGCTCAGACCGAATTTTTCTTTGAGGGAACATTGGTAGTGAGCATTTGCATACATGGTGACAGTAGAATCATAGTATATAAGAAAATTGTGAAATTGAGTAATAGATAGAACTACTGCAAGCGTATGGATACAGGATGAGATACAAGACAACAACAGCAGGTAATTTGTTCCACAGGTAGGGAGCGCGGTAGACAAAGGCTCTGTGGCCGGCGGATTTCCTATCTATACTCGATAGGAGTTAGGTCTAGTTCACTAGGCAAGTCCTTCCTGCCGATACTAAGGCTGAGACGATATGCCATTTGGAAGAATCGATACATCGGGATAAAATTATCGATAAATATATATATATATATTTTTGCATGTGTAAAAAAAAAATTATAAATTAAATACTTTTTTCTTAAAGTGTGTGTGTCACGTGCACTCACTGTCGTTTTTGCGATGCTGTAGTTGGCCCACGACACACAAACTAACGTTAAATATTTATTTTCTTGAAACTTTTTATTAAATTTTTTTTACACATGCAAACAAATCTATAAGTGACGCCACTTATCGATTTCACGCAATTATCGGTAAATCGATAAGTGGTCTCAGCCTTAGTCAATATAGGGATGCACCGAAATTTCGGCACCGAAAGCTTTCGGCCGAAAATGGCCAAAAATGGTTGAAAGAGTTTTTTCACCGAAAATATATCACCGAAACAGAAACAACCTAACAACCTCGCGTGTTGTTGTGATGTTGCGCTGTCGGGAGTCGCGCTGTTTCTATGTAAACTCTGCGCGCAACGCGTCCAATAAATGCGTCTTTAACATGCTTTTATATCCTTATTTACTATATGCCCGTCGCGGTTAATCACTGAGTGATCTAATATGCATATTATTCAGAGCGAGAGGGGGGGGGGGGGATTGTGTTTCTCACATTGACGCTGTCTGTCTGTCGCGCGTCTACTGTGCCGGGTGAAGCGAGCACATTCAGCTGGGGACTAGAAAGGTGCGCTCAGTAGAGCACAGATGTCCGCTGCGCAGCCAGAGAAAAGATGGAATTAATGTACTGTATGCATTCAGAAGTGCTGAATAAATGTTTTATGGACCCATAATGGTGATTATTTATTATTTAAGTTAAGTTTTGCCATAATCATATATTTTTCCATAATCATAATGTTCCACAACATTGGTTAAAAAAAAAATCTATTCTATGAATCATTTTCGGCCTTTCGGCTTTCGGTTTTCGGCCAACTGTTTTCTATTTTCGGTATCGGTTTCGGCCAAGAATTTCCCATTCGGTGCATCCCTACAATCTAAACCGATTCTAAGTGCAAGTCCTTCCTGTCTGAACCCTTGTTGACGTTCTCCTGCCGTCCGTCCAGTGCCCCTGAAGTCTCTGAGTGAGGAGGTGAACGACCTGACCTCCAGCCGCCTGCTGAAGCTAGAGAAGGACAACCAGACGCTGCTGAAGACCGTGGAGGAGCTGAGAGGAGCGGTCAGCGAGGACACTGCAGGAAAACTGCTCAGAGCTAGCCGGGAGAACCAGAGGCTGAGCCAGAGGGTAACAGCAGACACTTGCAACTGGAATAGTGTGGGCAGGTCTTGTAAAGATGATAAAAAGTATTAAATAAAAAAGCTATTGGTTTTTTTTGGTCACAGTGGAAGGTTGTATGAGATCTGTATGATAATCAGATGGTAGACTGAAAACAGGCACATTCTGGTCTGTAAGGATTTAAGAATACATGTCCGAAATCGATGGACATAGAGAGACATAGATAGACATAGAGAGACATAGATAGACATAGAGAGACATAGATAGACATAGAGAGACATAGATAGACATAGACATATATAGACATAGATAGACATCAGGCACGTGCACACATAGAGGCCAAGGGGTGCCTGAGCACCTGCCTTTTTGAGCCTCATCAAAAAAGAATTACTGTTACGCATATAGACTGCCCTTCCAACTGAAAAATGTCAGGATAGAATAAAAATATTAGGTAAAGAGAGAGATGCCCCATATTCCATTGCAGTTTGCACGGCCTCCTCAGCATGCCTCTCCACGGACCTATATATTTTATGCATAGCGTGGGTGGTGATGATGATCATGATAGAAACCGCTGTTGAATGCTGGTATTACACTCATTGAGGGACACAAAGAAGTCAAGTCCGATGGGATTTGGGAATCTCAAATACAAATCGGGATTGGAATAAAAAATTATTAAACAATATATTAAACAATACAGAATATACAGCACTTCTTGGGGTCTGTAGGGTAAGCACTTATTCCCTCCCCCCTGAACATTTATGGAGATGTATGGGCCTTTTAAGTCAGTGATAAAAGTGTCTTTCAAGGATAAGTGAGCGCCTGCACTGATTATTATAGTTCAATATTCAATATTTGATCACCAAAACCCCCCAAAAAGCATAAAAAGGGGGCCCCCGCCCGAAAAGGGCCCTTAAAAATCGCGCGCGCTACGCGCGCTCGCTTAATATATACACACAAGTGTAGTGCCCTTTTCAGCCTTTGAGCACCTGCCCCTCTAGAGTCCTGTGCACGTCCCTGATAGACATAGAGACATAGATAGACAGATATAGACATAGAGAGACATAGAGAGACACAGATAGACGTAGATGGACACAAATGGACACAGATAGACAGACAGACATAGCCCTGCTCTTCAGTTCTGGTCTTCTTCTATCCTTGTAAGGTCTTGGGACATTACAATATGGCCAGAATCATCTGTCGTTTCCAACTAGTTTATGGAAATTATTAGGGCTGACCCCTATTAATCGATTAGTCGACTAATCGGTCGAAAGGGGCCGTAGTCGACTGGCCAACCTCTTAGTCGAATATAATAAAAAAAATTAAAAGTATTAATATAGTATAGTATCTAATGAACACACTAGACTAGACAAATATCAAGATGTATCCATCAGTGGACCAATTGCATGCTTTTGCAGAGGACAAGAAGCCTTCAGTCGACTCCTTCAGACATTAAGCACCCCCACTGCCCAAATGAAAAAAAAAAAAATATTGTACTTTTTTTTTTTTTTTTTTTTGTCGACCAATAGTCGACTAACGGCAAATTTTGGCCAATCCTAGTCGACCATCCAAATCCTTAGTCGGGGACAGCCCTAGAAATTATTAGTAGTGCTGTCAGGCGATAAAAAAAAATCTAATTACAGGATTTGTAATTAATTAATCGAATTAATCTCATTTTAATCGCATACCCATTTTAGGCCTGATATTCTATAATCATATTTCAAATGGCATGTGTTTGGATGGCAGAATTCAGTACTGTATCTACAAAACCTTCTGTTTAATCATCTTCCATTTATTCATTTGCTTAGATTTTTCAGGTCTGGTAAATTTTAGCATGGTGTTATTCACAGTTAAAGATAAAAATGTTTTATTGATATTCTCATTTGGTTCATTACAATTTACTCAAGCCTAGTAACAGACACAGTATTTCTGACACTGGGAATACATTCCCTGAGATCCATAGATGATGGATGATGAATCAGATACCAAGAACATGCAAATGGACCATATTAAAAAAAAGTCTGTAAATGTGTATTCTACATTCTTATGAATGAATGAGATAAAAAAAAAAAAAAAATCTTTTAATTTTGAGTTAATTTTCATAACCTGATAATTTGCTGTGTAATTAATTAATCTAATTAACGCGATGAACTGACAGCCCTAATTATTAGCATTTCACTTGATTATGTAGGTGTAATAGGTTGACTATGTAGCTGTAATAGGTTGACTATGTACCAGTAGGTAATAATAATAATAACTTTATTTGTATAGCACTTTTCATACAGAGGTTGCAGTTCAAAGTGCTTCACAACAGTAAAAAATACAGGCATAAGCGAGCATAAAAAAAAAAAATGTAAATACAAAGAGATAGAGAGGTAGCAAGGTAAGGCAAATCACAGTTCTTCAGTAATACAAATAATAAAATAGAATAGATTAGATAGAGTAAAAAAGTGCGGTTTGATTCAGTTTAAAATAGGCTAAAAATAATCAAATAGAACGGACAGTAAAAAAAAGTGTGACAACAGAGCAGTCCGTCGCTCTAACATAAAACAGAGCAGTCCCTCGCTCTAACATACAACAGAGCAGTCCGTCGCTCTAACATACAACAGAGCAGTCCGTCGCTCTAACATACAACAGAGCAGTCCGTCGCTCTAACATACAACAGTGCAGTCCATCGCTCTTAACACTGAGTTTCTTTACAAAGTACAGTTCTAAATTACCTTATAGAACAACAGAGCAGTGCGTCGCTCACAACAACGGAGCATCGCTCTAACATCATAGAACCGACATATGAATTTGATTGGAAGTGTATGAAAGTAGGTAGGGTAAGAATAGTGCAGGTAAGGTACAATTTGTCAGGATATCCCTGATGTTTCATTGAAATACCTGAGCAAAGAGAGAGGTTTTAAGGTGTCTTTTGAAGATGTCTAGCGAGTTGGCTTCCCTGATGTTTTGGGGTAGTTTGTTCCACAGTTTTGGGGCATAGTTGATAAAGGCTGCATTACTGATCCTCTTTTGACTGTTTCAAGGTGTAATATATTGACTATGTAGGTGTAATATGTTGATTATGTAGGTGTAATATGTTAACTATGTGTAATAGGTTGACTATGTAGGTGTAATATATTGATTATGTAGGTGTAATAGGTTTGACTATGTAGGTGTAATATGTTGACTATGTAGGTGTAATATATTGATTATGTAGGTGTAATATATTGACTATGTAGGTGTAATAGGTTGACTATGTAGTGTTGTAGATGTAGTGTTGACTACAGTAACACAAATAAGTTTGGTATCCAACCAGCAACCAGTGCAAATGTAACAGTACAGTGCAATAGTAATATATATATATATATAGGAGATTGAACTGGGTATAACATATACAATATATAATATAAATATATTAGTACTACTGAGTATAGTGCTAATCAGATGAATGAGAGTTGTATTGTATTCATATGTACAGTGATACAGGTATAAAGACACTATGGTAGTAGTTGTATTGGTCAGCAGCGTAACTAGTAAGAGTAGGTAAGGGATTTAGATATACTGTAGAATCTACAGATATCTAAAAAGGAAGCAAAAAGTCAGTTTTTGAGATAGAATTTTAGTTTTTGAGATTCTGCATCTCAAATCGTTCCACAATGGTGTCATGTATTACTATTTATATGAAGATTGTCTATTGAATTGATTCAAAATGTTGGCCCCTGTTATAGTGCCACCATCGTATTAGTTGATGTTGTACTAGCCACTTAGCTAGAGGGTGTCATAAAAATGGTTGTGGCAGTGCGGTTGTTGATGTGATGGAGCACTGCTACCATTGTCCTGATGTGCTTGGCTGGCCTCATTTACTGTCGATCAAAGGCGGACATAAAAGAGATCCATACATAGCTTGAACTTCTCTCTCAAACCAAAAACCAATGAAGTCATACAGTATATATCCCATAATCCCTAGTACACCTATCTCTCTCTATCTATATCTATATCGATCTCTATCTATATCTATCTATCTATCTATCTATCTATCTATCTCTCTCTATATATATATCTCATAATCCCTAGTACACCTCTCTCTCACTCTATATATATATACAGTATATGTCCCATACACCCTAGTACACCCCTCTCTCTCTCTCTCTCTCTCTCTCTCTCTCTCTCTCTCTCTCTCTCTCTCTCTCTCTCTCTCTCTCTCTCTCTCTCTCTCTCTCTCTCTCTCTCTCTCTCTATCTCTCATATATATATATTAGTGCTGTCAATAGATTAAAAAGAATTAACTAATTAATCTCACAATTTTCTGTAATTAATCTAGATAAAAAATCGCATTTTTCTACTTAAGACTGAAGCTTGTAACAGATATTTACTTGAGTAAAATCATGGAATTAATGTAAAATCAACACAAAGAAATTATATTTAGATTTAAATACTATTTTAATAGCTTTCTTTGAATACAGTTTCTCTCCTGTGAAATACAAATGTTCAACAAAACCATCAACATTGACTCAGCTAGACCGCTTTCTTATATTATATTGAAGATTTTTCACTCCATAGATTCATCTAGATTAATTTTTTTTAATGCTTTAAAGGGGAACTATTTTACTATTTCTTTCACTATTTGGGCACTTTTACACAATCCCCGTGAGTCTATGGAACACCTCTGTAATTATAATTTTTTTTAATTCATTGTTTTGTATTTCTAATCAAGTCCTCAAAAACAGCATTTTTCTACCTCAAGATCTCGAGCCGTTTTGAGGCTGGGCTCCTAAACCACTGTGTGGCCTGGTGGCATCTGCCACATTGTCATGCAACTGAGTCTCTCTGACATCACAAATCATCACATTTTCAGATGACTCAGTTCAGTGAGGGTGAATATTGTGAGAGGAGAATTGGAAGAATGCGCCAATATGAGAATTAGAGACATAGATCATATTAATATAAGTCCACATAGCTAGGAAACAATGTTAAACACTGAAAAAGGCCATTTACAAGATAGTTCCCCTTTAAAGAATTTTAATTAATCTCGAGTTAAAGCATTAATTTTGACAGCCCTAACATATATATATCCCATACACCCTAGTACTACTCGTACTTACTACTACCTTTACTTCCGCATCTCCCATACTAATACTGTGTGTGTGTGTGTGTGTGTGTGTGTGTGTATAGCTGGAGCAGCTGGAGGCTGAGCTGGCAGAAGACAGAGGTTCTCTCTACAGTGCTGAGGCTCTGAGCACAGACCTGATGAAGGAGAAGGCCCTGCTGGAGAACACTCTTGAGACCCTGAGAGAGAACTCGGAGAGACAGGTACACACACACACACACACACACACTGGAGACCCTGCGTGAGAACTCAGAGATACAGGTACACGATTCCAGTTCCACCACGGCCCCACGCCGACGACACACAACTTTACCTCTCCACCAAACCATCCACCCAGCTCCCCCCACGCTCTCTTGTCAACTGCCTCCACGAAATAAAAACCTGAATGTCATCTAACCTTCACAAACTGAACAACAATAAAACTGAGCTCATGGTTGTGGCACCCAATGCCCTGCTCCGGAAGGTTGGAGATCTCACCCTGGTTATAGACGGTTGCTCCATCTGCCCTTCCCCAAAGGTCTGCAACCTGGGCGTTATCCTGCACTCCACCCTTTCCTATCAAGCCCATGTCAGTTCCGTCACCAAATCCACCTTCTTCCACTTCAGAAACATCTCCAGACTCTGACCATCACTTTCCCACTCCACAGCTGAGACCCTCATCCATGCCTTCGTCACCTCCCGCCTGGACTACTGCAACAGGGTCCTGTCCGGGGTTCCAAGTAAAACCCTGGACAGGCTCCATTTCAAAACTCAGCTGCCAGGGTTCTCACCTGCACCAAACCCTGGCAGCACACCACCCCCACCCTCATCCACCTCCACTGGCTCCCCATCAAATCCTGCATCACCTACAAAACCCTCCTGCTCACTTACTAATCCCTCCATTCTCTGGCACCTCAGTACCTCCTCCACCCCTACACTCGGTCACGGTCCCTGCGATCCATAGACACTAGTCAGCTCTCCATTCCCTGAACCAGACTGCGGACCTCTGGGGACAGAGCTTTCAGTGTGACAGCTCCCACCCTCTGGAACTCCCTCCCCGCAGACCTCTGTAACGCCCCAACTCTGGACGCCCCAACTCCTCAAAACCCACCTCTTCAACTTGGCCTTTAACCCCTAATTTACCACGTTGTATGTTGTGTCTGTCCACTATGTTTGTTACTTTTGTTTGTTTTTCCCCCCTATGTAAAGCGACCTTGGGTCTTTTGAAAGGCGCTATATACAACTAAGTTATTATTATTACACCTCAGGCTCTGCCAAGAGAGGTCTACTGCTGACCACACCTCAGGCTCTAAGATAGGTCTACTGCTGACCACACCTCAGGCTCTAAGATAGGTCTACTGCTGACCACACCTCAGGCTCTAAGATAGGTCTACTGCTGACCACACCTCAGGCTCTAAGAGAAGTCTACTGCTGACCACACCTCAGGCTTTAAGAGAGGTCTACTGCTGACCACACCTCAGGCTCTGCCAAGATAGATCTGGAGAGATTCACAGTATAATACCGTAAGTTACTAAACTCCAACCCACACGTCAGACCAAACAAAAGATTAAACAAAGCGAAGTACCCAGCGGGGCTCTTTCGCCTAGAGGTCGCTGTTTGATGGCATTGCATATTTAAAAAAAAAAATTGGGGATCATTCTTTCCAAAAGCAAAGAGGCCTAGAAGCGTGGCTAACGCTAATGGTGCGCGTACCAGCGAGGCTAACTGTGGACCAATTGCATGCTTTCGCAGAGGACAAGAAGCCTTCAGTCGACTCCTTCAGACATTAAGCACCCCCCACAGCCCAAATGGAATTATCTGCTAATTTTGCCCATCAAAGTCGACTATACAAATCCTTAGTCGGGGACAGGCCTACATATTCTACCTTTAAGCTACATTACCTTGTTGTGAAATATTTCCTGTGCCATGCAGAGCTTCTTCACGGTCATCTGTACTCCAAACTGCCTGCACATCTGTTTGGGAGAGAATTCAGAGACTTGCACATACAGATTGTTGGATGTCGGTTTCGTTCAGACTGTTCCTGGAGTTTCTCCTCTCAATAGTATACATAGTTTGAAGACAGAAGCACAGTAAACATATAACCTCTTTCAGATGGCAGTCGTTCATTAAATCTATAACAGGGATGTACCAAAACCATTTCTTCACAAACCACACGGATTCCAAATGTCCAATCTTTCTTCCTTTTTATTAATTTCTTTAATGTGTTACATGTGGCATTTGGTATCAGATTTTCACCGCAAAATATATTATATTGAAATTCTTTATTGGGAAAACCACATTGAGATACAGTATTCGTTTTTGAGAGGGTCCCACATTTTGTGCAATGTAATTCAGAATCAGAACACATAACACACAACAAAAAATAAATAAAGGACACATACAAAAACACAACAGAACAAGTACACATTATAAGAGGATATGTCTCTATCCTAAAGCGGTATATGTGTGAATCTGTGCATCTCTGATGTGTGCCGTACAGGTGACAGGTCTGGAACAGGAGAACAAACACCTGGTCCAGACTGTGACGGCACTGCGCCAGCGCTGCCAGGTCGGCACGGAGGCCCGGGTGAAGGATGTGGAGAAGGAGAACCGGGTTCTCCACGAGTCCATCTGTGAGACCAGTGCCAAGCTCAATAAGATGGAGTTTGAGAGGAAACAGCTACGTGCGTTTGAGTTTTACCTTTCGGTGTGACATTATTCAGCTGTCATTTACTTCTGGGTGTGTGACATTATTCAGCTGTCATTTACTTCTGGGTGTGTGACATTATTCAGCTGTCGTTTACTTCTGGGTGTGTGACATTATTCAGCTGTCATTTACTTCTGGGTGTGTGACATTATTCAGCTGCCATTTACTTCTGGGTGTGTGACATTATTCAGCTGCCATTTACTTCTGGGTGTGTGACATTATTCAGCTGTCATTTACTTCTGGGTGTGTGACATTATTCAGCTGTCGTTTACTTCTGGGTGTGTGACATTATTCAGCTGTCATTTACTTCTGGGTGTGTGACATTATTCAGCTGCCATTTACTTCTGGGTGTGTGACATTATTCAGCTGCCATTTACTTCTGGGTGTGTGACATTATTCAGCTGCCATTTACTTCTGGATGTGTGACATTATTCAGCTGTCATTTACTTCTGGGTGTGTGACATTATTCAGCTGTCATTTACTTCTGGGTGTGTGACATTATTCAGCTGCCATTTACTTCTGGGTGTGTGACATTATTCAGGCAAGGAGTTGGAGGTGATGAAGGAGAAAGGAGAGCGGGTGGAGGAGTTGGAGCCCCAGCTCCAGAAGCTAGAGAGAGAGAACGACGGCCTGCAGAAGAAAGTGGCCAATCTGGGCATCACCTGTGACAAGGTATGGAGTCATGGATCCTCTCTGTCTCTTGAACTTGAAACTTGAAACTTGAACTCAAAGCTCACACTCCCTACAGTTTTAGTATACATTTTGAGTATGCTAACCGTTACGCACCCCAGTGTGGGGGCGCAACACAATGCAACAGACATAATAGTGCAGCGACACAAAATCCGGAAACAGTTTGCAAAATAATAGTATTTATTTACAAACACAAAGCAACACAGAGAGCAAGGAGGACTACCGGTGGCACCAAATCAATACACAAAAAGGAAAAGAACCCCTCCCCCCCTTTACAGGCGCCACGCGCCCAAAAGTACAGTGGTGGTGCTCACTGGTGTCTCTAACATCAGGTCACCTACGTGATGCAAAATATAGACCCCAGGGTATCTTCCTGTCCTCAATTGTCCCTGTGTGCGAAAACAAAAGATTAGCATACAGAAAAGTAATCACCATAGGCTGGGTGAACAATGAACAAATATACCAAGGTTAGGGTTAATACAGAAATGTGCAATAATAGGTAACACCAAGAATGACAAGAACGTAACACAAAAGATATGTTGCCAAGAAACAACAAACAGCGCAAAGACCCAGAGCTCTGCCACCAGCTCTCACACAAAAGATACCAAAAAGCCACAGCTCTACAAAACACAAAGCACTAAAGGTACAGCTCTACAATAAAGGATAACACTAAAGTAGGGCTGGGCGATATGGCTTCTAAATGATATCACGATATTTTTTGGCTATGACACGATATACATCACGATATTTTGACATTTCCTCTAAATCACTTAAAAATGCTTGATTTAACCCTCTGAAGCATACAGTCACGCCAACATGACGATTAAAATAGTCCCTGCAACATATGTCTGCATTAAACCATGAAGATGCTTTTCAAAAATAATTTTATTAAAAGTAAAAAAAAAAATAATATAAATCTACAGACAAACTAATACAGAAAGAAATGTATTAACATCTAAGACAATTTATATAAAAACTCTTGGGTGCCTAAGACTTTTGCACAGTAGCCTACTGTGTTTTCTATCCACTTTAGCCAAAAATACACACACTACTGTGAGAAAATATTTTTTTATTATCAGCAATGTTATAACATCCTACTGGTAAACAAAACACTGTAAAGGTGTGTGTGCATCATCATCATATATATATATTTACTTTTTAATTGCATGAAACATTATGAAGTATTCTCTTATGCCGCTTTTCCACGGGCTGCATGGTACCTACTCGACTCGGTAGTACCCCCCATAGTTGGATATAAAGACGGTACCCCCGTCTCATTTTTTTTAAAATACTTTATGAAATCATTTATAAAACACACATTGAATAAAACAATAGGCTGTTGTTTTGAACATATTTTGGTTAACATATTTTCTCTGATAGTTTGAGAGGGAGATGGAGATACATTAAGAAAGATCATTTTGCGTAGGGATGCTCGATATTGGCTTTTTTACCGATACCGATATTCCGATATTGTCCAACTCTTAATTTCGATACCGATACCGATACCGATATCAACCGATATCGATATATGCAGGGTTTCCCCCCAAGAAAACGGAATAATTTCAGGTAACTAATAATTTCACTGGATGCATTCAAAAGGCTTTCTAAATGTAAGCATTATCTGTGCAAAATATGATAATTAAAAAAGTAAAAATTAACATTACATATCTCTTGTTGTTGAATTAAACCAAAATGCATACTTTTGACAATAAATAAAATAAGAATTGGTTTTTACTTGCTTGCCTGGGTAAATAAAGGTTAAAAAAAATACCGATACCGATATTTTCCGATATCACATTTTACTGCCGATATCGGCCGATAATATCGGTCGGCCGATAATATCGGACATCCCTAATTTTGCGTGATCTGAAAATAAGACAACACCCTTTTTCCTGTCTTATATTCGGCACAATACAGTATTTAAATCCAATTCTGTGGCCATATCTAGGTGTCATCCTTGGAGAAGGAGAACTCTGAGCTGGAAACGGAGGGCCGTCACCTGAAGAAGAAGCTGGCCTCTTTGAAGAACATGGGCTTCCAGCTGGAGGCTCTGGAGAAGGAGAACGGCCAGCTGGAAGACGAGAACTTGGAGCTGAGACGTTCGGCGGAGATCCAGCGCTCAGCCGGGGCTAAAGCCGCCCAGCTGGAGGCCGAGAACATGGAGCTGGAGAGCGAGAAGAACCACCTGAAACGTAGCATGGAGCTGCTCAAAGCCTCCTGCAAGAAGACCGAGAGATTAGAGGTAACTAAACGTAGCGTGGAGCTGCTCAAAGCCTCTGCAAGAAGACTGACTGCTAGATCCACAAAAAATTGATTGCACGGAGGAAGTTGCACCCTTACATACAATTCATTATGAATTGAAAATGGGGGACCCTGATGTAAACAAGACGAAAGTCTTTCTCTGGTCTGCATCCCCTTAACAATTGTGTGTATTGAGCCGTACTGTATTGTACCCATTCTGCAATCTGTTAATAAAATGTTCATTCAATCAATCACCGTGCAGATTTGAGGATCTAGCCGTGTGAGATTAGAGGTAACTAAACGTAGTGTCATTTTGGGGATTTCTAGATAATCGCGAGCTCCTTAACACAATCGCGGCCACTGGGATGAGTCTAATTAATCTCAAGAGGACCAGGAAATGTAAACAGACTAGTATATTTTCTGGAAGGCTAGATATAGGGCTAATAGCTGCTAACGTTAAATCCAATGGCATTTCCGTTTTACAGATGCTACAGTTAAAACTCAAACTGCATATGATCGGCACGATCCTCAAGCATGTATGCATGAAAGGGGGGGGCGGGGGACGTTGTTTCTGATGATTGATTACCAATAACCGCGTTAGCCTCATTAGCCTCATAGGCCGAACGCCTGGTTGAGTATCATAACAATTCCCGATTGGGCTGTACTTTACGTGAAAAAGATCTTACCGTGGTCCGGTGGGATCCCCCCCGAGCATTTCCCCGTTATCGATCGCCATCTGGTAGATCGATATGTCTATTGGCTGATGATAAATCCCCTTATTGCATGGTGAAATTTGCGATGCAAAACGTAATCCAAGCTACATGCTGCACATCGAGAATCCTGCTAACTGAAATCTCCATTGAAAGTAAAAAAAAAAAAAAAAAAAAAATGACCCGTTCAGCCACAGGGCACACTGCATTATCGCGATAGCGCCCCTAAGAGGATATGGCCGGTATTGCACTTTGTCGAATTCAAAGAGTAGGGTAAATCTGCAGTGCAGCTCGGCGACCTTGAATAGGTTATTAATATGGAATAAAAGCAATAACAACTTGCCACGGATATATCCGTGCTTCTGTCCACGACGGGTGGAATCGAAACACGGAGATCTCCGTGCTTGGGCGGGATAGTGTTAACAAGTCGGGGGAGACCGTGCCGGGTCACAAATAATATGTCAAATGCATTTCAGTCCTTTCTTATTCAAACTATGCATATATAAGTATCATTCTTGAACTTTTTCTTCTCAGAAAATCACACAAATATTATGGGCAGACTGCATATATTTGATTATACAGGCTGCATGAGAAGAACACTCGGAAGCCCAGGGAGCGAAGGCTTCCTTCTGTCGGGTCTCTTGACAGGATGCTAGGCCCGCTGTTCTACTGGTAACATCTTAATCTGATGGTTGATTGACTAGGTGCAAAAAGGAAAAATAACGAGTCAGCCACAAAAAGATAAGAGATTAGATATATTGTAATCCTACTATTTATTTATTTTTCTTTCTCAAGGTCAGCTACCAGGGACTGGACACAGAGAACCAGCGCTTGCAGAAGGCCTTGGAGAACGGCAGTAAGAAGATCCAGCAGCTGGAAACTGAGCTCCAGGAGGTGGAGATGGAGAACCAGAGCCTCCAACGCAACCTAGAGGAGCTCAAGAGCTCTAGCAAACGCCTGGAGCAGCTAGAGCAGGAGGTAGGGAACACCTAGAGCAGCTAGAGATCACCTAGCAGCTAGAGAAAACATAGCAGCTAGAGAACACATAGAGCAGCTAGAGAACACACAGAGCAGCTAGAGAACACATATAGCAGCTAGAGAACATAGAGCCGCTAGAGAACACATAGAGCAGCTAGAGAACACATAGAGCAGCTAGAGAACATAGAGCAGCTAGAGAACATAGAGCCGCTAGAGAACACATAGGGCAGCTAGAGAACACATAGAGCAGCTAGAGAACACCTATATCAGCTAGAGAACACCTATATCAGCTAGATAACACAGAGCAGCTAGAGAACACAGAGCAACTAGAGAACACATAGAGCAGCTAGAGAACACCTATATCAGCTAGATAACACAGAGCAGCTAGAGAACACAGAGCAGCTAGAGAACACATAGAGCAGCTAGAGAACACCTATATCAGCTAGATACCACAGAGCAGCTAGAGAACACAGAGCAGCTAGAGAACACATAGGGCAGCTAGAGAACACATAGGGCAGCTAGAGAACACATAGAGCAGCTAGAGAACACCTATATCAGCTAGATAACACAGAGCAGCTAGAGAACACAGAGCAACTAGAGAACACATAGAGCAGCTAGAGAACACCTATATCAGCTAGATAACACAGAGCAGCTAGAGAACACAGAGCAGCTAGAGAACACATAGAGCAGCTAGAGCACACCTATATCAGCTAGAGAACACAGAGCAGCTAGAGAACACAGAGCAGCTAGAGAACACATAGAGCAGCTAGATCATACCTATATCAGCTAGATAACACAGAGCAGCTAGAGAACACAGAGCAGCTAGAGAACACATAGAGCAGCTAGAGAACATAGAGCAGCTAGAGAACACAGAGCAGCTAGAGAACACATGGAGCAGCTAGAGCACACCTATATCAGCTAGATAACACATAGAGCAGCTAGAGAACACAGAGCAGCTAGAGAACACATAGAGCAGCTAGAGCACACCTATATCAGCTAGAGAACTACTGTATTCCCTATTCCCACCAACGGAGGATTATCCATGATTATTCATCAAGATCCAATTGGTTGTAGGACTTTAAAATAAATTAAGCTTTTAGTCAAACATGTATGTCTGTATTAGTACTGGGCGATATTTGCATAATGTCGATATTCGATAATGACTCGATATTTATCAACGTTTATAAATAATATTCCTGTATAAAACTGAACCAGACCAAATTGATTCATGTTATGAACCAGAATGTTTATTTAGCGATTATAATCATCACAAAGAAATAAAGACCTTTTTCCTGCAGGTATTTAAAAATATAATAATCTAAAAATAAAAGAAGCCACTGTAGCAAGCAGGGTAGGGGCCGTATTATTTTAAGTCACAATATTTCAAATAGCAAATTTGTGCAAAATAACTCTTGAAGGTATGCTCTTCTACATTAACCAAAATGTTAAATACAGTGAAATAATCATAATTCGGTCCTGCTCGCATCTTTCTCTTTCTCCGCCATGTTCACCTGCAAGAGCTACTCAGAGACAGGGGTGGAGTATCCGCCCCTTCCTTGTTGTCTACACACAACAAGAGCTACTCAGAGGCAGGGCAGGGGTGGAGTCTTCGCTCCTTCCTTGTTGTCTACACACAAAAATAGCTACTCAGAGGCAGGGCAGGGGTGGAGTCTTCGCTCCTTCCTTGTTGTCTACACACAAAAATAGCTACTCAGAGGCAGGGCAGGGGTGGAGTCTTCGCTCCTTCCTTGCTGCTGCAGAAAACGAAAAGCAAGAGCAACGAAATCTTGTGTGAAAACTTTGAAGTAGTTTAGAAAATAAAACTATACGTTACCCTTTCCATATTGAGCATTAATAAAACTCTGCTACCCTTTCCATATCGAGCATTAATACAAATATTGATCGAATCGAGGTTCACGATATATCGCCCAGGACTAGTTTGTATTTGTATTTACAGTAAAAATAACATTCATCCACCTGCCCCCATTATCTCCCTTTCTCTCTCCATCACTGTCATCCCATCCTCCACCACCCTCATCCCATCCACCTCCCTCATCCACCACCACTCTCATCCCATCCACCTCCCTCATCCACCACCACTCTCATCCACCACCACTCTCATCCCATCCACCTCCCTCATCCACCACCACTCTCATCCCATCCTCCACCAATTTCATCCCATCCACCTCATACCATCCACCACCACCCCCATCCACCACCCTCACCCCATCCACCACCACTCTCATCCCATCCACCTCCCTCATTCATCACCACTCTCATCCCATCCTCCACCAATTTCATCCCATCCACCTCATACCATCCACCACCACCCTCATCCACCACCCTCACCCCATCCACCACCACCCGCATCCCATCCTCCACCCTCATCCACCACCACCCTCATCCCATCCACCACCCTCACTACCACCACCCTCATCCACTACCCTCATCCACCACCACCCTCATCCACTACCCTCATCCACCACCACCCTCATCTCATCCACCACCTCATCCCATCCACCACCACCTCATACCATCCACCCATCAGAACCAGACCCTGGAGCAGGAGAGCTGCCTGTTAGAGAAAGACAAGAAGCACCTGGAGAAGGAGAACAAGCGGCTGCGACAGCAGGCAGAGGTCCGTGACACCAAGCTGGACGACGACAACCAGAGGATCTGCAGCCTGGAGAAGGAGAACCGCGCCCTGGGCAAGGAGATGATCTTCTTCAAGGACTCCTGCACCAGGGTCAGAGACCTCGAGAAGGAGAACAAGGACCTGGTCAAACTGGCCACCATCGATAAGAAGACCCTGGGCACACTGAGAGAGGTTGGTACAATTATACCAAGTAATTTGTGACCCAGGATGGTCTAGGTCTGGTTGTTAAGGAGCTCACAATTCTTCTCCTTATTTGCAAAACGACTTGTAAATGTTAATTATTGTGTGGCCTATTATTTCCCACACTGTGTGGGAAAATGTGCCAATTACACCAAGTCATTTGGAGGTAGGAGTCGGTGTGCCAATTACACCAAGTCATTTGGTCAGAACAGTATTATGTTTGTAGGTGAAGTATTTACCTATAATGTTTAACAGCCAGGAAATGACCAAGAGAATGTTGTATTCATTGTAGTTGAAATCTAGTAATCTAGTGTGTGTGGGTGGGTGGGTGTGTGTGTGGGGGTGGTGTGTGTGTAGGAACTAGTGAGTGAGAAGCTGCAAACCCAGCAGATGAATAACGACCTGGAGAAACTGACCTATGAGCTGGAGAAGATAGGACTCAACAAGGAGAGACTGCTGGACGACGAGAGCTCTGAAGACAGGTACCTCACACGCGCGCACACACACACACACAGATCTCTGAAGACAGGTACCTCACACACACACAAACACACACCTCTGAAGACGGGTACCTCAAACACACACACAGATCTCTGAAGACCGGTACCACACACACACACGCACGCACACACACACACACAGAGCTCTGAAGACGGGTACCTCACACACACACAGACACAGAGCTCTGGCGACAGGTACCGCACACACACACACGATCGATCCAAATATACACAACTGGATTGCCACTGGAAATGAAAGCGTGGGATTGGAGGGATTATTATTTCACATAAATGTGTTATGCTGTAACAGTTTTGTTTAGATTTGTAATGTTTTTCAACTTTGGCAAAAATGGTATCAATATTTTGAAGATCATCTCCACTAAAAAATTTGTTTTTTCTTAACCTATTAACCTGCAAAGAGTCTGCCTGGCCATTTTCGTTTTTGAGGACTGCATACTTTTTTTGCAAACCAAAACAACATACCGGTACTTTATACTTATAGCACATGCATGAGCCTGGTCTCTTTTGAAAAATGACATTCTAAAAAAATTAACTTTTAGTGCTAATGAAATAGAGTAACATAGGTCTGAACTTGAGTTGTAGAAAAACGTGTTACTCAAGTTTTTCTGTAGTAGTTAGTAGTCCAGAGGTAGTATTTCCCCAGAAGGTGGTATGGCTTACAAATCCATATAGACCCATAGCCTGAAGCCTTATGTAGTACATTTCCAGATGGGATATCATTGGAAAGCCACACTCATTGGCTACAACCCTCCACAATCATTTTCGAGATCGCCAAATGATTGACGTAACTAGAGCCCCAAGAGTCTGGAGTGGTATTTTGCTCAATACCGTGTACTTTGCACAAGCCTCAAATACCGGCATGTAACTCGAGAACCGCTGAACGGATTTTGTCAGATTTTGTCGCTATCAACAGGCAACAAATAAGCCTTCAATTCGATATATATATATATATTGTATTACAAAATATGCACACCCGAGCCACTAGTGTTCGCCAAAGTGCCGTGGGCAAATCGTCCTAAAAATGGCCCACACGTTGCAGGTTAAGAGGTTTTCTTAACTCATTGGCTGCCACGCTGTTTCCGGGATATGGCTATGCGCTGCCACGCATTAAACCAATGGAGTCCGTCACCTTGTTTGCAGGGCTATAACTATATTCTATATTATATCTATGGATGCAATACTATGGCCCATTTGACATCGAGTATCTATCGTTCAATATGTGAAAAAGAAATAATTTTTCCATCCATACATTCCCGTTTTATACCATGGTGAATATAAGTATGGTTTTAGAGCGGTCTAGGGTAATTCCTGGGAGGCTAGTAATAGCCTGTGACGTGTATTATACTAAATCCATTGGCATTTCGTCCCTACACACGCTACAATAAAAAATTCAAATGCATATGATCTGTATTATGGTCCATCATGAATGCATGAAAGGAGGGGGGTCGTTTCTGATGAATTGATTGTCAATAACGGCATTTGTTAGTACAACAACATACGCTGATCAGGGCGATGGCTATGAAAACAAGGCACAATCAAGCTGAAATTTACTTTAAATTGTTCCTACCTGTGGCCGGTGGGATTCCAAAAAGAATATTCCAATAATTTGATTGCCATCTGGTAGATTGTATGTCCATTTGGCCCACGACATAACCCGCCACAGCATAATGAATTGGGGGGGGCCCCCGAAAACGATTCAATGCGATCGGGTGAAGCCCTATGTTACGTACCCCAGTAAGGAGACGCAGACAGGGTATCAAAAGGAAATGAAAACCCACCCCCCCTTACAGGCGCTGGCGCCCAAAAGTACAGATGGCGGTGCTCACTCTAAAGCTGGTGTCTTTAACATCAGGTCACCTACGTGATGCAAAAATGTAGACCCCAGGGTATCTTCCTGTCAATGTCCCTGTGTGCGAAAACAAAAGATGAATACAAAAGAAAGACAATCACCATAGGCTGGGTGCTAAACAAATATACAAAGGGTTAAGGTTAGACAGAAATGTGCAATAAACAACGAACACCAAAAAATACTGTGAGAGTTACACCAAAAACACATTACCAGAGCCTTCACCAGCTCTACACAAGCTCAGAGCCTTCACCAGCTCTACAAAAGACCAGAGCCTTCACCAGCTCTACAAAAAGACCAGAGCCTTCACCAGCTCTACAAAGTATACCCGCTCTCTCACAAAGACACAGAATAGTTACCACAACCAAATTAACCAGGGAGCTAACTAACACGGCACACAATGGGGTATATGAAGGGATGTGGAGCTTAATTGCTGACAAGCCTCAGCTGCTGCTGCACTGGGGTGAGTTGCTGATTGACCAGCTGCTGCTGCAACTGGGACTGGGAGACACCTGAGAATGGGGATATGTAGACACAAGAGGGAGACAAGACAACAACAAACAAAACATGCCTATATATACAACAGATAACATACATAACTCCCTCTATATACATACATAAGGACAGGGTCCGTAACACCCTAGGTTCAGGTTACTAGAAAAGAGCGCCTGGAGCGTTTAGCGTGTGGCACAGCCCAATACACAAGGTTTCAAATGGTGCTCGATACCGCCGCCTGGTAGGATGAGGCCGGTATTGCACTTTAGCGATCTCAGACATAGCCCCATGATAACACCAGGCTCCCTGGATGGATAATGAATGGAAATATCGAATAAAAGAAATAACAAGCAAAAATAGCGAGTATACTCGTTATTGGCGTTCAACGATTGGCGGCCAATAACGAGTTTAATCGTTGTCGGTAGTGAATGAGTTAATGATTAACTCCTCCTAGGAAGCATGGTGTTGACTATTCAGATTGTTAGTTTTAGGGCAGAGTGTAGAAAATTCCAATATGGAATTGGCTGATATTATATATATATATATATATATATATATATATATATATATATATATATATATATATTAGTGCTGTGAATCGATTTAAAAATATTAATCACTTAATCACAATAATATGCTGTGATTAATCACAGGTTTAAAATACTAATATTTTTTTTATAAAACAAATGTGTGGTGTTGGAATAAAGAAATTACAAACTGATTAGAGGAACCAATTTGCTTTTACTTTATTAATAATATCTCAGTTTAGATGATTTGTAAATGACTCTTAACACATTGACCGCCAGCAGCAGGGGGCGCTGATCCCCCTTCAGCGCCAGGTCTTTATTCAATGGATATAGTTTTAGAATGCCAAACTTGCGAGTCCTAAAACTATATTTTATATTATAGCTATGGATCTAATAACGCTGTCGACTGTCCGTGAGTTGCTTCTGGTCAACATGTAAAAAACAGATTGTACATCTTGATGTCTAGTGTGTGAAATCCTCTTGCAGTGCCTCTGTGCCCGTTTTTTTAGGCAGTTAGCCTCGCTGGATTTTTTTTTGCATTCAACTAAGAGGTTGGCAGTCGACTACGGCTCCTTTCAATCGATTAGCCGACTATTCGACTAGTCGAGGTCAGCCCTAGTGGGCTGATTATCTAATCATCCTGAAATCAACGCTAGATTATCATTATTATATCTCCTCGTGCATACATGAAATGGCCCTCGTAGCGGATATAGCGAATAAAAGAAATAACGATCCCAAAAAACGAGTTAACTCGTTGTTGGCGCTGAACGCATGTCGGGCAATAACGAGTTAACTCGTTCTTGGTGCAGATTGTGTTAATGGACTGAGTAAAACTGTCTGAGTGATTGGCATCACCCACAACATAAATGAATTGCAGACTTAATTAGCAGACAACCACATAATGAACAGTTACAAAGTAACGTCCGCTACAAAGTGAATGTAAACGGCTTGCCTGTACATTTTTTGCAAAGTAACATCTCACCCAAATAGATGCTATAGTGAGTAGTAAGGCTATTTTTTTTAAACTGATGCCAGAGTGTCTTTGAAGAGACTGTGAATGATCTCTTTTCATAGTTGAATAGGATCACTTGGAACAGTGTGAACTTCTTTAACCCTTTCACTACCATACTACCAAATGGTTAACCCTTTCACTGCGACAATACGGTTAAACCATCTGTAGTGTGGTAGTGAAAGGTTAACCTTCTGTAGTGTGGTAGAGAAAGGTTAACCTTCTGTAGTGTGGTAGTGAAAGGTTAACCTTCTGTAGTGTGGTAGCGGAAAGGTTAACTGTCTAGTGTGGTAGTGAAAGGTTAACCTTCTTTAGTGTGGTAGTGAAAGGTTAACCGTCTGCAGTGTGATAGTGAAAGGTTAACATTCTGTAGTGGTAGTGAAAGGTTAACCGTCTGTAGTGTGGTAGTTAAAGGTTAACCTTCTGTAGTGGTAGTGAAAGGTTAACCGTATGTAGTGTGGTAGTGAAATGTTAACCTTCTTTTTTGTATCTACTTTTTTTCCCCCTTTTTTCTGTATTTTTCTCCCATCCCAATTTAGTCGTTATGCCAATTCCCTTCCTGGTCGTTGCACACATTTTTTCCCCCGCTTGCCGGCCTAGGGAGGGTTGAAGACTATCACATGTCTCCTCCGATATATGTGGAGTCAACCACCCGCTCCTTTTCACCTGACAGCGGGGACTCTCACTGGGGGAGTGTAACGCGTGGGAGGATCACACTACCTCCCCCAGATCCCCTCCTCACTGAGCAGGCACCCTGACCGACCTGTAGGAGTCGCTGTTTACAACGACCAGGATACATACCCCACCTGGCTTCCCACCCGCCAACACTGCCAATTGTGTTAGTATGGACGACCGACCAAGCCGGAGGTACCGCTGACAGCTGGATTCGATACCAGTGTCTCTGCGGTGGTAGACAGGCGCTTAGTCCGCTGCGCTACCCAGCCGCCCCAAAGTTTAACCTTCTGTAGTGAAAGGTTAACCGTCTGTAGTGTGGTAGTGAAAGGTCTGTAGTGTTGTAGTGAAAGGTTAACATTCTGTAGTGTGGTATTGAAAGGTTAACCTTCTGTGGTGTGGTAGTGAAAGGTTAACCATCTGTAGTGTGGTAGTGAAAGGTTAACCTTCTGTAGTGTGGTAGTGAAAGGTTAACCTTCTGTAGTGTGGTAGTGAAAGGTTAACCGTCTAACAACAATTCCATTCCTCATCACTACTTTTCTCTGTCTTTCAGGTTCAAGCTGTTGGAGTCAAAGTTGGAGTCGACTCTGAAGTCTTCGCTGGAGATTAAGGAGGAGAAGATCAGCGCCCTGGAGGCCCGACTGCAAGAGTCGTCCAACCTCAACCAGCAACTACGGCAGGAGCTCAAGACAGTCAGTCACATATATCCACATATTACATATATCAAATATATCCACATATTACATATATCAAATATATCCACATATTACCGGTACATATATCAAATATTTCCACATATTACATATATCAAATATATCCACATATTACATATATATCCACATAGTACATATATATCCACATATTACATACATATCCACATATTATATATATATCCACATATTACATATATATCCACATAGTACATATATATATATCCACACATATTACATACATCCACATATTATATATATATATATATATCCACATACATAATTATATCCATATATATATATATATATATATATATATATATATATATATATATATATATATATATATATATGCATATATCCATAATATATGCATATATCCACATAGTACATATATATATCCACATAGTACATATATATATCCACATAGTACATACATATATCCACATAGTACATACATATATCCACATAGTACATACATATATCCACATATTACATATAGAGAGAGAGAGGGGGGGGGGTGAGAGAGATGAGGAAGGGGCAAGAGCGAAAGAGAGCTGGGAGAGTGTGTGAGAGAGGGGGGGGGGGGGTGATTACTCAGCCCTTGTGTGGGTGAATGTAACAAGTTCCTAACGTTTTCTTTCCCCTATTATTTCATGCACACTGTATTCATTGTTTTAAATTATTATTTTCTTTTAAGTTATTTTGTGCATCACTCTGTTTTGAATTTGAAGTCAAATTTGCAATGCATGAGGGTCATCCTTTTGTGTTAAATGGCTGCATAAAGCAAGCATTTGTTGACTCATAAGATTGATAAGATTATTAAAACTTGGAACTTGAAAAATATCTGTTTAAGGTAGAAAAAAAATGCGATTAATTTGCTATTAATCGCGAGTTAACTATGGACAATCATGCGATTAATCAGATTAAATATTTTAATCGATTGACAGCACTAATATATATATATATACATAGTGCATACATATATCCACATTATTACATGCATATATCCACATATTACATATATATCCACATTACATATAGCCACATATTACATATATATATATCCACATATTACATACATATATCCACATCGTACATACATATAACCACATATTACATACACATATCACATATATATCCACATATTACATACATATATCCACATATTACATATATATATATCCACATATTACATATATCCACATATAATCCAGCTGTCAGCGGTACCTCCGGCTTGGTCGGTCGTCCATACTAACACAATTGGCAGTGTTAGAGGGTGGGAAGCCGGTGGGGTGTGTATCCTGGTCGTTGTAAACAGCGACTCCTACAGGTCGGTCGGGGCGCCTGCTCAGCGAGGAAGGGAACTGGGGGAAGTAGTGTGAGCCTCCCACGCGTTACGCTCCCCCAGTGAGAGTCCTCGCTGTCAGGTGAAAAGAAGCGGCTGGCTGACTCCACATGTATCGGAGGGGATGTATGTGATAGTATCTATCAACCCTCCCTAGACCGGCAAGTGGGGGGCAAATGCGCGCAACGACCAGGAAGGGAATTGGCATAACGACTAAATTGGGATGGGAGAAAATACAGAAAAAAGGTGGAGAAAAGGTAGATAAAAAAAAATATATATCCACATATTACATAATTATATATCCACATAGTACATATATATCCACACATATTACATACATCCACATATTACATGCATATATCCACATATTATATATCCACATACATAATTATATCCATATATATATCCACATATTACATACATATATACTAGGGCTGTCAGTTTATCGCGTTAATTAGATTAATTAATTACACAGCAAATTATCGCGTTATGAAAATTAACTCAAAATTAATTACAATTTTTTTTCTTTTTTTTCTTTTTTTTTATAACATTTTCTTTTTATCTCATTCATTCCATAAGAACGTAGAATACACATTACAGACTTTTTTTTATATGGTCCATTTGCATGTTCTTGGTATCTGATTCTAGGGACATCTATGGATCTCAGGGAATGTATTCCCAGTGTCAGAAATACTGTGTCTGTTACTAGGCTTGAGTAAATTGTAATGAACCAAATGAGAATATCAATACAAAAATATTTTTTTATCTTTGACTGTGAATAACACTATGCTCAAATTGACCAGACCTGAAAAATCTAAGCTAATTAAAGGGGCTATGCACTGCTATTCCTAGCACTATTTGGGCAACTTTACACAATTCCTGTTAGTCTATTGAAGACATTTGTAATTTTTTTTTCAAAAAAATTCATTGTTTTATATTTCTAATCAAGTACTCGAAACCATCATTTTTCAGATGGAAGATGATTAAACATAAGGTTTTGTAGATACAGTACTGAATTCTGCCATCCGGACACATGCAATTTGAAATATGATTATAGAATATAGAATATCAGGCATAAAATGGTTATGCGATTAAAATGCGATTAATTAGATTAATTAATTACAAATCCTGTAATTAATTAGCTACATTTTTTTAATCGCCTGACAGCACTAATATATACACACGCATATATATATATATCCATAATACATGCATATATCCACATATTATATATATATCCACATATTACATACCGGTATATATATTAGGGCTGACCCCTATTAGTCGATTAGTCGACTAATCGGTCGAAAGGGGCCGTAATCGACTAGCCAACCTCTTAGTCGAGAAAAAAAAAACTATTTATAATTATTATATTTTTTTATCATTCTTTCCAAAAGAAAATAGGCCTAGAAGCGTGGCTAACGCTAATGGCACACATACCAGAGGCTAACTGCCTACGAAAACGGGCACAGAGGCACTGAATGAGGATTTCACCCATCTAATGAACACACTAAACTAGACAAATATCAAGATGTATCCATCAGTGGACCAATTGCATGCTTTTGCAGAGGACAAGAAGCCTTCAGTCGACTCCTTCAGACATTAAGCACCCCACAGCCCAAATGGAATGATAAAAAATTCAAAAAAAAATTGCCAATCATAGTCGACTATCCAAATCCTTAGTCGGGGACAGCCCTAATATATATATATTAGTGCTGTCAAACGATTAAAATATTTAACTCGATTAATCGCATGATTGTCCATAGTTAACTCGCGATTAATCGCAAATGAATCACATTTTTATTTTTAATTTCTTTTTTACCTTAAACAGATCTTTTTCAAGTTCCAAGTTTTAATACTCTTATCAACATGCGAGTCAACAAATGCTTGCTTTGTGCAGCCATTTAACACAAAAGGATGACCCTCATGCATTGCAAATTTGCATCAAATTCAAAACAGAGTGATGCACAAAATAACTTAAAAGAAAATACTAATTTAAAACAATGAATAAAGTGTGCATGAAATAATAGGGGAAAGAAAACATTAGGAACGTGTTACATTCACACACACAAGGGCTGATTAATCACACACCCCCCTCTCTCCCTCACACACACTCTCCCAGATCTTTTTCTCTTTTGCCCCTTCCTCATCTCTCTCACCCCCCTCTCTCTCTATATCTCACACACACACACACACACACACACACACACACACACACACACACACACACACACACACACACACACACACACACACACACACACTTCAGAAACAAACATAGTATCAATGAGAGCATCAATAATACACCCGAGTGAAGTCTAGTAAAAATTATACAACGGCATGCAAATTTCTCGATTCTGATTGGCCATTCACACGTCTTTATTGGCAACAATCCACGGTCCTGGGCTCAGGACCCGCCCACAACCAAATCACATAACCCTCCCCGGCTCACTCCGGGAGAAAACAAGATCGCGGACAACAAATGGTTATGTTGAAAGCACCATAACGACTAAATATGAAGCGATTCTGTCAAGGGGAATGTGTTAGTCCTTTAAACAATGTTGGATGATGTAATTGATGGGTCTTGACTCAATCTAGAACAAAAGAAAAATCGCGGATTGATTGATAGATTAATTGATTGATTTAAATTTCTTCCTTCCTACTTTCTACTGACTGCAGCGTTCTCTCTCACACACTGTCCGACGCTGGCGTACCCACAAACACACACACACACATACACACACACACACACACACACACACACACACACACATACACACACGCACACACACACTGTGACACACACATACACACACACACACGCACACACACACACTCCTGTCTGCAACAGCGGGGGAGTCAGACTGAGAGAGAAGCAGCGCTGTTTTAAGTGAGCATGGTCTATTGAATTGATTGATTGGTTGATTGCTAATTTTATTACTGTACCCCTGGTTTCCAACTGGTTAAGTTTAGGCTAAAAGAAATAAATAAAAAAATAGGGCGAAGAAAACGTTTTTTTCCTATAGGGCAAAGAAAACGTTTTAATTTGTTTTACCTACTTTATATTCTGCATCTGGTAATAAAATTTTCAATCAATCATTCCAATAATACACAGTTGGATGTGTTAGTTGGTTGGATGCACTTCAAGCTGCTTCCACATGAGGCAACTTCTCTCAATCATTCCAATAATACACAGTTGGATGTGTTAGTTTGGTTGGATGCACTTCAAGCTGCTTCCACATGGAGTTGTGGGAACTACTTTTTCTGGCGGATGGTTTTTTCAATAAATCTTCGATTAATGTGTGTTTATTGTATAGAAATAAGGTTGGATGAATCTGGCAGTTGTATAAAAGCTTTACACCACGTGCAGTCGTGATTTGTGACCAATAAACCATGCCTAGGGGGGTCTAACGACCCTCGGCTGCGCCTCGGGCCTAACAACCACCCCTAGGCATGGTTTATTGGTCACAAACCACTCCTGCGTGTGATGTAATGCTTAAATATAGGCTGTCAAATATATCGCGTTAATATCGCGTTAACTCCCGATTCTATTAATGCCACTAATTTTTTTTAACTCAAGATTAACTAAAAAAAAATATATAATCTGTCTCTGAATACAGAGTCTACCCACTGTTTTAGGTTCTGTGCTGATGCACGTCATAAGTGGCTCTTATTAGGAATTCTATGCGATTGTCCTCCATACAGGGGTGTAAAGTACTTGAGTAATTGTACTTTGTTACAATACTTAAGTACTGTTTTGGGGGATTTGTACTTTACTCTAGTATTATTAGGTTTGTATACTTTTACTCACATTACATTTCAGAGACATTCCATTTCTCAGGAACTTAGCGTGTCTTTTTTTACCATGCATATCTTGTGTCTTATCTATTTAATCTTTTTCTATGCCTATTTTATTATTGTATTTTGCACAATCAATGCATGACCACCCGCATTTCACTGTATGCCCTGGTATGTATGTGACGAATAAACCTCTTGATTCTTCTTGATTCTTGAGAAGAAAAAAAACATACTTTTTGCGCCTTACATTTAAAATGCAGACCTACAAAGTACAAATCTTGCAGGTCCAAACATTTTAATTAGCATATTTGTTTCTCTGGCCGAACTAACGTTAACGTTATTAATCCTGCGGCTGCACTTTATTTAAAAACAGCCAATTAAATCCCCATCAATGGAAAATGAACCCGCCCATGCCCATGCTGATTGGTCCTTACCCATACCCATGCTGAAATATCCTAGAAACCAAGGATATTTGATTAAACACCTGCTATCAGAATAATAGACGGTCAGAAAAAAAGTGTTTACTTTAACTTTTCAGTACTTAAGTACATTTAAAAGTAGAAAAATGAGGGCGCCCCAGTGGCGAACCACATAACGCGCTGAGTCGCGGCACGGCCGACCCGGGTTCAATTCCCGGACCCGTCGTTATTTGCCGAATGTCTTCCCCCCCCACTCTGTCTCCCGTTCATCTCTCTCTCTCTACTGGACTGCCCAGTAGTAAAAAGCGATAAACGCTAAAAAAAAAATCTTTAAAAGTAGAAACATTTTAATTATAATATTAGCACTAGTCTGATATTATGATATTAATAATTATGATATTAGCACTGATAGTATTATAGTGTTGATATTAGCAATGTGCAGATGGTAAATTATTGTTAGCCTGATCTCATATTTCTATACCGACTCCTACACTAAAGTATCATGATGCCAAACACCGATCTGATATCTATCAGAATCGAGAAGAATCAGACTCAGAAAGGTCTTTATTACCAAGTAGTTTTCACATACAAGGACTTTGATTTGGTCGTTTTTGGTGCGACATTAACGGACAGACAATAAAATAAAATGGAATATGAACTAAATTAAGATGGAAGCACAATAGAATAGAATATAATTAGGAACAAGAAAATAGGCCAGGGCTGTACAACTGTAAAAAATAAAAGGGTGGAATAAAATAAAATGGGATATAAACTAAATTAAATATAAGCACGATAGAATATAGTATAATTATAAGTAAAATAGGCCAGGGCTGTACACTGTGGTCAAGTTACTATTTAGTAGTGGGTGATCTTTGTGATACTGGTGAGCTGTATGGTCTCTGTATCAGCCTTTTCATCCCTATTTATTAAATATTTCTCCAACATCGGCAGACATACGAATTGTTGGCCGAAACAAAAGGGCTGCTGATCTGTAGACTGAGACTGAGACTGTTTCCTGTCAGGTGAAGAAGAACTACGAGGCCCTGCGTCAAAGGGAGGAGGAGGAGAGGATGGTGCACAGCTCGCCCCCTAGAGGAGGGGAGGACCCCCAGTCCGTCAGTAAGTGGGAGAAGGAGAGTCATGAAGCCACCAGGGAACTACTGAAGCTCAAGGACAGACTCATCGAGGTGGAAAGGAATGTAAGTTAAGAGCTAACCACAAATGCCGATGGCATGGGAAGCATTACATTGCAAAACATTATACCCACTCTGTAAAACATTAATTTACTCTAGTATTTAATATATATATATACAGACGGTTGCCTTGTCTAATTTGACACTGTGTGTGTATTTGTAATGTCTGTTTTACAATCCGATTGACCAAGAGGTGTCCCATGGGTGCTGCTATAGATGCTTTCAACTTGGCAGCATAAACATTCTAAAATGTGATATTACAGAGGTAGTTATTCTAGCCCACCACTGGGGGTGCTGTTACTGCCTCACACACAACACACTACATAGTGGCTTGTTGAAACCGGTTTGGGTTCATCCCACCACGCACCACCAACCCGTGAACATGATATAATAATAATAATAATAATAATAATAATAATAATAATAATAATAATAATAATAATAATAATAATAATAATAATAATAATAATAATAATAATAGGCTACATGTTCTATGTCTAACATAATATGCAACATGAGGTGCATGAATTGGTCCAACTCTCATGGAATGAACAAAGGGATGGTGGGATGGTGCCAGGAGAACAGCCTCTCCCTGAACGTCAGCAAAACAAAGGAGATGATTGTGGACTTTAGGAGGTCGGGGGTCAGGGACTACAGCCCCCTCAGCATCGACGGGGCACCGGTTGAGAGAGTGAACAGTTTCAAGTACCTCGGAGCCCACATATCCGAGGACTTGACATGGACCACACACATTGACAGTGTTGTGAAGAAGGCACGACAACGCCTCTACTTCCTCAGGCGCCTAAGGAAGTTCCAAGTCAGTCAGAAGATCCTTAAGAACTTCTACTCATGTACAATAGAGAGCATCCTGACTGGCAATATCACCTCCTGGTTTGGGAATAGCACCGCACAAGACCGAAGCAGACTACAGAGAGTGGCACGTTCAGCCGAACGCACAATTGGAGGGGGGCTTCCCACTCTCCAGAACATTTACAACAAGCAGTGCAGGGGTAAGGTTAAGAGAATCATCAAGGACTCCAGCCACCCAAACAACTGCCTCTTTGAACTGCTGCGGTCAGGCAAGCGATACCGGAGTCTCATGGCAAGCACAGAAAGACTCAGAAGAAGCTTCTATCCCCAGGCCATCAGGCTGCTCAATGAACAATAACACTATGCAACAACCATCAAATGCACACAGCACACACATCCACACTCACATACTCACTTTAAACAAACAACACACTGCAGCACCCACTCTCCACACTTTAGAACACCTAAACACACTTTATATTTATTGGTAAAGGATTTGCACTACAACCCATACCTCAGTACACCTTACTGTAAATTGTACCTAAATTGTACCTCATCCCATTTCTGCTTTGCACTATATAGTATTGTATATTAGTATATTGCATAGTATATTGTATATTGTATGGTAAGTCAGTTACTTCTATTCTGCATCGAACATTGTACATATGAATATACTGAACACTGTGACTTCTATTTTTACTTCTATTTTTACATGCTATACTATTTTATTTCATACTTATCTTGTCTAGCACAGTCTCTGGAGCGTAACAGTAAGAAGCATTTTGTATAAAAGTATTCTGTACTTCTGTATGACAACTATTAAAGAAACTTGAAACTTGAAGGCTGACCACATGATACAATACTATTAATAATAATAACACTTGTTCTATGTCTAATTAAAATAATGCAACGTGAGAAAATGCAAGAACTAATAAGCCACAGGAACATTGCTTCATCTAACTTCTGAGAGAGGGAGAGCGTTCTCCTCTTCTTTATGTTGTTTATATGTTCGTGTTTCACAGAATGCCACGCTACAGGCTGAGAAAGCAGCGTTTAGGAGCCAGCTGAAACAACTGGAGACCCAGAGCAGCAACCTGCAGGCTCAGATAGTGGCCTTACAGAGGCAGACGGCCTCCCTACAAGAAAACAACACTTCACTACAGACACAGAATGCCAAGCTACAGGTAACCTACACCCTAAGCCCAACACCTGAAATCCTAAACCCAACATATAGTCCATGGGCCAGAGCCCAACGGTACCACTCAAGGTGACGAAGCTTACTTGTACTTTTTGAAAAGATTTCTGTAGATGATATTTTGGTATGATAGCCCTTCCTGAGTGGTAGCTGTATCATAGTTATCAGCTCATGAAGTATAGCCACCCACTCAGGGAATTGCATTTCAGATGCTGGTGCATATCCTGCTTTAGACTCACGTAGAGGACATCTGTCAATGTTCCACAATATTGTCTTTGGTATCATTTTAAAGGGGACTGTCATCTTTCATTCAAGCTTAGCTATCTTTCTGACCAATATAGAGGTCACTGGAGCTCTTTGAACAATCAACAACACACATGTTAACACAATCTTCGCCTAAATGATATACTATATTTTAGCCTTGTCATCTAGGAGTAATAAGGACACAAAATACAAAATCTGCAATACTCTGGGGACCATAAGGATTCAGGAAATGTATAACATGCCTATACTATTTATTGTCAGGGGTGATTAGCTTAGGTAACGGATGATGATCGAAGCTAATGGTGGTCAACTTGTTTAAGTTTTTCACAGGAATCTTCCAACCTTTAATATAGGATGACCTGTAAAAACAGGTTTGGAGCCCCTTGGCTCGTGTAAAGAAAGACATTCAACATATCTTGTCATCATCCCCACTCTACTGTACCTCCCTCCAGGTGGAGAACTCCACTCTGAGCTCCCAGGGTGCCGCCCTCATGGCCCAGAACGCCCAGCTTCAGAGCCAGCAGAGTGGCGCAGAGGGCGAGAAGGAGGGCGCGCTGAGAGAGAAGGAGGAGCTGCGCTCCACCTACGAGCTGCTCCTCCGTGACCACGACAAGCTGGCGGCGCTCCACGAGAGGCAGGCGGCCGAGTACGAAGCTCTGATCGGGAAGCATGGCGGGTTGAAGAGCAGCCACAAGAGCCTGGAGCAGGAACACCGCCACCTGGAGGACCGGTGAGGCGCTGCTTTCATCATGAGGGTTTAATTAACTAAGAGGCTGCTTTCATCATGAGGGTTTAACTGGTGCCTCTACGTTGTTGTAATGTTTAACTGGAGTGGTACCTGTATGTTGGTGTAATGGTATCTCCACGTGTATGTGTCTGTGTGTGTCTGTGTGTGTCTGTGTGTGTCTGTGTCTGTGTCTGTGTCTGTGTGTGTCTGTGTGTGCATGCATGCAGATACAAGCAGTTGTTGCAACGGAAGGGGGAACTGGAGGACTTGGAGCGGGTTCTAAAGGAGCAGCAGGAGAAGCTGAAGTCTGAGAACCAGACCCACCAGGACACGGCCCACCAGTGTAGACTGCTGCAAGAGGAGAACCACAGGTCAGTACAGACTACCTTCTAAAGTCTTACAGACCAGTGTAGACTGCTGCAAGAGGAGAACCACAGGTCAGTACAGACTACCTTCTAAAGTCTTACAGACCAGTGTAGACTGCTGAGAGGAGAACCACAGGTCAGTACAGACCAGTGTAGACTGCTGAGAGGAGAACCACAGGTCAGTACAGACTACCTTCTAAAGTCTTACAGACCAGTGTAGACTGCTGAGAGGAGAACCACAGGTCAGTACAGACTACCTTCTAAAGTCTTACAGACCAGTGTAGACTGCTGAGAGGAGAACCACAGGTCAGTACAGACCAGTGTAGACTGTTGAGAGGAGAACCACAGGTCAGTACAGAATACCTTCTAAAGTCTTACAGACCAGTGTAGACTGCTGAGAGGAGAACCACAGGTCAGTACAGACTACCTTCTAAAGTCTTACAGACCAGTGTAGACTGCTGAGAGGAGAACCACAGGTCAGTACAGACCAGTGTAGACTGCTGAGAGGAGAACCACAGGTCAGTACAGACCAGTGTAGACTGCTGAGAGGAGAACCACAGGTCAGTACAGACTACCTTCTAAAGTCTTACAGACCAGTGTAGACTGCTGCAAGAGGAGAACCACAGGTCAGTACAGACTACCTTCTAAAGTCTTACAGACCAGTGTAGACTGCTGAGAGGAGAACCACAGGTCAGTACAGACCAGTGTAGACTGCTGAGAGGAGAACCACAGGTCAGTACAGACTACCTTCTAAAGTCTTACAGACCAGTGTAGACTGCTGAGAGGAGAACCACAGGTCAGTACAGACTACCTTCTAAAGTCTTACAGACCAGTGTAGACTGCTGAGAGGAGAACCACAGGTCAGTACAGACCAGTGTAGACTGTTGAGAGGAGAACCACAGGTCAGTACAGAATACCTTCTAAAGTCTTACAGACCAGTGTAGACTGCTGAGAGGAGAACCACAGGTCAGTACAGACTACCTTCTAAAGTCTTACAGACCAGTGTAGACTGCTGAGAGGAGAACCACAGGTCAGTACAGATGACCTTCTAAAGTCTTACAGACCAGTGTAGACTGCTGAGGAGAACCACAGGTCAGTACAGACTACCTTCTAAAGTCTTACAGACCAGTGTAGACTGCTGAGAGGAGAACCACAGGTCAGTACAGACCAGTGTAGACTGCTGAGAGGAGAACCACATGTCAGTACAGACTACCTTCTAAAGTCTTACAGACCAGTGTAGACTGCTGAGAGGACAACCACAGGTCAGTACAGACCAGTGTAGACTGCTGAGAGGAGAACCACAGGTCAGTACAGACCAGTGTAGACTGCTGAGAGGAGAACCACAGGTCAGTACAGACTACCTTCTAAAGTCTTACAGACCAGTGTAGACTGCATAGCTTATGCTACATTCTGAGCCAGCCTCCCTTCCCTAATGCTGTCATTTCATATATTTTAAGTGTTATGTTTGACCAATTTCTGAAGAAAAAAAAACAATGTAGAAGTTTTCAGCCCGACTTTAAACTCTCTCTCTCCCTCCCTCCCTCCCCTACAGACAGAATTCTACACACTGCCAGCTAGTGAAGGACAACAACGTTCTCCAGTTGGACCACAAGGGTGTGAAGAGTCTGTTGAACAACAGCAAGCTGGAGCAGACGAGGCTGGAAGCTGAGTTCTCCAGACTGAAGGAGCAGTACCAGCAGCTGGACATCACCTCCAGCAAGCTGACCAACCAGTGTGAGGTGAGCTGTTGTTATTACCATCACCTCCAGCAAGCTGACCAACCAGTGTGAGGTGAGCTGTTGTTATTACCATCACCTCCAGCAAGCTGACCAACCAGTGTGAGGTGAGCTGTTATTACCATCACCTCCAGCAAGCTGACCAACCAGTGTGAGGTGTGCTGTTGTTATTACCATCACCTCCAGCAAGCTGACCAACCAGTGTGAGGTGAGCTGTTGTTATTACCATCACCTCCAGCAAGCTGACCAACCAGTGTGAGCTGTTGTTATTACCATCAACTCCAGCAAGCTGACCAACCAGTGTGAGGTGAGCTGTTGTTATTAAAATCACCTCCAGCAAGCTGACCAACCAGTGTGAGGTGAGCTGTTGTTATTACCATCACCTCCAGCAAGCTGACCAACTAGTGTGAGGTGAGCTGTTGTTATTATCATCAACTCCAGCAAGCTGACCAACCAGTGTGAGGTGAGCTGTTATATTATCATCACCAAGCTGACTAACCAGTGTGAGGTGAGCTTTTATATTATCATCACCAAGCTGACCAACCAGTGTGAGGTGAGCTGTTATATTATCACCACCTCCAGCAAGCTGACCAACCAGTGTGAGGTGAGCTGTTGTTATTATCATCACCAAGCTGACCAACCAGTGTGAGGTGAGCTGTTATATTATATTATCATCACCTCCAGCAAGCTGACCAACCAGTGAGCTGTTATATTGTATTATCATCACCAAGCTGACCAACCAGTGTGAGGTGAGCTGTTATATTACATGTATTTGAAGGTACAGTATATGTTGTGTCTCTACCAGCTGCTGAAGGTATATGTTGTGTCTCTACCAGCTGATGAAGGTCTATGTTGTGTCTCTACCAGCTGCTGAGTCAGCTGAAGGGCAACCTGGAGGAGGAGAACCGCCACCTCCTGGACCAGATCCAGACCCTGATGTTACAGAACCGCACCCTGCTGGAGCAGACCATGGAGAGCAAGGACCTTTTCCACGTGGAACAGAGACAATACATGTAACTATCCAGAGCCCTTTTCACACACAAATCACAGCATTATACCGCAATATGGATTCTCTCAAGTTTCAAGTTTGTTTATTATATGTCACAACAAAATACAGAATACTTTATATGAAATGCTTATTTCTGAAAAAGCCCCTGAGTGTGCTACATACAGTAAAAAAGAAAGTAAGTAAAGAAATAAATTAAAAAAAAAGTTATTAAGAAGTAAGTAAAAAGTGAGTAAGTGAGTTTGTACATGTGGATGTATTTCTTTATTTCTTTATTTTTTCTTTATTTCTTTATTTCAGATCCCCATTAGTCACTGCCTCAGCAGCGACTATTCTTCCTGGGGTCTGGATCCAAACATATAAAATTAAACAAGTATAATCAATAAAACAACAAACAAAACAAATATCAATAAAACACCAATAAAATATACAAACAATTATAGAACATTAAAGCAATCAAAATATGTATGCCAAATGTTCTAATATAGAACAATAACAAATATCAATAAAACACCAAATATCAATAAAACAACAAACAAAGACATCTCAGAGAAAACTAAAACGTGCTCAAAAACAGCACAACATTCCATACACTCATACTCTAATACTCCTCATAACCACTAGACAAACGCATTCCAAAACAACACATAACCCAACACAAGAACCCATTCATTAGACACAGATTAGACTCAACCAAAATCAATCTCTTTCTGCATTACAGCCACTCGTAGTCTCCTCTTGAATCCCACCTTACTGGTAATTGAAACCAAATATTGTGGAAGTCTATTCCAGTAGGACATTGCCCTGTACATTACAGTTTTCTTTAAGGCTTCAGTTCTGGCTCTCGGCAGGGCGAACCGACCCCTCAATGCTTGTCTAGTGCCATAGCCATGACCATCACTAATAAGCACCAGCTGCAAAAAGAGGCACACAGGTTTATGTAAAGTATAAATATTTCTCATAAACAAAATAAGACTACACACTAGTCTCTCGTTGACTCATCCATGACAGTTCCTTGTGCATTTTCTCAACACTGTTTCTAATTGAGCTATGCAATGCAAGTCTTGCAGCTCTATTTTGAGTAAGCTGTATTTTATTTAAGTCTTGTTTGGATGCATTTGACCAGATTGCTGGACAGTAGTCCAGATGTGACAAAACTAGTGATTGTATGACTTGCTTGGTAGCTGTGTCTGTTAAAAAATAGGCATTCCGTCTAATAATTGAAATACTTCTGCTCATTTTTGTTACAATATTGTTAATGTGAGTTGACCAAGAGAGTGTTTCATCTATTATAACTCCAAGCAATCTGGCCTCCTTAACTTGCTCAATATCTGCACCCTGCAAAGAAATATTTAATCTGTGATTCTCTCTCTGAGCATGCTTTGAACAAATAATTAGACATTTTGTTTTGGATGCATTTAGTTTCAGCTTATTTACCGTGACCCATTCAGAAATCTGCATTAACTCACTTTGAAGAAGACTGCTGAGGTCTTTGGCATTGCTTGCCGAAGCATATATTGTAGTGTCATCTGCATAAATGGAACTGCTTGCATTTCTTAAACTTTGTGGCATATCATTTACAAATATTGAATATAATAATGGTCCAAGGCAACTTCCTTGAGGAATGCCACATTGTAGCGTTTTAAAGCTTGATAAAGTTCCATTAAACACAACACATTGTTGTCTCATGAATACATAACTTTTCATCCAGTTAGTAGCTGAGTGTTTGAAACCATAATCATAACCATAATGATGTGTGTGCAGTGTGTGTAGATGGCGCCATCTTGTGTAGATGATGGGTTGTTACATAGTGTCATTGACATTGATATTGAGCATCCTGATGGCCTGGGCCCAGGATTTCAAAACTTGTAATCCATATCTGATTGGATCAGATTTGTATAAATTCATTTCAACTCATTACGAATTGAAAATGGGGGACCCTGATGTAAACAAGATGAAAGTCTTTCTCTGGTCTGCATCCCCTTAACAATTGTGTGTATTGAGCTGTACTGTACTGTACCCATTCTGGAATCTGTTAATTAAAATGTTCAATCAATCAATAGGGATTCAATGTTTTGAACTCCTGGGCCCTGGGGATAGAAGCACCTTCTGAGTCTCTGTACTGGCCATGAGACTCTCTTGATTGACTATATACTGTAGGCTTAAGGTAAACCCCTCCCAGAACGAGGTGAAACCAATCCTATTTGGAATTCACTTATGTAAGCTTGTACAGGGAGGTGTAGTGGTTACGTCATTGTTGTTTCCGGCCGGTCCACCTCGCTTGAAATTGCAATGTATGGAGACATTTCTAAATCGTCTAGTTTAAAACAAATAAAGCACGAACATTGGCATGGTGTACCTTTCTGTGTGTATTCATCCACAATCTATAGCTCAACATGAAACAATTGGCAATTAATCGTAAAATAATTACGTATACTTTTATTTCAACCAAAAATGCTTAAACAATGTTAGCGATAGAAGATTTTTTTTTGCAAAAATGGAAAGCTTGCCAATGAGGCAGAATTATTACAACTAGCCGATAATACATTTGATGATAAATCCCTATACGGGTGGACCGCGCTGGAAACTAAAGTTACGTCAGACTACACCTCCCTATTTATTGCATTAGATGAAATGGGTCTGTGATGGGTCTGTGGTTTCCAAAAATGTTTCAAGGACCCCTAAATGAATCAATATTATACCAAACACCTCCGATTTTCAGGGACCTTGTTGGATTTGATTTCTTACAAATTTGCACAATGAGTGAGATATTATTGTATCATCAATGACACGGGCAATATCTTGACTACCTTCTACCACTGAGTGGGAACCCTCTGTTTCTGGATATCCTCTCCTCCTCCAGAGACAAGCTGAATGAGCTGAGGAGACAGAAGGAGAAGCTGGAAGAGAAGATCATGGACCAGTACAAGTTCTATGACCCCTCACCTCCACGCAGGTAATGAATGTCACTGTGACTCATACAGTACTGATTACAGTAAGACACTGAATGTCACTGACTCATACAGTACTGATTACAGTAAGACACTGAATGTCACTGACTCATACAGTACTGATTACAGTAAGACACTGAATGTCACTGTGACTCATACAGTACTGATTACAGTAAGACACTGAATGTCACTGACTCATACAGTACTAATTACAGTAAGACACTGAATGTCACTGACTCATACAGTACTAATTACAGTAAGACACTGAATGTCACTGACTCATACAGTACTCATTACAGTAAGACATTGAATGTCCCTGTGGATTCACCATTTGACATCTTGATTGATTGATTGATTGAAAACTTTATTAACAGATTGCAGAATGGGTACAATACAGTACAGCTCAATACACACAATTGTTAAGGGGATGCAGACCAGAGAAAGACTTTCGTCTTGTTTACATCAGGGTCCCCCATTTTCAATTCATCAGGACATATATGACATACATGACATACAGATAGTCAGTACTGCTACATCTATACATTTATGACATACCAGATTTGCAAATACAGTACTGTTTGTGATACAGAAGGAGTCAAGAAAAGGGAGTATATACATTTGACGTAGAAACTGTACATTGGAGGAGGTTGGGTGGGGGGGGTTGGGTACACTGGGATATTGACAACCATACTGGGTAATTTACATTGGAGGTGGTTGGGGGGGGGGGGGGGGGGGCACACTGTATAAACAAGCAAAACTGTACATTGAGGGGGGGGAGACTCTGTACAAACAAACAAAATTGTACATTGGACTATTGACAAAACCATACTAGGTAAATTACTGTACATTGGAGGGGGTTGGGTTAGGATATTTACAGGGGCCAGTGTTGAATTGCAGTCTCCCGTAGGTGTCTCTTGAGAGAGGTTTTGAAAGTGGGTAGTGATCCACATTCCTTTACAGCTTTGGGTAGGGCGTTCCACATTGATGTGGCATAATTGCGAAACGTGTTTAGTCCCTTATTTGAGCCGAATCTGGGTTTAACATGATTTGTGGAGCTCCCTCTGGTGTTGTGATCGTGGTATTCACTGACCTTTGGGAAGTATTTTGCCATGTACATGGGTACCTTGGTCGTGTAGTGTATCTTGTAGACCAGGCCCATTGCAAGTTGCTGTACTCTGTCATCTACTCTAAGCCATCCTAGGTTGTCAAAGTGGGCAGGGGTGAGGTGGGTTCTAGGAGTAAGGTCAAGCAGTAGTCTGACCAGTTTGTTTTGAGATGTTTGTAATTTTGTTTTTAGCGCCTTTGAGGTGCTTTGGTACCATGAGGTGCAAGCATAGTCGTAGTACCCCTGAATGAGTGCTCCTGCCAGAGTCTTCAGGGTATTCTTGTTTACCAGAGAGGAGATCCGGTACAAGAATCGAGTTCGTTGGTTGACTTTTTTTATTACATTGGATGCCATTTTGTCACAGGAGAGATTAGCCTCTAGGATGGAACCCAGGTAGGTAATTTCATCTTTCCTTGTGACAATATTGTCACCCACTGTAACTGAGAAGCCGTCGGTCTTGCTGAGTTTGTTATTTGAACCGAAGAGAATGGACTCTGTTTTGCCCATGTGTAATGATAGTTTGTTATCAGCGAGCCATATGCAGATTCTGCCTAGTTCCGAGCTGAGGGTTTTTTCAACCTGTAACTTGTTCTTGTCAGAGACCAGCAGGGCTGAGTCGTCCGCAAACAGGAACAAGTTGCAGTCACAAGCTGACGACATGTCATTTGCATAAATCTGACACCATTTGAAACATGTGATATTGAGGATCTGCACAATATGTGTCAATGTTGGTAGCCTTTTAATATATTTAGCATTTAGCATTTTTCTACAGTGACAGACTTCATAATTGACCATAGGTACCAACATATGACAGTTTAATCTCAATATATACAGTTGGGTCCATAAATATTTCAATACAATCTTCATAATGTTGGCTCTGTACACCACCACCATATAATTTAATTAAACAATCAATATGTGCTTCATGTGCAGACTTCAAGCTTTAATTTGAGAGTATTTACATCCAAATCAGGGGAACAGTGTAGGAATTCCAACAATTTATCTGTGCCTCCTCCTTTTTAACACTTTGTATGCCACTCACGGCTTTTCTCGGGTTTACCCCCCGACCGTTGAATGCCACGTCACGAGTATTCTCGTTTTTATTATTTGTTTTTTTATTAGCGTTCTGAAATCATATTGCATCAAGCGAGCCTACCGTTGGAGATCCAGGCACCGCCGGCGCTCAGATGTGAAAAAAGCGCCCCCTATCATCTCCCAGATGGTAAATCACCCTTTTGGATTGGACTCAATGAAAGTGAATGGGAGAACGGATTTCTGACTCCACATTTTACTTCTCACTGATGTAACCGGGGTCTACCAGAGTTCATTCTGGAGCCTTGGTGCCACGGCGAATATGTTCTACTGCACACGGTGGATCAATACAATTATCGATTTTTTCGAATGCCGATCAGAAATTGGAATAAACCATTTGGATACCATCTGACCTCAGGTAAGGAATCTATGTTATCAGTCTTAGGATAATCAGACTCGTTTTCACGGATATATAAGCGTTTCTCCTATATGTGATATAGCTGTTTTGACTGTAAAAGCCATCAGGAAATAAGAGCAGCGATTATCAGTGCGCGGCACGAGCGTGCGTGCACACACATATACTATCTATCATCTAGCGTTTATTTGAAAATGATTCATAAATAGGCCGACAAATGACAACGTTCTGGAATATTCCAGTAAAAGACTTATCATAGAATGTGTTGTTTTTTCCGCGAAAACGAGTGATTTTAAAAATGCTATCAAACTGAAATGAAGCGATAAAAATACAATCTGCTTTGACAATGTTGACTGGAAAATGAGTCTTTGATAAGCGACGGGCAGATTAGACACATAGCCTTAATTTAAAACATAGATTAGGCGATATTAACGTTAACATTGGAGCGGATTGTGGCATTCAAGGGGGTCAAAAGGAAAACACGGCTGGCAATCAAAGTGTTAAGGGACCAAAAGTAGGGATGTCCGATATTATCGGCCTACCGATATTATCGGCCTACCGATATTGGCATTAAAATGTGATATCGGAAATTATCTGTATCCGTTTTCAAAAAAGATTTCTTTTTGTTTTCTTATTTTTGTACATTTATTTAACCTTTATTTACCCAGTAAGAACAAATTCTTATTTTATTTATTGTCAAAAGTATGCATAATGTTGTGTTAATTCCACGACAAGAGATATGTAATGTTAATTACCTGAAATTATTCCGTTTTATTGGGGGGGAAACCCCGCATATATCGGTATCGGAAATTAAGAGTTGGACAATATCGGTATATCGGATATCGGTAAAAAAGCCAATATCGAACATCCCTAACCAAAAGTAATTGTCTGCTCAGCAGCTGTCCCATGGCCAGGTGTGTGTTTAGATTTATTTCTTAGAGAGGGACAACGTAGTACGTACATTAACTCATTGACTGCCACGCTGTTTTCCCATCTCTAATCCCTGGAGCCAGCATTTCAGACCGTTTTAACGATGTTTGTAGACCCATCGTATATTCTATATTATAGCTATGGAGACATACTATGGCTCATTTGAAATGCTTATAGTTATACTCCCAACAGGGAACAAACCGTGTATTTCTACATACATCCGTTCCTGCGCAATCCCAAGAGTGGCCATTTGTCATGGACTCTCATTGGTGAAGTTTAACGCGTGGGAGGGCACGCTATCTCTACCAAGTTCTGCCCCCGCTGAGCAAGCGCCGAGACCTGACCTGTACGTCGCTGTCCACAACGCCAGATTCCCACCCACCAGCTTCCCACCCCCTAATACTGCCAATTGTATTAGTATGAACGACCAGCCAAGCTGGTAGCAACGCCGAGAGCTGGGCTCGAACCCAGCATCTCCTGCGTTGGTGACGAGCGCAATCTCCGCTACGCCACCTGACCGCTTGAGTAACGTTATAACACAAGGATTGGGGACACTGGAGCACTGTGGATTCATGTGTTTTGGTGGATAAACGTTGGACACACAATAATTTGGAATGGAATGAATATTTGGAATGGCAATCAGATAATTGGATTCTTCTTTTTGCAGTACATCATAGACGAGGTAAGGACTCTGTTACCAATCATGCGTTGATCCGATGTTTTTTTCGCAGCGATCACAGCCTGTGTGTGTGCGTGCCGTTGGCTGCGATCAAAGCACGGAGGGGCGGCTTTTCCTCCCCTGCTTTCGTGCATGCATGATGAAACATAATACCGATAATCTAGCGTTTATTTCAGAATAATTCATAAATCAGGCGAGAAATGGCACAATTTCTAAGGCAATGCATTGAAGCGCTGTTTGCTGGAGTTTCTTGGGATTAGACAGGATCACTCTAAAACTATACTCATATTCACCACGGTATAAAACGGAAATGTATGTATGAAAAAATTTTCTGTTTTTTGCATGTTGACTGGAAGAAACTCACTGACAATCGACAACGTTATTAGATCCATAGCTATAATATTTAATATAGTTTTTAGCACTGCAAACACGGCATTCTCCCCATTGAACATAGCACTGTCACTGACGGCCCACAGTGCCCTCTGCTGACTGGCACTTGATGTGTTAAACAGCCTGTACAGGGGGCGCCAGAGTGGCGAACCACGTAATGCGCTGCGTCGCAACACGGCCGACCGGGGTTCGATTCCCGGACCCGGCGTCTTGGCCGAATGTCTTCTCCTGCTCTGTCTCCCATTCTTCCCCTCTCTCTCTCTACTGGACTGGCCGGTAGTAAAAACCCAATAAAAATCGACAAAAACATAACTTCTACTTTTTCTCCTTTTTTCTGTATTTTTCTCCCATCCCAATTTAGTTGTTATGCCAATTCCCCCCTCCCCTTCCTGGTTGTTGCGTGCATTTGCCCCCCACTTGCCGGTCTAGGGAGGGTTGATAGATACCATCACATGTCCCCTCCGATACATGCAGAGTCAGCCAGCCGCTTCTTTTCACCTGACAGCGAGGACTCTCACTGGGGGAGCGTAACGTGTGGGAGGCTCACACTACTTCCCCCAGTTCCCTCCCTCGCTGAGCAGGCGCCCCGACCGACCTGTAGGAGTAGCTGTTTACAACGACCAGGATACACACCCACCGGCTTCCCACCCGCTAACACTGCCAATTGGTTAGTATGGACGACCGACCAAGCCGGAGGTACCGCTGACAGCTGGATTCGATACCAGTGTCTCTGCGGTGGTAGGCAGACGCTTAGTCCACTGCGCTGCCCAGCCGCCCACAAAAACATAACTTGTCCGAAAGGACAAGTAACATTTAAAAAAGCCTGTACAGTTCTGAAACAACATCCTATGGACAGATGAGACAAAGATCAACTTGTACCAGAATGATGAGAAGAGTAATGGAGAAGGAAAGGAACTGCTCATGATCCAAAGCATACCACCTCATCAGTGAAGCATGGTAATGTTATGGCGTGGGCATGTACAGCTGCCAATGGAACTGGTTCCCTTGTATTCAGCCAAATGCTTCAGAACTCATTGGACGGCACTTCACAGTGCAGATGGACAATGACCCGAAGCATACTGCGAAAGCAACCAAATCGTTTTCTAAGGCAAATAAGTGGAATGGTATGCAATGGCCAAGTTAATTACCTGACCTGAATTCAATTGAGAATGCATTTTGCTTGCTGAAGACAAAACTGAAGGGAAGATGCCCCCAAGAACAAGCAGGAACTGAAGACTGTTGCAGTAGAGGCAGAACAAGCAGGAACTGAAGACAGTTGCAGTAGTGGCAGAACAAGCAGGAACCGAAGACAGTTGCAGTAGAGGCAGAACAAGCAGGAACTGAAGACAGTTGCAGTAGAGGCAGAACAAGCAGGCACTGAAGACAGTTGCAGTAGAGGCCTGGTAGAGCATCACCAGGGATGAAACACAGTGGGCTAAATCCACAAAGAATGGATTGCACGGAGCAAGTTGCACCCTAACTTACAATTCATTATGAAATGAAAATGGGGGACCCTGATGTAAACAAGACGAAAGTCTTTCTCTGGTCTGCATCCCCTTAACAATTTATGGAATACGCTGCAAGTAAAACTTTGTCTAGAGGCACTTCCTACTGTGAATGCTTTTAATGGTATGCTACGATTAGCCCTTTATGAAACATGTAACTGTTTTACCTGATGCTATTGCTGATCTGATTATGCTCCTTGCCACTGCACAAATGGCCTTCTGTATTTATATTTGAATTGTATGTTTTTTGTTTAATGTCCTGTTTTATGTTGAAACTTGTTGTGTGCCGTGTTGGTCAGGACTCCCTGGAAGAAGAGATCTTGTATCTCAAAGGGACATTCCTGGATAAATAAAGGATAAATAAAATTGTGTGTATTGAGCCGTACTGTATTGTACCCATTCTGCAATCGGTTAATAAAAATTTCATTCAATCAATCACCGTGCAGATTGATTGATTGAATGAACATCAAGCACCCTTTGAAACATTGTGTCTTGGGCTGTGCGTCGATTATATGGGTCCGGGCGGACTTTTCTTTGTGGAGCGGTTGTCCCGATCGGATTGAGAAGAATCAAGTACTCCCGATCCGTGTTTTGTGATGGATTATGTTGGCGACACGATGGACATAATTACTTGGAATGGCGATCAGATAATTGGAATATTCTTTTTGGGGCACATCCTAGTCAAGGTAAGGGCTATATGATATTAATCTTGCGTTGATCCGAGCATGCCTTCATTGCGATCCGAAAGTGTTACTGTAACGTTATGCCACAACGTATGCCGTTGGTGGCGATCAGAGCATCAAAAAATAATTGTAGCGTGTAGGGACGAAATGCCAATGCATTTAGTATAATACACGTTGTGTGCTATTACCAGCCTCCCAGGAATTACCCTAGACCGCTCTAAAACCATACTTATATTCACCACGGTATAAAACGGGAACGTATGGATGGACATTTTTTATTTTTTTTGCATCTTGATCGGAAGAAACTCAGTGTCAAATGACCATCATATTGTATCCATAGCTATATAGAATATAGTTATAGCTCTACAAACAAGGTGACGGACTCCATTAGTTTAATGCTGGCACTGAATAGATGGGCCCCAGAAACAACACGGCACCCAGAGTGTTAAATGCCCTTTTTAAATGAAAAATAGTGCTTGGAAAAGTACTTTAAAGTCCTTGAATTTCATTTTGCAAAGTCTGTGGGAACCCTGTGTATATGTATTTGTTTCCTTGTGTCCCTCCAGGCGTGGGAACTGGATCACCTTGAAGATGAGGAAGCTGATGAAGCCGAAGGGCCGGGAGCAGCGAACTCTGACCCTCACCCCGCCCCGCTCGGAGTCCAGCGACGGCTTCCTGGCGCTGCCCCAAGACAGTCAGGACAGCTCGTCCATCGGCTCTGGTTCCAACTCTCTGGACGACACGCTCACACACAAGAGAAGCAGCAGTGAGTACACAGGGGACATGTACACTCATTACAACCAACGAGATGTAGTAGGAAGTACATAAGATATGCTGAAATGTACATGTGAAATGTACATGTGTGTGCATGCATGCACACACACACACAAGGCACATACATACATTACACACACTAACGCACACTCGCACACACACACACACACACACACACTTCCCATGGTACAGTGAGAGTGTTTCAAGTTTCAAGTTTGTTTATTATTTGTCACAACAAAATACAGAATACTTTATAATGAAATGCTTGTTTCTGTATGAGCCCCTGAAAGTGTGCTACATACAGTAAAAAGAAAGTAAGTATAAAAAAATATATATATAATAATGTTATTAGGAAGTAAGTAAAGTCAATATACAATATAGAATACAGAGTAAAATGAGTAACAGTGAGGTAGAATGCAGAGGTACAAAACTTGGGGTAGGGTGCAAGTGAGGTTTGAATGTGGTGCAAATCTCTTTAATAATAGATAAATATAAAGTGTTAAAGTGAATAAAGTGAGTGGTAAGGTGAGTGTTTGTTTAAAGTGAGTATGTACTGTACATGTGGATGTGTGTGTAGATGATGGGTTGTTACATAGTGTCATTGTCATTGAGCATCCTGATGGCCTGGGGATTGAAGCTCCTTCTGAGTCTCTCTGTACTGGCCATGAGACTCCGGTAGCGCTTGCCTGACCACAGCAGTTCAAAGAGGCAGTTGTGTTGGTGGCCCTGCAATGCTTGTTATAAACGTCCTGGAGAGTTCACTCACTTTGAACTTCCTTAGGTGCTTAACACTTTGATTGTCGGAAAACGCTTTTTCACGTCATTCAGAGCCATGCTAAAGGTGCCGAGGACGCCGTAACTCGTCTTTGATATCAATATTTCAAAAATCTGTGATCGAAATCATATTTTCTTTCCGGAGCCCTGAGATGTGCTGGTGGGCTCCCACCAACTGTCTAACGGTTCGAGCGCGCCATCTGGTGGCCGATCGGCCAAACAGGAAGTGCTCATCCATATGAGCTCCGGGCACTCGCGTCCGGAAGCCGGACTCCATCTCAACACACTGGATGATCAATCGCTCGCCCTAACTCAATAAACAACGTTATTTGGACGTATATAGTATTATACAAGCTGGAAATTGTTCATCAGGATAAACATCCCATAATCGAAAACGGTCTACACCACGCTGATCGTCCAACGGCGCGAGGAAGATCCGGTAAGATTCAGCGTTATTTTTGAACGTGTTCCATATAAACTGTTATGATGAACATATGACCCACACTAGATGAATGATATAACGCTGCCCACGGAATTATAAACGATCCCCCGCCCATCCGGTCATCATCAGATCATACGTAGATCATTCTAGAAGTACGTCCAATTGAAATTTTTTATATCGCCCCGATTGCCATCAAACTGTATTTCATCATCAATATAATGCATTTGGGGCTATATATCACGTTCTGGAGAAAGCTGCAGAAAGAGATGAAAACATACTTATACATTATACCATACTTTACTATGAATATGTGAATGAAAAAGTTTAACGTTGCTACACAATGAACAATACATATAGGACTTTGAATGGGCCCTAATAATGGCAATGTAGCAATAGAATTTAAAAAGTTATAGCCATGCAAAGAAGGGGTACTTCTCCATAGACAAATAGAGCTGGCAATCTATGGTATATCATGAATTTAACCCATGGCAATCAAAGTGTTAACACTATGGTGTCCGAGAACGAGTATATACGTGTTTCGAAAAAGAGCGTTGTGGACCAGAGCCACGAGTATATACGTGACGAGTTGTTATTGTTTTATTCCATATTTATAACGCTTCTTAGGTACCCGATCCACTACCAGCATCTTTTCACATATTTGATTTTCGAAACATGCAGTACCAGCCAGACCCGCTTAGGGGCGCCATCGCTCCACTGCAGTATCATTATGTGATTTAAAAAAAATGCAAGTACAGTTCTGTGGGCGGATCATAGATCCTTGATCCCAGCCGAACATCCTCCATCTTGGATCAGCTTGCCGAGCGTTTTTTTCAGCGTGGAATAATGGGATTTATGATTAGCCAATGTGCATATCGATCTACCAGAATCCGATGACTGGTGAGGAAATGCTGCCGGCGATCACATGGCCTGACGGTAGGATAATATTACCCCAAATTACAGCTGGATTGGACATTGTTTTATAACGTAACATGATCGGTCAATGAAAATGCTATATTGAACTGTATTGCTAATCAATAATAGTAATCGGCGTTCCCCGCCGCCCCCATTTCATCCATAGATGCTCTGTAATATTTCATTCGTATATATACAGCAGAAATGGCGTTTGATATAACAGCGCCAACGTTTAGCCTATTTTGCAGCCTCCTGCAGAAAAGCCTAGACTAAAAGCGCGATATACCTTATATTCACGACGCTATAAAATGACAACCAACTGATTTTTATTATTATTTTTATTTTCTTTAAGCCATTATGAAGGCACGGTTTATGCACTCAAGTGACAATGAGAATGGACAGATAGCAATACTATAAATGATATATAAAGCTCTTAGAAAGTACATCGGTTTGTTTACAATCCGCTGTCCTCTGAGGCCTAAATCGCAGAGCCCCGCCGGTCGCCATAGTGTTAAGGAAGTAGAGGCGTTGCCGTGCCTTCTTCACTACACTGTCAATGTGTGTGGTCCATGTCAAGTCCTCGGATATGTGGACTCTGAGGTACTTAAAATGGCTCACTCTCTCGACCGTTGCGCCGTCGATGCTGAGGGGGCTGTAGTCCCTGGCGCCCGACCTCCTAAAGGCCACAATCATTCTTTTTTTTGCTGACGTCCAGGGAGAGGCTGTTCTCCTGACACCATCGCGCCAGGTCCTCTACCTCTTCCAGGTAGGCCCTCTCGTCGTTTGCAGAGATCAGGCCCACCACGACTGTGTCATCAGCAAACTTGATAATTGTGTTGTTGTTCCGCTGTGCCACTCATGTGTGTACAGCGGGTAGAGGAGGGGGCTCAGAACACAGCCCTGGGGGGCCCCTGTGTTGAGTGATGGATGAGGAGGTGCAGTTGCCTGCTCTCACCACCTGGGGTCTTCCTGTCAGGAAGTCCAAGACCCACTGGCAGAGGTCATAGTTCAAGCCCAGATCCCTGAGCTTGGCTACGAGTTTAGAGGGGACTATGGTATTGAATGCTGAGCTGTAGTCGATGAATAGCATTCTCACATAGTTCCTCTGCCTTTTGTCCAGGTGTGATGCTGCTGTGTGCAGCACATGGGCTATGGCGTCCTCCGTGGACCTGTTGGGGCAATATGCAAATTGCAGGGGGTCCAGGTTGATGGGGAGGGAGGAACAGATGTAGCCCTTCACTAGCTTCTCAAAGCACTTCATGCTATGGAGGTGAGAGCTACAGGGCGATGGTCGTTGAGGCAAGCGGGTTCGGATTCTTTGGGTACAGGGATAATGGTGGACTTTTTCAGACAGGTGGGGATGACGGACTGTTCTAAGGACAGGTTGAATATGTCCGTGAATACCGGGGCCAGTTGGTCGGCACAGACTTTTAGGACGTGGCCGGGGATACCGTCCGGTCCTGCTGCCTTCCTGATTTGTAAGTCTATATAGTGTGTGCAGTTGTGTGGCTGAGTGTCTCTTCCTCCCTAACTGTTCCTCTGCTTCTCTCTCTCTCGCTCTCTCTCTCTCTCGCTCTCTCTCTTTTTCTGTGGAAGGGAGGAGGGGGCAGCAGTACTGCCATGCCCACGAGCAGGGTTCCACCAATGGTATGGTGGGGAGGGTGGGCGGTGCTTGTTGTTGTGAGTCTGTCAGTGTGTGTCATCAGTTACAGCCTTAAACACTGCCCACTGCAAGTTAAACGGGACATTGTGTATCTTTTAAACAATTTTACACAACTTTCAATCTATTTAACATGTTTTTAACCTGTTAAGCTGTAGCCCTATTTTCAGAAAATCCACCTAAAAGTACATGCCCAAGTAAATGGTAGATTGCTTCACTTCTACATGGTCAATTAGCATGTTCTTGGTATCTAGGAACATCTACAGACCTCAGGGAATTTATTCCCAGTGTCAGAAATATTGTGTCTGTTACTAGGCTTGAGTAAATCGTAATGAAACAAAGGAGAATATACATTTAAAAAGAATGTTTGCATCTTTGACAGTGAATGTCAAAGATGTTAAAACTGTGGGGTAAGAGATTTCGCTCACTGCGCTCATTCAGCACTTTCTTGAGATCAAGTGTACATAAAATCTAAGCAAATGAATAAAGGGAAGATGATTAAACAGAAGGATTTGTAGATACAGTACTGAATTATAATCTATTTGAATTATACAGTACATTCAAAATTGAATTATGAACTATAAATTACCTTATTATGGCCAAGTCATACATCTATGGATAGGGAAAAAGCTCCTCTTTCATTTCCTCGCATTTTTACGATAAAAGAGCGATAGAATTTGCATTATTCCGATAAATTCTTATTTTTGAAAAACATTTAAAACATCGGTAAACAAACGTAGTGCTGAAAATAATACACTGACTGCTGTTTTGATATGGTTAGGGTCTTTACTCTTGGCTACATTTAAAAAAGAAACACAACATTAATTAATATGGTCTGTATTGATCGAGTTATGATAAAACAGCAGGATTGAGTGCCGTGCATATTGCTTATCTATACCCCTAGATTGCCAGCTTGATGGTGTGGCTCATTTTGACAAACATTACTTGTAGTGCAACATGGGAATAATAGTTTGTTTCCACACACTGTAGTTTTTAGTTTATTACACGCTTAAACATTGCACATTTCCAAGATAATCCAGTCTTTTTTCATAGGTTGCGAGATAAAACGCGTTATGTGGGTCGGTTTAACTCAAAACTGTGATCGTGTTTGCCGAGCATGTTTTTCGTCCGGTGAAACACAGAACTGTGATCGTTAGAAAAACACGTTTCAGATTTGGTAAAATAGACATAGAATGTACCTTACCTTAGCCAGAAGGTATTCCAAGAAGAAGAATTCTAGTGATCGCATCGCCCTCGCGATTACCAGTGTATATGTCTATACACGTTACGATGGTAAAATACGCTTAGGCAACGGAATTTCCAGGCGATCAATGTGAATTTCTGTTCAAGCGGGAGAAGGGGCCACTACCAAGGGGGGGAAAAGTGAGGCTGTATATCAACCCCAAGCCATTGCAGTTCAGACGGGGACGATACTGCCACCTAGTGATAGTCGATCGGCATTGCAGTTCTAGTGTATGTGAATTTGCCACAGTGATGCAGATCGCTCTGGGCAAGTCTGTAGAGCGGGGATCAAAGTAAAAAGATCAAACGATCCAAAAACATATCTAGTTTTTGGCACTCAACACTTGTCGAGCAAACACGTAATTTTCCGTTTTTGGCACAGAATGTGTTAAGCAAAGAAACTAGTCTAAATCTAAATGTAATTATTTCTTTTCGAGCACCTCTTTTTTCCCGTGTTTTGCCATCTTTGGTGGATATAGCACACATACAATTTTAGATGAATTATTTCCTTCCCTGCCTGGCTACTCCACACAGTAACAGCTTCCAAAAAGCACAGCTAAGTGATTAATCAAAGCTCATTTATTGCTTGAGTTCCCATTGTGGCAAGCAGTACATATCGATGGCTGAAACGCAAAACCTCCTATCTGAAAATTATTTTTTGAGAAAACTAAAAACATGTCCTTTTTAAGACTTTTTAAATATGCAGTCGAAATGTTTTTTTTCTTAAACCACCAATAGATTAGGTATGGGTATAGATTAGGTACTGTATAGGTATCCATAATGTGGCATTCTTTGAAAAATTATCAAGTTAGTTCAGGGAAATTTTTATGCAGGAAGTCAATTGGAAACAAAATCGTATTCTATTTAGAAAAGCAAATGTACAAAATACGTCGCATGATTTACTCTGTTATAATAAAATGTGAAATTCAATATAAAGTATTGGAAAAAGACCCCAGACCCACAGTAGGGTAGTCTACACCCTCCCCAGACTGATAATAGGGTAGTCTACACCCTCCCCAGACTGATAGTTGGGTAGTCTACACCCTCCCCAGACTGATAGTAGGGTAGTCTACACCCTCCCTAGACTGATAGTAGGGTCGTCTACACCAGTGTTTCTCAACTGGTGGGTCGCGGGACCATTTTGAGTGGGTGGGATGTGTGTGTAAAAAAAAAAAAAAACTATCTTTGTGAAAGTGGCTTCTTAGCTCTGGTCCAGCTGAGACAAAGCAGAGAAACAGATTGGACATTGAGCATGACCTCAAAGTTGCTTTGTCATCACCCCAGACTTTGAGACTCTTGTCCAGGGGCGTCGTTTTGGTATGGCACTCGCCATACCTTGGCAAATTAATATTTTTAAAGAAATTCAAAATATTTATTAAAAATATTATAAAATGTAATGTTGATTTAGAATTCAAATGTCAACATTATGAACCAAGCTTCGAACTATTCGGTACAGCCCTAGCATGTTTTGATATAGTCAATTATCTCACTTTTACTAGGTTTTTACTATAGGTCAAATGTGCTGCCAGGGAAAAAAAGGAAAATGGACATACAAAAGTTTTTTAGTCAAAGGGCAGCAGAGACTAGTGATACAGGGACACAGGTATGGTCTTACAATGGCTTAGTGATTATAACAGTGCAGTTCAGCATTCAGTAACCCATACTTTTTGTGAACGTGTTTTTGATACTACATTCTGTTGAACACACCTCAAAACCGTACCTAAAGGAAAATTGGCTCAATTGCAATAAAAATAACATAGACAGTTATGATATTACATGCTGCTCGGCATAATTTGTATGCTAAATATTGTGGTTCTCTGCTTTAGTCTGTTGACACATTTCTATACTAAATGCTTTTGTAGTCCTGTGTCATACCTAAATGTCATATAAGTGAATTGTATAGAAACAACTCACCAAAAGTGACTATTGCACAACTGATTTGACAAAAAAAATACACCAAGGGGGGGAAACCCCTCCTTCAACCCCCCACCCTCCCTCCTTGCCATACCTTGGCTTTTACTGAAATGACGCCACTGCTCTTGTCAGGAGCAAACAACATCCCCAGTTATCCCATTAGTTCCCTGTGATGTTAAGCTAGGAAGTCTGCTAAGAAGCATATATTATTTATTATTATTTTATTTCATTGGGTTTTTAGCCCTAGTTGTACTTTTGTTGCACTTTTTTGTGTTTATTTCATGTTTTTAAGTGCATGAAAGATTGTGTATTACTGCAAAAAAAAAATAAAAAAATTTAAATGAATCATAGTGGTTCAAAAATGTGGGTCGCGACTTAATGAATAAGGAAAATGTTGGGTCCCGAGGCTAGACCAGTTGAGAACCACTGGTCTACACCATCCCCAGACTGGCAGGTAGTCTACACCCTCTCCAGCCTGACATTAGGGTAGGGTAGTCTACACCCTCCCCAGACTGACAGTAGGGTAGTCTACACCCTCCCCAGACTGACAGTAGGGTAGTCTACACCCTCCCCATACCGAAAGTAGGGTAGTCTACACCTACTACCCTAGGGTAGTCTATACTGCGGCATGGTCATGCTGGACCTACAAAAGGCCTTCGACACTGTCAATCACACCATTCTGATTGACAAGCTAAAAGCAATTGGTTTTGATAGTTTATCAGTGAGCTGGATACAATCCTACCTGGAGGGGAGGGAACAGATGGTGGAAGTAAACGGTACCCTATCCCCCCCCCTCACAGTGAGCTGTGGTGTTCCACAAGGAAGCATACTAGGACCGCTACTATTCCTAATTTATGCAAATGACATGTCGTCAGCTTGTGACTGCAACTTGTTCCTGTTTGCGGACGACTCTGCCCTGCTGGTCTCTGACAAGAACAAGTTACAGGTTGAAAAAGCCCTCAGCTCGGAACTAGGCAAAATCTGCATATGGCTCGCCGACAACAAACTATCATTACACATGGGCAAAACAGTCCATTCTCTTCGATTCAAATAACAAACTCAGCAAGACCGACGGCTTCTCGGTTACAGTGGGTGACAATATTATCACAAGGAAAGATGAAATTACCTACCTGGGTTCCATCCTAGAGGCTAATCTTTCCTGTGACAAAATGGCATCCAATGTAATAAAAAAAAGTCAACCAACGAACGCGATTCTTGTACCGGATCTCCTCTCTGGTAAACAAGAATACCCTGAAGACTCTAGCAGGAGCACTCATTCAAGGGTACTACGACTATGCTTGCACCTCATGGTACCAAAGCACCTCAAAGGCACTAAAAAACAAATTACAAACATCTCAAAACAAGCTAGTCAGACTACTACTTGACCTGACTCCTAGAACCCACCTCACCCCTGCCCACTTTGACAACCTAGGATGGCTTAGAGTAGACGACCGAGTACAGCAACTTGCAATGGGCCTGGTCTACAAGATACACTACGCGACCAAGGTACCCATGTACATGTCAAAATACTTCCCAAAGGTCAGTGAATACCACGATCACAACACCAGAGGGAGCTCCACAAATCATGTAAAACCCAGATTCGGCTCAAACAAGGGACTAAACACGTTTCGCAATTATGCCACATCAATGTGGAACGCCCTACCTAAAGCTGTAAAGGAATGTGAATCACTACCCACTTTCAAAAACACTCTCAAAAAACACCTACGTGAGACTGCAATTCGAAACTGGCCCCTACAAATGTCCTAACCTAGTTGTACAGTAAATGACCAAGTAAGGCTTTGTCAATATTCCAATGTACAGTGTAAAATGTGTGTGTGTCCCCTACCCAACCCCACCCCACACATCCAACCTCCTCCAATGTACAGTTTCTACGCCAAATGTATATACACTCCTTTTCTGGACACTTTTGTATCACAAACAGTACTGTATTTGCAAATCTGATATGTCATAAATGTATAGATGTAGCAGTACTGTCTATCTGTATGTCATGTATGTCATATATGTTATGATGAATTGAAAATGGGGGACCCTGATGTAAACAAGACGAAAGTCTTTCTCTGGTCTGCATCCCCTTAACAATTGTATGTATTGAGCTGTACTGTACTGTACCCATTCTGCAATCTGTTAATAAACTTTTCAATCAATCAATCAATCAATCTCCCCAGACCCACAGTAGGGTAGTCTACACCCTCCCCAGACCAACAGTAGTGTAGTATACACCCTCCCCAGACCAACAGTAGGGTAGTCTACACCCTCCCCAGAACGACAGTAGGGTAGTCTACACCCTCCCCAGACCAACAGTAATGTAGTCTACACCCTCCCCAGACCAACAGTAGGGTAGTCTACACCCTCCCCAGACCGACAGTAGGGTAGTCTACACCCTCCCCAGACCGACAGTAGGGTAGTACACCCTCCCCAGACCAACAGTAATGTAGTCTACACCCTCCCCAGATTAACAGGTAGTCTACACCCTCCCCAGACCGACAGTAGGGTAGTCTACACCCTCTCCAGACTTACAGTAGTGTAGTCTACACCCTCCCCAGACTTACAGTAGGGTAGTCTACACCCTCCCCAGACTGACAGTAGGGTAGTCTACACCCTCCCCATACAGTAGGGCAGCACAATGACCAGGAGGGACTTGGCATAACAACAGAAATTTGGTGATGGGAGAAAAGGCTGTTTCCTCTCCAACGTGAGACTATTAAGAGCAGCAGTGGCTCAGGAGGTAGAGTGCTCGTCTGGCAATTGGAAGGTTCCCGGTTTAATTCCGGCTCCTCCTTGCAGCATGTCAAAGTGTCCTTGAGCGAGACACTTAAACCCCTAACTTCTCCAGATGAGCAGGTTGGCACCTTGCATGGCTGCCTCTGCCGTCTGTGTGTGTGTGAATGAGTGAATGTGAGGCATACGTTTTAAAGCACTTTGGATAAAGGTTCTGTACAAATGCAGTCCATTTAGGGGAAGATTGTTCCACTCATAATTAGGGTTGGGTGGTATTCTTTTTTTACCAAAACATTGCGCCTGCACAAGCTGACGGATGCTCACTGAAATGTACTCCACAGTGCAACACAAAATACAGGGTTCGCACAAGGTCCTTGAAGTGCTTAAAGTGCTTGATTTTTTACCCAAAAAAAAGTCAAGGCCTGGAATTCCTTGAAAACAGCCCATTTTTAACAAGGTGCTTAAAAAGTCCTTGAAATTCAAATCAACCATTCACATTGAAAGTGTTGTTCATCCATGATAAAATTGTTCTGAATCAAGAAATATAATATTTTTTATATTTATTTATATACTGTAACATTATAAGTTATAAGTATCCTACTCAAAGCACTTCACCATTACACTGTACACAATCATACGTGTAAAACTGACAAGATTGCAGCAGAGTAGATTTTCGAGTGACCGGTGAAACAACGAATAATCTGTTATTATTGCTTTTGTTATTATAACTTATTTCAAAGCCATTCTAAACAACGAACGTTCCTCTCACTCGCCTCCCTGCCATGTTGTCATAAAAAGAAAAGACAATCATTGAAGTTGAGCCCTGAGCCCAAGGATGCTTCCAGCCTTATAGTGAAACAAATCAAGGTTTTGCAAACAGAAGAAAAGTCAGGCAGTTCTCATAACAGCGTGGGATGAACCCTGATGAGCTGCATCTGGACCTAGAGCAGATATTTTGTTACGAGAGAGTTGGTCGTTAAAATGCCGTCCGTACGCTAGATAATTTAGGCCCAGTAAGCTGGTTTATCGTACAGTCGAGGGATATAGTATTTTTATATAATATAAAGTAATATTTTATCATGTCTATACACAGTATATCATCTATGGTTAAGCGTCTACTGTAGCATGTTGGTGGTGTGTTCTGTACTGCGTGTCCAGCTCTCTGTTAACCACACCTCCTTTTGTTCTTCCCCTCTTCCTTCAAATTTCTTTTGTTTTCTACCCTTCTTGTTTCCTTGGGGGGGGGTCTCTCTCTCTCTTCACTTGTCTCTCCTCTGTCTGTCTCTCTGCCTGTACACTTGACTCTCTTCACTTGTCTCTCCTCTGTGTCTCTCTCCTGTACACTTGACTCTCTTCACTTGTCTCTCCTATGTCTCTCTCTCTCCTGTACACTTGTCTTGTCTCTCTTCTGTCTCTCTCTCTCTCTCTGTACACTTGTCTCTCCCCTCTCTCTCTCTCTGCCTGTACATTTGTCTCTCCTCTGTCTGTCTCTGTCTCTCTCTCTGCCTGTACACTTGTCTCTCCTCTGTCTGTACACTTGTCTCTCCTCTGTCTCTCTCTCTGCCTGTACACTTGTCTCTCCTCTGTCGGACTCTCTCTCTGGCTGTCTCTCTCTACACTTGACAGCTCTGAAAAGGTTGCCTTTCATGAGGAACAGATCCAGGGACAAAGACAAGGCCAAGGCCGTCTACCGCCGCTCAATGTGTAAGACCTACCGCTGGCCACCTTCCTTCTCCTCCTCCTCCTCCACCTCCTCCTCCTCCTCCTCATGTCACATCTAGGAGAAACACAAAGGAGTGGCCGTTGATGTCAGGAGGGTCAGACGTGGTGATACACATTCCCAGTAGTACTTTACTTAAAGCAGTGGTTTTAAAAGCTTGTTTCTGTATCTATCTTCTTGTCTGACTCTGGAGGGCAAGACACACATCCATGACACATATAAGGACATTGGTAATGCCATGTAATGCAGTATACGTGTGGTTATTAATAGATTATATATTATAGCTTGTTATGCCTTATCTTTAACCTAGATGCAATTTTTCCATTATGATTGAATTGATTACGATCTAATTGATGGGTATGATGTCAGATTAAAAAAAAATACTCTCTAGGTCCAAAATAACCAGATTTATTTTTCCAGTAAAATGTTACAACATTTTCATATCGCAGCTGAGTTGTTTCTCCATCCAATCACCATCTAGCCCCCCCCGCCTCCCGCGTCTATACAAATAGTAGCTCTAGTTCTGCAGACCCCTCTCTGATTGGTTGAGCTCCATTTCTGCAGCCCCTCTGCTGGGAGCTGTCGCGCGGAAATAGGCTGTCTATTGCCATTCTCTAAGACAAACTCTAACCTTAACCAGCTCCTTAACAGCGCCTAAACTTAACCGTTCTAACCTTAACCAACTCCGAAACAATGCCTAACCTTAACCTTAACCTTAACCATGCCTAACCTTAACCATAGAAAGAATATTGCCATTCTCTAAGACAAACTCTAACCTTAACCAGCTCCTTAACAGCGCCTAAACTTAACCGTTCTAACCTTAACCAACTCCGAAACAATGCCTAACCTTAACCTTAACCTTAACCATGCCTAACCTTAACCGGCGAAAGAATACACGTTAAAAAAAAAATCACGTTAAAAAAAAGAATTTGATGGGATTCGAACTCGTCAACAACGGACCGCAGGACCGCTGCTCTGCCAGGTGAGCTGAAGCTCTGAATGAAAATCATGGCGGATTCCGCGATAAGCACCTCAAAGCACCTCGATAACCTTACGCGCGAGAGGCTTCGCTCAACCAATCAGAGAGGGGGCTGCAGAAATGGAGCTCAACCAATCAGAGAGGGGGCTGCAGAAATGGAGCTCAACCAATCAGAGAGGGGTCTGCAGAACTAGAGCTACTATTTGTATAGACGCCCCCCTCCCTTATATACAGTCAGGTCCATAAATATTTGGACATTGACACAACTTTGGCTCTGTATACTGCACAATGAACTTGACATGAAACAATCAAGATGTGCTGTGCAGACTTTCAGCTTTCATTTGAGGGTATACATCCAAATCGGGGGAACAGTTGTATTTCTACATGTGCACGCCCTTTTAAGGGACAAAAATGTATTGGACAAACTAACAATCCATAAATAAAATTGTCACTTTTTATACTTGGTTGCAAATCCTTTGCAGTCGATGTCAGGCTGAAGTCTGGAGCCCATATACATCACCAGACAATGGGTTTAGTCCCTTGCTTGTTCTTGGGGCATTTTCCCTTCAATTTTGTCTTCAGCAAGTGAAACGCATACTCTTTAAAAAAAACGATTTTGCTTTCGCAGTATGCTTCGGGTCATTGTCCATCTGCACTGTGAAGCGCTGTCCAATGAGTTCTGAAGCATTTGGCTCAATGTGAGCAGATAATATTGCCCAAAAACACTTCATAATTCATCCTGCTGCTTTTATCAGCAGTCATGTCATCAATAAATACAAGGGAACCAGTTCCATTGGCAGCCGTACATGCCCACTCCATAACACTACCACCGCCATGCTTCACTGATGAGGTGGTATGCTTTGGATCATGAGCAGTTCCTTTCCTTCTCTTCCCATCATTCTGGTAAAAGTTGATCTTTGTCTCATCTGTCCATAGGATGTTCCAGAACTGTACAGGCTTTTTTAGATGTTTTTTTTTTAACTGTAATTTGGTCTTCCTGTTTTCTGAGTCTCACCAATGGTTTACATCTTGTGGTGAAGCCTCTGTATTCACTCTGGTGAAGTATTATCTTGTGGGGAACCCTCTGTATTCACTCTGGTGAAGTCTTCTCTTGTGGGGAACCCTCTGTATTCACTCTGGTGAAGTCTTCTCTTGTGGGGAACCCTCTGTATTCACTCTGGTGAAGTCTTCTCTTGTGGGGAACCCTCTGTATTCACTCTGGTGAAGTCTTCTCTTGATTGTTCACTTTGACACAGATACACCTACCTCCTGGAGAGTGTTCTTGATCTGGCCAACTGTTGTGAAGGGGTTACAGAATTAGTCTGTGATCCACCAATGTTGTTTTCCTGTGGTCTTCTGTGTCTTTTGGTGTTGCTGAGCTCACCGGTGCATTATTTATTTTTAAGAATATACCAAACGGTTGATTTGGCCACACCTAATGTTTTTGACATCTCTTGTTTTGGATTCTCAGCCTAATGATGGCTTGCTTCACTGATGATGAAGCTCTTTGGACCTCATATTGAGAGTTCACAGCAACAGATTCCAAATGCAAAAATACCACACTTTCAAATAACTCCTGACCTTTTATCTGCTTCTTGTAAATGAAATAACGAGGGAATAACACACACACCGTGGAACAGCTGAGCAGCCAATTGTCCAAATACTTTGTCCCTTAAAAAGGAGGAGGCACATATATATTTGGATGTTAATACCCTCAGAAAGTTAAAGCACATCTTGATTGTTTCATTTGAAATCCATTGTGGTGGTATACAGAGAATATTGATGGACCTGACCGCACACACACACACACTAGGGCTGACCTCGACTAGTCGAATAGTCGGCTAATCGATCGAAAGGAGCCGTAGTCGACTGCCAACCTCTTAGTTGAATGCAAAAAAAATTCCAGCGAGGCTAACTGCCTAAAAAAACAGGCACAGAGGCACTGAAAGAGGATTTCACACACTAGACATCAAGATGTATCCATCAGTGGACCAATTGCATGCTTTCGCAGAGGACAAGAAGCCTTGAGTCGACTCCTTCAGACATTAAGCACCCCCACAGCCCAAATGGAATGACGCCCCCCCCCCCCGCCCAAAAATGTAATATACAAATCCTTAATTGGGGACAGGCCTAACACACACACAGGACAGGGTTAGGGTTAGAAACTGGACCACTCTTGTGTTTCTTCCTAATCCCCAGCACTCTCTGCCTGCACCTGCCGCCTGCATTCCTCCCTATAGAATGATATACTCTCGCATTCAACCTCACTTTGTAGACGGCTCACTTTCTGTTACCTCTAAACCAAATCTAACTTCATTAACTTTATTGCATGTTTCAAGTTAAGATTCATTCTTATTTGTGACGGAAAAGAGTACTCGATTGCTAAAATGACTGAGGTGGTATAGTTGTGTGAATTATAGTTTTTCTGTGATCGTTTTCTTTAGCGTAGCTGTTTGTCATATTGGCTAAATGTATAATACCGTATGCCTGATCATAGTCTTGTAATCTAATTGACTGGATATTACCTAATAGTCTACTGTAGTCTAGTTTTAAAGCATAGTTATATTATAGTAGAGTCCTTTCTTAGCACAATCCATGCTGTTCCTCATACCAAGTCCTGCTAGTTAGCCACAAACCAATACAAAGTCAACGGGTTCAAGCTGACTGAGGCTCTATTTTGTGTGCACTGTAGAGTAGATGTCAGTGAGCCTCAGTCGGCTTGTACAGAAAGAAGCTTGAGCCCATTGATTTAGCATTAGTTTGTGACTAACTATCCAAAGCTAGTTTGAGGAACGGCATGTATTGTGCTGTGCTCACCTCTCGTGCCTGCTGTGTCTCTGCAGCTGTGCAGGCCTGGCTAATCAATCACCACCACATGGATCTCCCATCCAATCACCGCTGCCCACACTCACCACACAGGACTTGACATGGAGCTGTCTAGTGTGTGCTCTTTCTGGTCCTCTGTCTCTTTGTCTCTCTCTTTCTCTCTTCTCTCTTTCTTTTTCTCTTTTTCGCTCTTTCTCTCTCCATTTATCTTTTTTTCTCTGTCTCTTTTTCTCTCTGCATCTCTCTTTCTTTCTCTCTGCATCTCTCTTTTTCTGTCTCTCTTTCTATCTCCATTTATCTTTCTTTCTCTCTCTTTTCTCTCTCTCTTTCTTTCTCTTTCTTTCTCTTTCTCTCTTTTTCTCTGTCTCTCTTTATCTCTTTCTTTTTCTCCGTCTATCTGTATCTTTTTCTTTCTCTCTTTCTTTCTCTCTTTCTCTCTCTGTCTCTTTCTCTGTATATCTCTTTCTTTCTGTCTCTTTCACTCGATCTCTCTCTTTGTATCTATCTCTCCCTTGTATCTCTATCCCTTGTCTTTCTGTCTCTCTCTCCATCTCTCACTATCTCTGTATTTCTCTCATCTCTTTGTATCTCTCCCTTTCCTTTTTCTTTTAATCTTTGTTTCTGTTTCTCTGTTCCCCCTTCTTTCCTCTCTCATTTCTCGTTATCATTTAATGGACTACATATCAGATCTTGTGCATGTGCTGATGCTTCGCTAATGTCTTGCTGATGTCTTGTTGACACATGGCTGATGCATGTGCTGCTGCTCAGAGCTGTTCTGCATGCTGCCATGCCACTATGCTGCCTTGCTCAATGGACCTGATTTGCTAAGTTTTTGAGATATCTGCCATCATATCATATCCATGTCATATCATATCCATGATGTCACTCCAGAGCTGAATGGCACTCTGCCTGTAGTGCTCACATGTGTTTTCAAAATCCCTAACAACGGGAGAAACAAGGTTTTCATTTGACACCAGTAATATGTTATCTTACCTTTACTTGGACACAAAATCCATGCGTCTCTCCTTGCAAATGAACACCTCTGTGACTTTACTGTAAAAGTAGCCCGCTTGTTGATGTTTCGAAAGTCTCAGCATGAATGTGTACGTGATGACATTGATAAAAAGAATTAAAAAAAAACATCCTAATTTACCTAGTAACAGATAACGTACCGGAACGAAAGAGCTACTGATTGGTTTGTAATCATGATTACCCTGGGCATATTATTAGCCGGCTGAGGGAACAAATTCAATGCCCATGGTGGAAATGCATTCCACCAAGCTAAAACAAAATGAATGACTGCTGCTGCACTGGGACCAAAGATGACTACTCTTTTAATGAAAACAAACAAACAAGTTTATATTAGTTTTATTTTCATATATCAGTGTTATTTTTTATTGTTTCCCTTGGGTAAGCACTGCTTACCTTGCTTATATGGACGTCACGTCCCTGGAAGGCACATAGGTGTAAGTAGCAGGAGGAAAGGCAGAGAATAGAAAAAGAAGGATAAAAAGGTTATTTTAAAGAGTAATTAATAGGATAAATAATGGTCTACTTAGCACTGTGGAGGATGATGTTTTAGGTCGGATCCTTCTGTAGAACAAAGGCAAATGGCAGTTTAAAACGCACCACGGGAGGTGTTTGCGTTCTTGTGTTAAGCCTTTCACTACCACACTACAGAAGGTTAACCTTTTACTATCACATTACAGACGGTTCATTAAAGGGTTAACCTTCTGTAGTGTGGTAGTGAAAGGGTTAACCCTTTGTCGGGTGGTGGTGAAAGGGTTAACATTCTGTATTGTCGCAGTGAAAGGATTACTAACTATTTGGTAGTGTGATAGTGAAAGGATTAAGCTAGGCTAGCATGCAACTGAATCTCTTTCTGCACCGGACACACAGAGAGGAAATTGCTACCCGTCTTCTTGTCAGATGGCAAGTGCGTTTCCCAAGATCTTTGCCAGATCCAAGGCTGGGTCAGGTTCCCGGAATAAAGAAAACAAAGAAATATCCTCTACCTACCATTCTCACTCTCTACCCCTTCGTCCATCTCTCCCTTGATCTGTAAAGCCATGAACGACTTGCTCCAGACCATGACGGTTGCAGGCGGCCCTGGGGGCCAGTGGGCAGGAAGTACCGAAGCCGTGGAGGGAATCGAGGAGATGGGCGGGGCTGGGATGACGGGCAGTGGCGGGGGGCGCGATGGGCAGCGCAGGAAGGAGCGGGCCTTCTCCACCAATAACATTGACTGTGCTGCCCTCTCCCTGCCCACTGACAGGACCAAGAACTGCCTCCGGATCAAAGGTTAGGCTTTTGTGTGTGTCGGCTAGCTGTGGCAGTATGACAGTATGGAAGAGATGATGCTTTTTAAATCCTTAACTCATTCCCTGCCAACGACGAGTATACTCGTTATTGGCCGCCAATCGTTGGACGCCAACAACGAGTACTCGTTATTTGATCGTTATTTCTTTTATTTGCTTTCAATTCATAATCCATCCAGGAAGGCTATGTAACCATAGGGAATGAGTCTGAGATTAATGAAATAATAATAATAATAAATTCATCAGAAACGACCCCCCCCCCTTTCATGCATTCATGATGGAACATAATATACCGATCATGTGCATTCAAATTTTTTATTGTAGCGTGTATAGGGACGAAATGCCAATGGATTAAGTATAATATGCGTCGCTGCCTATTACTAGCCTCCCAGGAATTACCCTAAACCGCTCTAAAACCATACTTATATTCACCACGGTATAAAACGGGAATGTATGGATGGAAAATTTTTTCCTTTTTCACATCTTGAACGATAGATACTCTGTCAAATTGGTCATAGTATTGCATCCATAGCTATAATATTTATATAGTTATAGCCCTGCAAACAAGGTGAGCGTTTACAGCGGTGGCGGTAGCTACTACAAGGCTAATCCCTGGCAGTCAATTAGTTAAAGCACACTTTATGTCTGTGCAGCTGTCTGCATTAATCTGCTGTATGTATCAACCTGAACATAGATTTTCCTGAAAGCTCTTTTTAAATCCTTAAAGCAGAATGTATGGCTGTGTCCTGCCTGCCTTCTTCTGCTGTATGTATCAAACTGAACACATGTTTTCTTGAAATCTCTTTTGAATTCCTTAATGCATTGTTTATAATGTTCTTTGCCTGTAAAATGTGGATGTAAATAAATAATTAAATTGTGCATGTATGTACATAGTATCAGTATTTATGTGGCATCAGTATGTACATTGTGTGCGGTCGGCCAGTCTTTGCTGGTCAGCGTGCTGACACTGGTATGTAGTTTGTCCATACCAGTCGGAAAGGTTGTGGGTCACAATAGCATTAAATCTGCTGCTAGAATGAATGGTGCTGTGGTGATGAAGTCTGTGAACACAGTGGTTGAAGTAGGCATTGTTAACGATGACCAGTTTGTCTCGGTATCGCTCCTCCATCAACGAGAGTAACGGTTTCAAATATTCAGCCCTTGATTAGTGAAGATCTTTTCGTAAAGGAGTTGTCAAGATATGGAAAGATGGTTTCGGCCAATCAGGAAACTAACGTTAGATTGCAAGTCACCGCTGTTGAAACATGTAGTTTCACACAAGTGAAAAAGACGAGGAACTGAATGTAGTGTTTAAAGTGGATAGTGGACTTTGAAGTAAATCAAAATGTATTTGTATAGCTCGAATTTCCCCCAAGGGCTTCACAGATCAAGAAGAAACATCACAATAGATCCACAACAAAAACCACCATCAAATCCACAATTTTGCAACACCCCCAGACTTTCCCCAATGTCCCATCTCTGGACTTTGGAAAGATGAGGTCAGAGAAGTTTGATAGTATTTACATGATGTATACATGATCATGCAACATAAAACAATAGTTGTAGGAACGGTTTGGGAGAGGGAGGTAGGGAGGGGTTTTAGTTTGTGTGGTGTGATAATAATGTTGAAATTGAAAAGTTAAGACTTTAGTTTAGTTTTACGACTGAAATTACAGAGAGAGTAAAGTACCGAAAAAAAGGTACCGTCGGGTACCGGTATCAATTCAAACGGTACCCAACCCTAGAAAGTGGTTGGCAGGGCTCCCTAAGCTGCCACGAGATACACTGGCTTTCAAGTACCTAGGAGTGTTTTTAGGAAGACTAAGCGAAGTGGAAATGGTTGCTGCTGAAAAAGTTAAAGCATACAATAAGCACAACATTGGCAAAAAGGTGCAGACATAAAACAAGTATAGAATAGATAGCAGCAAAATAGACATAGTCAAGGTAAGGCATAGAACATTAAATCACATAGTTTTTCATATTAAGATCTAACATCCTAACACTTTCTATGCCACGAGGTGGCGCCAGAGTTAGCGCTTCAATGCCACCATCGGCGCCAATGTTATGCTTAATATCGCCTAATCTATGTTTTAAATTATGGCTATGTGTCTAATCTGCCCGTCGCTTATCAAAGAATCCTTTTCCAGTCAGTGCTGTCAAGGCAGATTGGTTTTTTATCGCTTCATTTCCGTTTGAGAGCATTTTGAAAAGCACCCGTTTTGAGGTAAAAACAGTTCATTCTAGACCATTCTATGATAATCGTCTTTTACTGGAATATTCCAGAACGTTGATATTTGTCGGCCTATTTATGAATCGTTTTCAAATAAACGCTAGATGATCAATATTATACGTGCACGCAAGCACATTCGAGCCGCGCACGGATAATCGCAGTGTTCATTTCCTCTTGGACTTTTACAGTGAAACCGAAAGAGCCCATTTCACAAAACAGCTTATATCTTCATCAAAATTAGTCTGATTATCCTAACACTGATAACATAGATTCCTTACCTGACATCAGATGGTATCCAACTGGTATATTCCAATTCCTGATCACTAGGGATGGGAATTGATAGGATTTTATCGATACGATTCCATTATCGATTCTGCTTATCGATTCGATTCTTTATCGATTCTCTTATCGATACCTGATCAATTTATAATTTAAATAAATAAATTGGAAATGCAACAGAACTAAGCTGGTTAGAATAACAACATGCAACTTGACATTTCTGATTGTCATTTATTGTTGAGCCCCCATGTCAGGGGCGACAGTGGCTCGGGAGGTAGAGCAGTCGTCTGGCAATCCGGAGGTTCCCGGTTCGATTCCCGGGCAGCGTGTCAATGTGTCCTTGAGCAAGACACTTAACCCCTAACTGCTCCCGATGAGCAGGTTGGCACCTTGCATGGTTGCCTGCGCCGTCGTTGTGTGAGTGATTGGGTAAAATGTAAGGAACAAATTGTAAAGCGCTTTGGATAAAAGCGCTATATAAAAAAGCAGCCATTTACCATGTCAGAAAAATACAAAAACTGTAAAAAATAAAACATTAACTATAACCTACACTTAAATAAAATAATGTATTTGAGATTCTCTTAAAATGTATTTATTTTTTTATTCTTAAACTAATTTAATCTATTGAATAACAGTCGTTATTCCTCTGACTTCTGTCTCACACACACACACACACACACACACACACACACACACACACACACACACACACACACACACACACACACACACACACACACACACAGACACACAGAGCTCCCTCCCCGGGCCCCTGTCCTGTAGGTATTGGCTTGTGTTGCTACACGGACACATTTGTATGTTGCACCATGGTACTTCCTGTCTGACGGACTCAGAGTAGAGACTTAGTAAATAAACAATCCGGCTCTTATTATATGTGAACTAAAGAGTACAAGGTTTACACAACAGTCCCCACTCGCTGTTTTATTGTATTTGTACCTGTACTATCCGCTGTCAGCTGTTTATCTCTCTTTGTGAGCTTGATTAAATAGCGTTAGCTCACGTTAGCTAGCGATAGCTCCGCGGCAAATTTTTGCTCACCCTAAACTAAATCAATGACTATGTTCTAACGCATTCAAGTAGTTTTCACTGCACATAGAAGTAGCCAAACAGCGGGAGCATATTACCAAAACCCAGGCAATTTCGAGCCCTTAATGAATCAAATAGAGTCTGCCATGGCTACATGCTAACGCTAACATTATTACGCAACTAGGAAAAACCTGGCAGCGATAAGGGAATCGAAAGTCACGGGACCCACACGGTTCCAGGCATCGGCCAATTAGGAACCGGTTCCCAACCGGAACCGGTTTTCGATTCCCATCCCTACTGATCACCATTCGAAAAAAAATCGATAAATGTATGGATCCAACGTGTGTACAGTGCAGTACATGATTCCGCGGGTCTCAGAGGCTCCAGAATGAACTGTGATAACCCCGGCTGCATCAGTGGACTGGAAAATGTGGAGTACAGGATTTTTTTCCCCATCTATTTTCATTGAGTCCATTCCAAAATCCCTTATGTCATCTGGGAGACGATAGGGGGCGCTTTTTTCCACATCTGATCGCCGGCGGCGCTCGGGTATACTAGGGTATGCTTGCGTGATGCAATATGATTTCAGATCGCTAAAAAAAAATTTATAATAATAATTCCGAGAAATCTCGTGAGTGGCTTTCAACATAACTATCGGAAACCCGAGATATCTCGTGAGTGGCAGTGAAAGTGTTAATAGGCATCTTTGTTTACGGTTTGATTATGACTGATACACATCCTTTTAACTTTAGCTTTCATGATTTATGATCACAGGGACTCTAACCCACGTTATCCTTTTAGCGTTTGTGATTTATGATCACAGGGACTCAAACCCATGATGGTCAAGTAATTTTTACCCAAAGATTATTCCACAACAAAACATCCCTATGTACTGTTTTGACACCAACAGAAGTCCTGGAGCCCACACCCCTCAGTATGTGATATACCTGGGTGTGGTTTGGGTACTCGACACATAATGATAAAAGAGTCAAATAGAATAGAGTCAAATAATTCAATAGTGCAGTGCAATAAATAGTTCTCATCTACAGTACATAAAATAAGCATAAAATAGATGGCAGCCAAATATTGCAGAGGACGGGTTTTAATTATTACCAATTTGGCAGCCTCCAGCCTCTGGCACAAGCTTGTCTGGAGCCCCCTGCTGGTTTGTTTGAAAGAGTACAATCTATTCTGGTAAATCCTTTGGGGGATAAGTTACATTGGGTACCACAACGTGTACTATACGTACCAAAGGAGAAGGGAGGGCAGGACATCTAGAGAGAAGAGTAGCAGTTTTCAGGCTCCAGTTCATACAGCGTTACCTCACAGGAAGTGATGATGTGTTGTGGAGACCTCTTATGAGCATTATTTAAAATAATGTACATAGATTGGGTTTAGATTAGGGCTGGGCGATTAATCGATTTTATCTATTAATTTGAATTAATGATTTAGAACGATTTAATAAAAAATATAACATTTATTTTACAAAAAGTAGGGATGTCCGAATTTTTTTATAACATTTTTTTACATTTCTATAACCTTTATTTACCCAGGCAAGCAAGTAAGAACAAATTCTGATTTTATTTATTGTCAAAAGTATGCATAATGTTGAGTTAATTCCACAACAAGAGATATGTAATGTTAATTACCTGAAATTATTCCATTTTTGGGGGGGGGGAAACCCTGCATATATCGGTATCGGTTGATATCGGTTGATATCGGTATCGGAAATTAAGAGTTGGACAATATCGGTATCGGTAAAAAAGCCAATATCGAGCATCCCTAACAAAAAGTGATGTTTGGTGAAAGTTAGATTTGCACTTTATTAATCCCAATAGGGAAATTCATTCTTGTTTGATGATCATGAGGCACCTTTTATTTATATTATATATTATATATATATATATATATATATATATATATATATATATATAATTATATTATAAAAAAAATTAAGTGAAGATTGGTGAAAGTTAGGTTTGCAATTCAATCCCAATAGGGAAATTCATCTTGGTTTGATAATTTGGAAAAGGAAAAAGACGCGAAAATTGCGTTTTAGTGGAATCCACTTATCGCGTTGTAATTTTTCGCCTGATTATCTAATCATCCTGAAATCAATCCTAGATTATCATTATTATGTCTACTCTCCTCATGCATACATGAAATGGGCCCTGGAGCGCGGTGCTCCCCCACCCCCTCCTGCACCCAACTGTAAACAGCCACACACAGCACACACAGACAGCTTCAATCGTGAGAGAAATAAATATCAGATCAACGCAAGATTGGATATATAGAGTCCTTACCTGGCCTCTGATGTAATGCAAAAAAAATTATCCAATTATCTGATCACCATTCCAGTTATCCACAGCTATCCTGTCTCCGACGTTATTGGGCATTGCACATGAACGGGCGGGCGGGGTCAGTTGTCCAAGCCATCCCTACAAGCGCATGTTTTGCTGGAGTGTTTAGGACCCGCTCGGTAGAGAAAAGAAACTACATTGTTTCTAATGGAGTGAAATAGCGGCTGAAGGCGTTAGAAGGCGGTATAAGACCGTCTGCCAGCTCAGACACACTCAGAACAGCATGCACAAGGTGCCCCGCTGAATTATGAATGGCAATAGCGAATAAAAGAAATACCGTGAGAAAAACGTAGATCTATGTTTCCGGCACTCAACCGTCGGGCGACAGAAACGTAGTTCTACGTTAACAGCACCCAAAGGGTTAAGAGAAAAAATCGATGTAAATCGGATGTGGTGTGAACAAATCTGAGATTTTATTTTTAGGCCATATCGCCCAACCCTAGTTTAGATGCATCTTTGTTTTTGACAGACTTTGTATTTTTAAGACTGTGAAAGTTCATGTTTTGTAACCTGTTTAGAGCCTAGAATCTTTTTAAATTGTGCAGGATGGACTGTTTCGGCTTCTGGAGGAGCCTTTAATCCAAGGGTCCAAGTTGGACAGCAGGCCTTGTCTATCTCAGAGACTGCTCAGCTGAAGCTGTTAAACTGAAGCACATAGTGGATGTTGCAGGTCCAAGACTTCATGACACAGAGGATGTGGCAGGTCCAAGACTTCATTACACAGAGGCAGTGAAACTGAAGCACATAATAATAATAATTCATTTAATTTATATAGCGCTTCTCAATAACCCGAAGTCGCTGACAATAGTCGGGAGCAAAGTAAAAACAAAAACAAAAGCATAGAAACAAAAACAAAGAAACAACAAAGAAACAAAAACAAAAGGAACATGAGACCATGAGGGGAACAGGGAAGACAGCATGATAGCACAAAAAGACTGGAGACAGACATCAATCAGGTTGGATGGGGGGGGGGGGTTGAAGGCAAGGGAGAACAGGTGGGTTTTGAGGCGAGCTTTGAAGGTGGAGAGTGTAGGGGAGTCTCTGATGGACTGGGGGAGGGAGTTCCAGAGTCGGGGTGCAGTAGTGGATGTTGCAGATCCAAGACTTCATGAAACAGAGGCAGTGAAACTGAAGCACATGGTGGATGTGGCAGGTCCAAGATTCATGACACAGAGGATGTGGCACGTCCAAGACTTCATGAAACAGAGGCAGTGAAACTGAAGCACATGGTGGATGTGGCAGGTCCAAGACTTCATGAAACAGAGGCAGTGAAACTGAAGCACATGGTGGATGTTGTAGGTCCAAGACTTCATGAAACAGAGGCAGTGAAACTGAAGCACATGGTGGCTGTGGCAGGTCCAAGACTTCATGAAACAGAGGCAGTGAAACTGAAGCACATGGTGGATGTGGCAGGTCCAAGACTTCATGAAACAGAGGCAGTGAAACTGAAGCACATGGTGGATGTGGCAGGTCCAAGACTTCATGACAGCAGTGTCTTTGTTACTGGGCTTGAGGTCAAGCTGGTACATCAGGGACGGTATACATTTTGGCTTAATAGACCAGCCATGGGGACTGAGATGCCTGATAATAGGGATAATTTCCCTGAGTTGGGTCTTGAAGTAGATTTGACTGGTTTGGCAGGTCCTTTGCTGGACTCAATTCAAACGAGGAAAGATACTTTTATATTTTAACTGACATTTTTGTATTATGTGTTGTTGCTTTAAATAAAAATATGCTGAATGGGAGAAGGGACGCTGTATGGAGAGAAAATCTAAAAGTGACTGATGACTGTAAGCCAGTGTGGAGGGTGCTTTATAAAAGCCCCACTGAATAAAAGTCCAGGTGGTGACCTGCAGTGGAGTACCTTGCAGGGAGCGCTGGCAGTCAACAGTTTTGTTGCGAAAATTAACCCAGATGTATCCAATAAGTGTTATTTCTCTCAGTTGCCAGAGACAGATTTTCATTGTTATGTGCAATGTGGGAAACAGCATGTGCTTTTTGAAGCTGTACAAGCAATTTGTCTCGAATTTAAGAGTCTGGAGCTGGTTACAAGAGGAAAAATGCTGCAAAGTGGCCACTTGTGAATTTTGTAGTGGGACAAGCTAGGTTGTCCATATATACAACTATACAAGTAGGATAAACTGGATTGAACATGGTTCAGATCAGATTTAATTCCTCTGTTCTGGTGGAAGCGAGAATCGGTGGATTTAATAAAAAATTGCTGAATTCAGGGTGGTGCTACAATGAAGCCATTTGTTCAGTAATTCGGGAGGAATTGTTTTTTAATTCCACATTTGCATAGTTTTTAATGCTGTGGAAATAAAAAATGTAGTATTTATTGTTAAAGGTGTGTAAAAAAAATTCTAAAATATATCTCTCCTCTCACACTCTCTATCTCTCTAGATGGTGCTTCCTGTGAGGATGTGGTGGGGTTCTCTGATGAGCCTAGAGGTGAAGGTCAGAAGCTTTTCAACCTGCAAACTTAAATCTCAAACGCATCTGATTACCGAATTCACCGAAAAACAATGCTGATTCATTTGGCACCTAATCTCACACACGTGACACGTCCCAAGGCTCTTAACACTTTCCGTGCCACACACGAGAATACTCGGGTTTATTTATAGGTGGTTGAAAGCCACTCACGAGATTTCTCTGAATTTTTTATTTTTTTAGCGATCTGAAATCATATTGCATCACCCGAGTATAGCCGAGCGGCGCCGGCGATCATTGTGGAAAAAAGCGCCCCCCTGTCGTCTCCCAGATGACATAAGGGATTTTGGAATGGACTCAATGAAAATGAATGGGGAAAAAAATCCGGTACTCCACATTTTCCAGTCCACTGATGCAGCCGGGCTTACCACAGTTCATTCTGGAACCTCAGAGCCCCGCTGATCATGGAGTTCTATAGATCCAACTACTATCGCATTGGATCTATACACTTATCGATTTTTTCGAATGGTGATCAGGAATTGGAATATACCAGTTGGATACCATCTGATGTCAGGTAAGGACTCTATGTTATCAGTGTTAGGATAATCAGAGTAAGTTTGATGAAGTTATAAGCTGTTTTGTGAAATGTCCTCTTTCGGTTTCACTGTAAAAGTCCAAGAGGAAATCAACCTGGTGATTATCCGTGCGTGGCCCGAATGTGCTTGCGTGCACGTATAATATTGATCATCTAGCGTTTATTTGAAAACGATTCATAAAAAGGCCGACGAATATCAACGTTGTGGAATATTCCACTAAAAGACGATTTTCATAGAATGCCCCAGAATGTGCTGTTTTTTATTTCAAAACGGGGGCTTTTCTAAATGCTCTGAAACGGATAAAAAACCAATCTGCCTTGACAGCACTGACTGGAAAATAGTCTTTGATAATGCGATGGGCAGATTAGCCATAATTTAAAACATAGATTAGGCGATATTAACGTTAACATTGGCGCCGATGGTGGCATTCAGCGGGTAAAAAGGAAAACCCGGCGTGGCGCTCAAAGTGTTAACTGTTTTGCACATATTCATTTAGAGAGTTAATGAGTTTGAATATCTCCTCCTGTTATCAGAGGATACTGAATCATTGTGTTAATCACAGCTCAATTAAATTATGTAGATGATTCTTTTTTACCTGGAAGGTGTTAGGTGGGGGAGGGCTTAGGTGTGTTGCAAAGGCCCGTGGGTAAAGTAGTGCTGCATGCATCGTTAAGAGAAACAGCTCCAAGCCTTTGAAGCTCTGACTCAAAACAAACTCTTGTGGTATATCATCTTGGTTAATAAGACATATATTGAAAAGTATCTGCCCGATTTGTACAAGTGATGGCTTATTTTGAAGGTATGAACCTGTACTAAAAACAAACAAACAATTGACGATGGCTCAACAAGACCCTAAACTCTGCGTCAAATAAACATTTGTATGACTACTCCTGTAGCGATTACAAAGACGGTCGTGTTGAAGGCTGCACTTAGGTCGAGGAGGACCAGTGCAGCACATTTCCCAGAGTCAGTGAGTAGGTCGTTCAGTACCTTCACGAGGGCGGACTCAGTGCTGTGACCAGCCCGGAAACCGGACTGGAATTTAAGATGAGATAAGATAAGATATTCCTTTATTGATCCCCTTGGGGAAATTCAGGCATCAAGAATGTTCATTTCTCCAGAATGTTGTCACGTGGAGGTAGGGGAGCAGTTGACTGAGGACAGCCTTTTCCAGTAGTTTGGACAGGAATGGTAGTTTGGATATTGGTCTGTAGTTGCTGAGGAGGGTGGGGTCTAGGCTGGGTTTTTTGAGGAGGGGCTGGACTACTGTATGTTTAAAGGAGGATGGAACCGTGGCAGTAGCCAGTGAGCTGTTGATGATAGCTTGGATGTGTGGACCAACTGTGTGGAACACGTCCTTGAGGAGGGGGGCGGGGACAGGGTCCAAGGGGGATGACGCAGGCTTCATTTTGAACTATAACATTCGTATAATAACGATTGGACGTTGCTATCTTTATCTGTTGCGTATATGTAGATCGACCTCTGCTCTCTGACCCTTCACCTCCAGTCCTGACCAGGGTCGCACTTGCAGACGTTCATTATGAACATTTACTGCCATCTTGTGGCGACACATGCATATTGCACTAGGAGCAACATCTGGGCCTTTAATACATAATCAGAAAATCAGTCTGAAGGATCTTCACTCATTAGCTGTCATACCAAAAATATTGTACATGACCAGCAAGACATTCCTCTGGTCTTCACCTGCCAGCAAGACCACTTCCTCTGGTTTTCACCAGCCAGCAAGACCACTTCCTCTGGTTTTCACCAGCCAGCAAGACCACTTCCTCTGGTTTTCACCAGCCAGCAAGACCACTTCCTCTGGTCTTCACCAGCCAGCAAGACATTCCTCTGGTCTTCACCAGCCAGCAAGACCACTTCCTATGGTCTTCACCTGCCAGCAAGACCACTTCCTCTGATCTTCACCAGCCAGCAAGACCACTTCATCTGGTTTTCACCTGCCAGCCTACATGCAGTACTGCGCTTTCTGTCCTCTCTTCTGTTTCCTGTCTTATCTAAAGTTATGTTTCCCTAAACAGGGCTACATCAGTCACAACTAGGGGTGTAACGGTACGTGTATTCGTCCCGCGAATTTACGGTACGGCCGTCACGGTGCGCTACGCACACCCATGCAACGAATACGCCCCACAGCGCAAACACACTCGCATGCAGGCACTCGCGAGGTCCGTGCGAGAACAGCGCGTGTGGTCGGGCACACCGAGTTCAGACTTCAGAACGGTGAAAGTGCACGGAGGAGAAAGGCACATTTACAATTGGAACAGCTGCAGGGTTATTACAGTTTTCTTTCGTTTTCTTGTGCGCCCAATAACGTTAACCAAATGAAACCAATGGAAAGAAAGTTAAACACACGCGTCGCCGACACACACGCACGCGCGCCAACAAACACATCAACATTCTCCCCCGCGGCCCGCCGGACTCACAGGCGCACAATCAAATAAAAAGAAGAAACCTACTTTTCCGGACAGATCATCTGAGCTCCACTGTGTTTAAATCCAAATAATCCTCTGCCATTGTTGTAATATGTCATCTGTTCTCTAGTTCAGTCTGGTCGTGAAGTAAAATTCTCTCTGGAAGTGAAACTGAAACTTAGCAAGGATACGTTTAAAGGGGCAGTAAGCAAGTGGATGCCTGAACACAGAATGACACCAGTATCACTCATTATCATGGCAAGCCTATAGAAAAGTATTCTATTTAATAATAATAATTATAATAATTATCATAAATATAATATATACATTTTAAAAAGTACAAAAAAAAATTACAAAAGAATTATACATATTTAACTCGTACCGAACCGTGACCCCAATACCGAGGTACGTACCGAACCGTGGCTTCTGTGTACCGTTACACCCCTAGTCATAACTCTCTTCTCTTCGCATGTTCTGTACTAATTTGCTCCCCTCCCCTCCTTTGCTATATATCCTCTCCTCTCTCCACCGCCTCCGCCTGAACCACAGTGGTGTTTGTCCACCAGCTTGGACCTTGCCAGTATTGTGAGGCATGTTGGTGGTGTCTGCCCTGGCACTGTGCCAGTCCTTCCTTCCTGCCCGCCTGGCACTGTGCCAGTCCTTCCTTCCTGCCCGTCTGGCACTGTGCTATCCTTCCTTCCTGGCCATCTGCTGCCTATTCCCTAAAAATTATATTTATAGGGTTTGACAACAATTACACTCGTGTCTCTTAATTATGAGTCATACTGAACACGTGGGTGTTGAAACTCTTTAATGCATGAAAGCTTATTCCGTCTGTTGCACTTTTCCTATTCTACGCTTGGTGCCATGTACGCTCGGTCGGAGCTGTGCGTAGATGTACGCACAATCTCAAGAAAACGTTCATATTGATAAATCCCACACTTAGAAATGGTCGTATGCACAGTTTACAAAATGTTTGTGCATACGCAGCATTGATAAATGAGGGCCCAGGTCTGTAGCCATTAGCCAACTACAGTATCCTTGTGTGTGTGTGTGTGTGTGTGTGTGTGTGTGTGTGTGTGTGTGTGTGTGTGTGTGTGTGTGTGTGTGTGTGTGTGTGTGTGTGTGTGTGTGTGTGTGTGTGTGTGTGTGTGTGTGTGTGTGTGTGTGTGTGTGTGTGTGTGTGTGTGTGTGTGTGTGTGTGTGTTCTCTCCTGTCCCTCACCAGCCTCCAGACCCTCCAGTCTCCATAGCAACAGGACCACCACCAGTAGTAATAGTAACAATAACTCTCATCGCACCTCCCCTCTGGGGGCTAAAGGTATGGTCTCCTCTCCTCTAATCCAGCACCTCCCCTTCCACTTATCTCCTCTCCTACCCTTCCACTCATCTCCTCTCCTACCCTTCCACTCCTCTCCTCTCCCACCCTTCCACTCATCTCCTCTCCTCTCCTACCCTTTCACTCATCTCCTCTCCTACCCTTCCACTCCTCTCCTACCCTTCCACTCCTCTCCTCTCCTACCCTTCCACTCATCTCCTCTCCTACCCTTCCACTCGTCTCCTCTCCAACCCTTCCACTCCTCTCCTCTCCCACCCTTCCACTCATCTCCTCTCCTCTCCTACCCTTCCACTCATCTCCTCTCTTCTCCTACCCTTTCACTAATCTCCTCTCCTCTCCTACCCTTTCACTCCTCATCTCCTACCCTTCCATCCTCTCACTTCCTCTGTTTGTACATTGTGAGATATGGTGGATTACATTTTTCAAGTTGGAACTTTGATTTATGGGGAAAGAGTTTTGTTGTCTGAATGAAAGTGGTTACAGAGACACTGCTTCCATATTGCCTTGTAATGAGTCTTGCTGGTGAGCAGTGTATGTATTTCCAGGCACATGGAATGGCAGGTATCCCACTGCAAACCAACCCCTAGGCTTAACTCATTCTCTGCCATGCTGTTTCCGGGATATGGCTATGCGCTGCCACGCATTAAACCAATGGAGTCAGTCACCTTGTTTGCAGGGCTATAACTATAATATATATTATAGCTATGGATGCAATACTATGGCCCATTTGACATTGAGTATCTATTGTTCAAGATGTGAAAAAGAAAAAAAATTCCATCCATACATTCCCGTTTTATACCGTGGTGAATATAAGTATGGTTTTAGAGAGGTTTAGGGTAATTCCTGGGAGGCTAGTAATAGCCTGCGGCGTGTATTATATTAAATCCATTGTAATTTCGTCCCTACACACGCTACAATTAAAAATTAAAATGCATTTGATCTGTATTATGGTCCATCATGAATGCATATAATGTTAAATCGATTGGCGTTTCGGCCCTACATAAGCTACAGTTACAAATCTAAATGCATATGATCGGTATCATTGTCCATCATGAATGCATGAAAGGGGGGGGGGGGGGCGGGGGAAGTCGTTTCTGATTATTGATTACCAATAACGCCATTCGTTATTACAACAACATGCGCTGATCAGGGGGTTGGCTATGATAACAAGGCCCGATCAGGCTGAAATTGACGTCAAATCGCTCTTACCTGTAGCCGGTTGGATTCCAAAAAGAATTACCCAGTTATTGATCGCCATCTGGTAGATCGATATGTCCATCGGCTGATGCTATATTCCTTTACTGCATACTGAATTCGGCGTCGCAATAAGTATTCCAGGCGATCTGTTGAAGCGGTTAGCTTCAGGCTAACAGAAAAATTTACCCGGAATGAAAAAAAAGGGACACCAGGTCTGAAACAAGCATTACTCCATTCTCGAGACAGTGCCACTACCAGGATCTGGCCGTTAATGCACTTTTCCGAATCCCAAAGGCATTTTCCAGCCAACATACAGCTCTGTGACATTGAGTAGCATATTAAAATGGAATAAAAGCAAAAACGACCATAACGTATATATACGTTGTTGGCCCTTTAACACTTTAATCGCCATGGGTTAAATTCATAATTTACCATCCCTCGCCAGCTCTATTTGTCTATGGAGAAGTTCCCCTTCTTTGCAGGGCTATAACTTTTTAAATTCTATTGCTAAATTGCCATTATTATGGCCCATTCAATGTCCTATATGTATTGTTCAGGGTGTAGCAACGTTAAACTTTTTCATTCACATATTCATACTAAAATATGGTCTAAAGTATAAGTATGTTTTTATCGTTTTCTGCAGCTTTCTTCAGAACGTGATTTATAGCCCTAAATGCATTATATTGATGATCAAATACAGTTTGGTAGGAATCTGTGCGAGATAAAAAATGTCAACTGGACGTGGTTCTAGAAGTTTCTACGCATCATCTGATGATGACCGGATGGGCGGGGGATCGTTTATAATTCCGTGGGCAGCGTTAGATGATTCATCCAGAGTGGGTCATATGTTCATCATAGCAGTTAGTATAGAGGACGTTAGAATATAACGCTGAATCTTACCGTGGCTTCCTCGCGCCGCTGGCAGATGAGCGTGGAACAGAATATTTTGTATTATGAGATGGAGAAATGCCCGATCCATTTCCAGGTTGTATAGTAGTATATACGTCCTAATCATGTTGTTTTTTCGAGTTATTTGCACCGATCGATGTTCACTGTGTCAATACGGAGTCTCTCTAACGATAGCGAGTGCCCGGACCACATATGGATGAGCACTACCGGTTCAAAGGTTAATTTCCGGTTGGCGATCTGCCGATCGGCCACCAGATGGCGCTCTTGAACCGCTAGAGAGTCGAGTGGAGCTTTGCAGTGTGTCTCAGGGCTCCGGAAAGGAAATATGATTTCGATGACAGATTTTTGAAATATTGACATCAAAGACGAGTTACGGCGTCTTTGGCAGAATGAGCATGGCTAGGAATGACGTGTAACTCGTCCACGGCGATCATAGTGTTAAGCATGGAGCCCAATAGGGAGGTGTAGTGGTTACGCCTGTTCCACCCTCTGTGGAATGCAATGTATTTCCCCATTGACTATTTCTAAATCGGCTAGTTTTAGATAAATAAAGCATTAACGTTGGCATGGTGTACCTTTCTGTTCGTATTTATCCACAATCTATAGCTCAACATGAAAATATTCGCAATTAATCGTAAAGGTAGCAAAATAACAACGTTTATGTTTTAGTTTGCTGGGAAACTACACTACCATTTGGCGCTGCTGACTGACGTCACCACAGCGTAGACGCCTGGCTTTAGTCGCAGACCTAGGATCAGATTTCCCTTACATTCGATAAGCTTAACAATTCGTACAATGGGAAAATAACTGACCCTGAATCTGTGGCTAGTATCTGTTTCACCCAACACTAGTGCTCCGTGATCATAGCCATTTATCTCTAAAGCTAACCACTATTTGTAAAAGCCACAACCACGTTACCATATTTGTATTTATAATTTAAATCGTATAACGTTATTTCGCTGCATATTAAATCACTGTAAATACTAATGTAAATCATTGTGTCGTTGTACATTGTGTATAGTTTATAACGTTAGTAGCTAGTAACTATAGCTATGTAACAGTAAAGTCCAATAGTAATATTTTGATTCATTAAGTCTCTCTGTCTCTATCTCCATGTCTTTCTCTCTTTCGCATGATCTTTCTGTCTGTCTTTCTCTCTCTCTCCCTCTTTCCCTCTCCCTCTCTCTCTCTCTCTCTCTCTCTCTCTCTCTCTCTCTCTCTCTCTCTCTCTCTCTCTCTCTCTCTCTCTCTCTCTCTCTCTCTCTCTCTCCCTCCCCCCTCTCTCTCTCTCCCTCCCCCCCTCTCTCTCTCCCTCCCCCCCTCTCTCTCTCCCTCCCCCCTCTCTCTCTAGGCACTCTGAATGGCAGTGTAAGTCGGCCCCACAGTGAGAGTAGTGGGGAGTTCAGTCTCAGTCTGGAGCAGGATATCTGCTCCAGCAGTGGCAGCAGCCCCGTCCAGCAGCCCTTCTCCTCGTCCCGCTCCTCCCATCAGAGCTCCTCCCACCAGAGCTGCTCCCTGGAGCCCTCGGCCGGCAACCAGACCCTGCATCAGGCCCAGAGGAGGAAGACCGGCTCCACAGGCAACGAGGTGCTCTCCTTACAGCAGTTCCTGGATGAGAGTATAGACACTGAGGTAAACATAACTGTTGATTTGACACATTGATGACCCTGCCTAGTGACTAGTTTATACATGATTGGTTTATATACGCCGCTCATCATAATTAATTGGTTTATATATGCCGCTCATCATAATTAATTGGTTTATATACGCCGCTCATCGTAATTAATTGGTTTATATACGCCGTTCATCGTAATTAATTGGTTTATATATGCCGTTCATCGTAATTAATTGGTTTATATATGTTGCTCATCATAATAAATTGGTTTATATTATGCTGCTTGTCATAATAAATTGGTTTATATATGCTGCTCATCATAATAAATTGGTTTATATATGCTGCTCATCATAATAAATTGGTTTATATTATGCTGCTTGTCATAATAAATTGGTTTATATATGCTGCTTGTCATAATAAATTTGTTTATATATGCTGCTTGGTTTATATATGTTGCTCATCATAATAAATTGGTTTATATTTAGCTGCTTGTCATAATAAATTGGTTTATATATGCTGCTCGTCATAATAAATTGGTTTATATATACTACTTGTCATAATAAATTGGTTTATATTATGCTGCTTGTCATAATAAATTGGTTTATATATGCTGCTCATCATAATAAATTGGTTTATATTATGCTGCTTGTCATAATAAATTGGTTTATATATGCTGCTCGTCATAATAAATTGGTTTATATTATGCTGCACGTCATAATAAATTGGTTTATATTATGCTGCTCGTCATAATAAATTGGTTTATATTATACTGCTTGTCATAAATTGGTTTATATTATGCTGCTTGTCATAATACATTGGTTCATATATGCTGCTCATCATAATAAATTGGTTTATATTATGCTGCTTGTCATAATACATAGGTTTATATATGCTGCTCATCATAATAGATTGGTTTATATTATGCTGCTTGTCATAATAAATTGGTTTATATATGCTGCTTGTCATAATAAATTGGTTTATATATGCTGCTCGTCATAATAAATTGGTTTATATTATGCTGCACGTCATAATAATACCTGGTCACGTTGTCACGTAGCGTAGTTTCATTTGACGTAATTGGTGCAAGTTCGCTCACGTATCTTGCGCTCGACCAATAGCAGCTCTCTTTGTTGCGAGGATACGGCCGTCAGGGTGACAACAAATGACATCCACAGAGTAACGTTACATCAGAACAGGATGAAAATGGACAAAAACGCCTTCTAAAGTTCGCAAAAAGGTTTCTAAACAATGTTATAGGGCTGTCCCCGACTAAGGATTTGGATAGTCGACTATGATTGGCCAAAATTTGCCGTTAGTCGACTATTAGTAAATATATAGTATATATATATATATATATTTTTTTTTATCATTCCATTTGGGCTGTGGGGGGTGCTTAATGTCTGAAGGAGTCGACTGAAGGCTTCTTGTCCTCTGCAAAAGCATGCAATTGGTCCACTGATGGATACATCTTGATATTTGTCTAGTCTAGTGTGTTCATTAGATAGGTGAAATCCTCTTTCAGTGCCTCTGTGCCTGTTTTCTTAGGCAGTTAGCCTCTGGTATGCATGCCATTAGCGTTAGCCACGCTTCTAGGCCTCTTTTCTTTTGGAAAGAATGATAATTTATTAATAAAAAAAAAATGTATTCTACTAAGAGGTTGGCAGTCGACTACGGCTCCTTTCGACCGATTAGTAGGGCTGACCTTCGATTTTTTTTGGCAATCGAAGCTTCGGGGCCAAGCTTCGATTTTAATTCGAAATATGGCCTGTGTAGACTAAACTATGCACAGAATTATGTCAGTCTACAATGTCCGGATTCTACATGGTCCGGCAATGTAGACCTTGTAGACTTCACTACAGACCAATTATCAGTGAATGTTCATGCATTTTTAAGAAGGGCTACTTCCACAAAAAAACAAAGAACTCACCAAAACATCTCAGTAGCACCTTATCTAAATGTTCTATTTCATATATGGAGATTCATATTTATTTATGTATTGCATGCATTTCTACATTTTATTTCCTATTTTGTTTATTCATCCCAGTATCTTTCTTTCTTATGTGTGGAATTCTACAAGGCATTTACATTCACATTTACATTTAGTCATTTAGCTGACGCTTTTATCCAAAGCGACTTACAAGTTCTGTACGACAGGTCATCAGGAAGGATACAACTCTATCAGCTGAGTAACAATATTCATCAAAGTGTTGCGTGTTACAGTGTAGGTTAGTTTATTAGGACAAGTGCATGACAGTAAGGTTAGTTAGGGTTAGATTTTTTTTATTTTATTTTTTAAATTTTATTTCAGATAATGGTTGAAGAAGTGCGTCTTTAGTCGACGGCGAAAGATTGGATGGGATTCGGCTGTCCTAACTGGGGTGGGTAGTTCATTCCACCATTGTGGGGCAAGGACTGAGAATAGGCGTGTAGGTGGTGTATATGTGTTTGAGGATGATATCCTTCAAACAGGCAATAGTGATGATATCATTTGGGCAGTGCTGAGCTGGGTTACTTTCCTCCAGTGTATTTGTCCCCCGGCCCCACCCAATGGCCCCATGCACACACACACACACACACACACACACACCAAAGTTAAAATTAAATAAAAATTTTGAAAAAAAGAAAAATTAGATTTTTTTTATTTTTTTTTTAACTTCGATTTTGTTTTTAATGTTCGAAGCTTGTGCCATCGAACGAAGCTTCGAAGCTTCGAAGTATTTAAGACAGCCCTACCGATTAGTCGACTATTCGACTAATAGGGGTCAGCCCTACAATATTATATGCATCTCACGTCTGTTCAGAAAGAACGTGTACAAGATTTTACACAGACACGGTGGGATAGATATAGAAACTGCGTAGAACGGTGGCTTAACCTACCAGGCCAGAATCATACCATTGCGGAGACATACAAACATTGTTTAGAGATCGATTTGTGTCATAAATGTCATGATATATATCTGTATGTCGTGTATGTCATAAATGTCATGATGAATTGAAAATGGCGGACCCTGATGTAAACAAGACGAAAGTCTTTCTCTGGTCTGCAATATGCCCTTAACACATTCCCTGCCACGCAATTTGAGCATCTTATACCATTCTCTGCCAGCACTGTAAGTCTATGGAGATGTTCACCTTCTTTGCAGGGCTATAACTTTTTTAATTATATTGCCAAATTGACATTACTATTCAACATCGATTATCTATCGTTCAGGATGTAGGAACATTTAACTTTTTCATTCATACGAAAATACCGTCTAGAATATAAATATGTTTTTATCGTTTTCTGCAGTAATTCCTAGAACGTGAGATATAGGCATAAACGCATATATAGATTATCAAATGCCGTTTGTTGCCGATCCACGCTATATTAAAAATGTCAACTGTACATGATCCTAAACATTATGACTGATCATGCGCGGATGAACGGATGGGGGGGGGGGGGTCGTTTATAATTCTGTGATCGTCGTTAAATGCTTTATGTAGTATGGGTGATATATTGATCAGAGCAGTTTGCATGGATAATAATAAACAAACAGGCTGAAAGTAACGTCAGCGTCCTCTTACCGTTGGGCGATGAGACTGGAGCAAAAAGATCCCACTTATTTGACGGTGATCGAGTCGATCCATTTCCGGTTTTAATACACGCCCAAATCATGTCGATTATTGAGTTATGGCAGCTATCCATATCCACGGTGTGTGGCTAGAGTCCTGCAACAATATGCGAGTGCCGGACGCATTTCGGAGACACACCGAGGTCGACTCGGCCATTTCCGGTTTGGCAACTCGCCGATCATCCACCAGGGGGCAGTATTGAAGCGTTGCAGAGTTGTGCCGAGTCCCACTACATCAGACCAGGCTCCATGAGGGTATTATGAATAACATGGCGAAAAAATTAAATATGATCTCAATAACGTCGTACACCATGGATTGGCAGAATTCGCATGAACTTGAAACACGTCGTACAATGTAGCATGATGTCCATGTTTTATCCAAACGACTTACAAGTTTTGTACAACAAGTCAGCAGGAAGGGTACAACTCTATCAGCTGATTAACCATGTTCAAGTGTTGAGTGCTACAGTGTAGATTAGTATATTAGGACATAGTGCATGACAGTAAGGTTAGTTAGGGTTAGAATTATTATAATTGTTTTCATTTCAGATATTGATTGAAAAAGTGTGTCTTTAGTCGATGGCGAAAGATTGGACGGGTTTCGGCTGTCCTAACTGTGGTGGGAAGTTCGTTCCACCATTGTGGGGCAAGGACCGAGAATAGGCGGCTTCTGATTGAAAACTTTATTAACAGATTGCTGAATGGGTACAATACAGGTACGGCTCAATACACACAATTGTTAAGGGGATGCAGACCAGAGAAAGACTTTTGTCTTGTTTACATCAGGGTCCCCCATTTTCAATTCATCATGACATTTATGACATACACGACATACAGATATATATCATGACATTTATGACACAAATCGATCTCTAAACAATGTTTGTATGTCTCCGCAATGGTATGATTCTGGCCTGGTAGGTAAAGCCACCGTTCAACACAGTTTCTATATCTATCCCACCGTGTCTGTGTAAAATATTGTACACGTTCTTTCTGAACGGACATGAGACGCATATAACATTGTTTAGAAACCTTTTTGCGAACTTGAAGAAGGTGTTTTTTGGTCCATTTTCGTCCTGTTCTGATGTAACGTTAATCTGTGGATGTCATTTGTTGTTGGCCGACGGCCGTATCCTCGCGACAAAGAGAGCTGCTATTGGTACGTGGTAAGATACGTGACCAAACTTGCACCAATTACGTCAAATAAAACTACGCTACGTGACCAAGTATCCGTTCGCGAGGAAAGATCTAGTCCCGACTTTAAAATTATGATTGCGCAAAACGGGCAGGATTGTAAATGAAGAACTTTTTATTCCTAAATCTACACCAATAGATCTTTAGCCCAGAGTGAAAATCGTGTAGTCCACCGAGGTCATCATAATAAATGTGTTAATTTTATGCTGCTTGTCATAATACATTTGTTTATACTATATATACTAATTTCAAATGTAATATTATTATTTTACTTATTACTCCCTGGGAGCAGTAATTTGTTATGTTACTCATTATATTACTTCTCATTATATTACTTCCATTACAGCTTCCAGAATTGCTCTCTTTCTTACTGTCAAAATGCAGTACAACAGGCTACTTCGCCTTTATGTTAATGGTCAGGTCAGTGTAGCAGCACCTCTGTGTTATTGATCAGTGTAGCAACACCTCTGTTATTGATCAGGTCAGTGTAGCAACACCTCTGTGTTATTGATCAGGTCAGTGTAGCAACACCTCTGTGTTATTGATCAGGTCAGTGTAGCAACACCTCTGTGTTATTGATCAGTGTAGCAACACATCTGTGTTGATCAGTGTAGCAACGCATCTGTGTTATTGATCAGTGTAGCAACACCTCTGTGTTATTGATCAGTGTGGCAACACCTCTGTGTTATTGATCAGGTCAGTGTAGCAACACCTCTGTGTTATTGATCAGGTCAGTGTAGCAACACCTCTGTGTTATTGATCAGTGTAGCAACACCTCTGTGTTATTGATCAGTGTAGCAGCACCTCTGTGTTATTGATCAGTGTAGCAACACCTCTGTGTTATTGATCAGGTCAGTGTCCCATCCATGTCACCATCCTGGCTGGTCTTGTTTTTCATCGAGTTGGTTTTCTTAGTTACAGATGAGGTGAGGCGTTGTAATCACTGCTTCTTCCTTCTGCCTTCTCTACCTCTGCTAGTCTGGCAGCCAGGAGAACCTCACCGTCGACTCGCCCCGCCTCTCCTCCGCCGAGCACGCTCAGAAGGACCGCACTTCCAACAAGGGCCGGGGCATCTTGCGCTCGGCCAGCGGGAGATCGGCGCCGGTCAGCTCGGACCGTCCTCCGCGGTCTGCTGGCCAACCGGGTCGTCCCACGCTGCGGAAGACGGAGAGCACCCGTGTGAGGGGCTCCGTCCAGGCGCGCCCCAGCCTGTCGTGCCAGGGCAAGGCCTCGTCCGTCGCCGACCGTCTGGACTCGGTGGCCGCCGCCTCCCCCTACTCCTCCACTCTTCCCCGGGCCAGCAGCGTCATCTCCACCGCAGAGGGCACCACCCGACGGACCAGCATCCACGACCTCCTGTCCAAGGACCACCGTCGGCCTGTGTCTGTCGACGCCTCTCCCCCCGCCACCTCCTCCCTGCGCTCCCTGCCCACCACCAGTGAGTACACCCACAACACCCTGCAGCCTAGGCCCTCAGAAGGAGGCCTGAGGATCCCCCTGCCCACGTCGGTTAGCCTGCCCTGTCGAGGCTCCGACGACCTCGAGCTCTCCACAATCGAGTCCTTCCTCGGCCCCGCCTTTACCGTAGAGTCGGTGTTCATGGACTCCATCTTTAGTGAGTCGGCGGGCAAGCTCCTCCCCTTCCTGTCCCTTAACCCCACCCTGGTCAGTAACATCAGCGGGCCGCCAGCTCTAAATAGTGCGCACCCTCACCTAAACCCCTACCCCGCCCCCACCCAAACCCAGACCCCCCTTCACAGCCAGTCCGATGACCAGGTGAGATCCGACTCACCCAATCAAAGAGAGTACAGGGAGGGCGTCGATCCTAATCACATGATTGATTCCGACCAATCTCCTGCTCTCAGCCCAGAGGACAAGCCATCGCTGTGGTATGAATATGGGTGTGTGTGATTGATTGGAGGGAACCAGGGCCTAAACTATGAGGGAAAGGATGAATAAATGCCTGGACCCTCCTCTGCATGTATTTATAAGACCTCTGTTTATTTTTCTATTTTCCTTCCTTCTTTTTCCCCCATGGTGATGATTTGGTGAATCGCTGTTCCTCTTAACATTTTAATATAGAATCCTCAGGAAACACAGCAGACAATAATCAGACAGTTTATAATAGCTTCTCCTGGTTTTCTAACACATTATAATTGAGACACATGCCTTGAGTAAAGTGAACCTCAGTGTGCTTCCTCTCTTGTTTTGGCTTTGTGATGTAAAACCTGTCCTTCATACTACATTATACTCTTATTCTACTGTGTATCAATGCATTATTCACTGAGTTGCGTGACTTTATATTGTGTCCTGGACCAATCCCATCCTCTCATTTTGATTGCTGTGATCAAAATGTCTTCGTTTTTTGTTTTCTTTTACTGGTTTGCTTGTTTGTCGATACCATTTTCTGTATTCCTTTCTCTGAAGCCTTGAACTAATGCAGTGTTTGGTTTTGACTGAGTCGTTGTATGTTGAATTGAATGACAGAGGAAGAGGCCCTTTTAATGATCTTGTGGAATGGTTCAGTTAAGGAAAGAGAATGTTGGGAATTGTGTGTGTGTGTGTGGGAGGGTAGATGTAGTTGTGAGCGAGTAACGCACATTGAAAAGGTTGGTAGATGTAGTTGTGAGCAAGTAATGCACGTTGAAAAGGTTGGTAGATGTAGTTGTGAGCGAGTAACGCACGTTGAAAAGGTCTGTAGATGTAGTTGTGAGCGAGTAACGCACGTTGAAAAGGTTGTCATTGTTCAGATCATTTAGCTTGTTGTAGCAATCTAGGGATTTCATTGAGAATATTGAACCACTTACCGGTACATGCATTTTTTTATTTATTTATTCATTCACTTTTATATATATAAATTGCTTCCTTGTATTTATCTTTTATCTACAGTATATTATTGAAGCCTAAATGTTTTGTATATATGTATGTGCAGATGATGTAATGGAAGCATTGCCTTTGTCCTACAGATGTGCAGGGCAGGAGCGGGGAACCACAGCCAAGCCCCTAACTGTCCCCCCGCCCCATCCCCCACCCCATCCCCCTCCCAACCGTTCTGTGAGCGCGGGGTGAGTGAGGGACTGATGGTGGTGGGTGGGTGAGGGGGTCACTGTTGGGGGGTGTCAGGTCTCCATAAAAACTCAAATATGGTGTATCATCTGTCCATCTTGGTCCTGCATGTCTCCCCCCCCCCCCCCCCCCGCTTCTCTAAGCTGTTACCCCCTCTGCTTCACCCTCGCAACCTGTCGCGCCCCACTGTCCCCCACCACCACCACCACATTCACAGGGCTTGATAGGCGCTTGCAGTCAGCATGACAGATGGTGTTTTCTCAGTATATACTGTATCTGTCATATAACTCACAAACAACACAGTGTTTAAATCCCTCCTTCTGGACTGAGGACTTGTGTTGCTGGCGATGATGGGACTGTTTTCTGTTGCTTCTGTACTGCATGGGTTGTTTCTGAAACACCACCTCCCTCCCAACCAGCATGGAGAGTCAGACTGGCTGCTCCTTTCATGTCTGTTTGATCTGTCTGTCTGTCTGTCTGTCTGTCTGATCTATCTGTCTGTCTGTGTGTGTTTGACTGTCTTGTTGATCTATGCCTGTCTTATCTATCTGTCTGTCTGTTTGTCTGTCTTATCTATCGGTCTGTCTGATCTACATTATCTTATCTATCTGTCTGTCTTATCATCTGTCTGTCTATCTATGTCTGTCTTATCATCTGTCTGTCTGATCTATCTGTATCTATATCTATCTGTCTTATCATCTTTCTGTCTATCCGTCTCTCTGTCCCTTTTCTGATGCCATTTCTGACTTAATCTTGTTTCCCTCTCCTTTTTCTTTCTTTCTTTCTTTCTTTCTTTCTTTCTTTCTTTCTTTCTTTCTTTCTTTCTTTCTTTCTTTCTTTCTTTCTTTCTTTCTTTCTTTCTTTCTTTCTTTCTTTCTTTCTTTCTTTCTTTCTTTCTTTCTTTCTTTCTTTCTTTCTTTCTTTCTTTTGTCTTCTCTCCACTTCTATTTCCCTCCTTTGTTTCTCGTCTCTTGTTAATTTATTTCCGTTTCTTTTTTCTTTGTTTTCTCTCTTCCCTGTTTATTTAAAGTGTTCGTCTCCGCTCTGACGTCAGAGAGTAAAGTGTCCTTGGAGTCTGAAGCCTTGTCCAGTGTATCGTGCTGAGACCGCCTCAGTGTCTCCAGTGAGAAGAAGATTGTAACTGTCTCGCTCTACTTCTTGCTTTTTGGATTTGTACAGGTTTTTTTTTGTCTTTTTTTTGTAAATTCCAGTTTCAGAAAAGTTTACTTCCTTTTTTTTCTTCCTTGAATCAAGGAAACAACAGTGTGGAAAGTAATGTGTTTTATGTTGTTTTTCTATGAGTGACCCTTGTGGCAAATTGCACTGCCATCTGTCTCTGTGACGGACAGCTAAGTGTCACTATAGTCTCCATCTGTCTCTGTGACGGACAGCTGAGTGTCACTATAGTCTCCATCTGTCTCTGTGACGGACAGCGGAGTGTCACTATAGTCTCCATCTGTCTCTGAGATGGACAGCTGAGTGTCACTATAGTCTCCGTCTGTCTCTGAGACGGACAGCTGAGTGTCACTATAGTCTCCGTCTGTCTCTGTGACGGACAGCTGAGTGTCACTATAGTCTCCGTCTGTCTCTGTGACGGACAGCTGAGTGTCACTATAGTCTCCGTCTGTCTCTGTGACGGACAGCTGAGTGTCACTATAGTCTCCGTCTGTCTCTGACGGACAGCTGAGTGTCACTATAATCTCCGTCTGTCTCTGTGATTGACAGCTGAGTGTCACTATAGTCTCTATTGCCAACATTCACACAATGCCAAAAAAAAGGGAGAGGGGCTTAATTCAGACCCTGAGGAGTCCCAACATTTGCATTCTCTGTGTGTCTTTAGAATCAGCTGGACCTTTGAATCCTCTAACCGCCATTTGATGATAATGTTGATGATGATAATGTTGATGATGATGATCGACTTCTTTTTTTTAAATGTGTAAATGAGCAGCATGCAAGATGCAATGACTACATATTTTACTGTGGAGGAAAACCAAGGGCTGACCTTAGCCATAGACTCTTTCAGATGTACATAAACATTTCAACGCATGTCAAACAACAACATTAATAACAACAAACTGATCTGTCACAATCTGCATGGAGCAATCAGGAGTCAACCAATCACCACAGCTTCCAGAGGACCAGATATTTTCCCCCTCCTTTTTTTATTATTTTTTTTATTTTTTTACGCCAAAATGACTTGTGGGCGAGTGATGAATACCAGGCAGAAAAGTGTTCCACTTAATAAAAGCACAAATATATTGTACATCAACAACACGTGGTTAAAGTAAGTAAATAAATAATAATAATGTCATTCCTGGGTTGTACAGACTGACGTGGCATGTGGTGTTCCCTTGGTGCATTGTATATGATGATGGTCTGGGATACCCCTGCTGTGTGCTGTATAATAGTGATTATGTGATGATGATGGTCTGGGACACCCCTGTTGTGTGCTGTATAATAGTGATTATGTGATGATGATGGTCTGGGACACCCCTGCTGTGTGCTGTATAATAGTGATTATGTGATGATGATGATGGTCTGGGACGCCCCTGCTGTATAATAGTGATTATGTGATGATGATTATGATGATGATGGTCTGGGACACCCCTGATGTGTGCTGTATAATAGTGATTATGATGATGGCCATGATGTCTTGGGCTTCTTTTTCCACTTTTCCATAAATCCATTTGATGTGATTAAAACTCAACAAGACTCATTGTGTGTCTGTCTTTCATCAAACATAGCATTCACCTTGAGAGAGGGTATGAAATCCTGCTTTCATCAAAGTTGACCATTGTATTGCTTTATGACCTCTATTGTTTGTTTAAGGGGTCATAAAGTAATAAAACTGTCTGTAATAAAATTTATCAAAGTCAGCTTTATTGTCACCTCGTAATGTGCAAGATATACAGATACATGAAATTTCGTTTCCCCCTTCCCACGGTGTATATAAAAAACAAGATCTAATATAAACAAAGTAACATATGGACAGTATACAGGACTATATACAATGTAGACGGTAGCTAAAAAAAGTTAATGTACTGTATGAGTGAAATGTAAATATAGAGGTAAACGAGAACCTAGTGCAAAACTTTTAGCAGCAGTGCTACATAGTAAATATGAATAATAAATAATGGCAGTAAAATACAATAATGGCAGTAAAGTGGCAGTGAGATGATGTATGATCTATAGAGAGAGTGATTTGTATTACTTTATGACCCTAGGTGACCCCTTAAAAACGCACAATAGAGGTCATAAAGCAATACAACAGTCAACTTTGATGAAAGCAGGATTTCATACTCTACCTTGTCAACACACTTGAGCTGCAGTAGTGAATTTGTTAAAAGGAGGGGGGTGGGAGTCATCGTGCCAAACACTCCTGCAGTCAGCTAAATGTAAATGTGACAACCCCATTTTAAGGTGTTCATGGCTCAAATAGTGGAATCATTCAATGTTTGCTCAAACGGTGCTAAAAGTCCAAAATATCACTTTAAAGGGGAACTATCTTGTAAATGGCCTTTTCCAGTGGTTAGCATTGTTTTCTAGCAATGTGGGGTTGTACCAACACTGACTAGATATGAAATTCTCATTCAGTCCCACTCCTCCACTTCAGTTGATACAAGATACTCCCCCAGTGAACTAAGCCATTCAGAATTGCCTCGCTTGTAGAGATGCTGATTTGCATATCTTGATTTACATATCTAAGCTCCTTCTGTGGTTGTAGCCACCGCCCACAATCTACAATTCGCTCAACAACGGAGCAGTGGGAATAATGCGGAAGCGGTTTCCCAGTCACTGACACTTCCTCTAAAGAGAGAGGGAGAGAGAGGCTCATACGGAGAGGCTCTCTGAGGCTTTCTGTCTCTTCCCCCTGTATTTTTACACAATCGCGAGTCGAGCCGCTCACACACAAGCTCACAGAGATCTCTATCGGTCTCTCCCTCTCTATCTCTCCCCTGCATTTACAAACAATCGTGAGTGGAGCCGCGCTCACAGAGCAATCTCTCCTCTCTCCATCTGTCTCTCCCTCTCTCTATCTGTCTCTCTATCTCTCCCCTGCATTTACACACAATCGCGAGTCGAGCCGCTCACACACTCATGGAGCGATCTCTCCTCTCTCTCCCTCTCTATCTCTCCCTCTCTAGTTTTCTCTCTCCATCTCGCTTGTTCTCTCTCTCGCTCTATCTCATATGTATCACGGGTGACTGTCACTCAAAGCGCATTGCTAGTATGGGCAGAGCCCAGCCAAAAACTGTTTGGAATCTTGAATGCAGAAAATGCTGCTCGAAAGTTCTTCATTAGAAATACAAAACAATGAATAAAAAAAAACTTAGATGTGTTCCATAGACTCACAGGAATTGTGTAAAATTGCCCAAATAGTGAAAGAAATAGTAAGATAGTTCAATTTTAATACAGCTGAAACAGAATACCGTCATTATCAAGTCGTTTGGGCATATTTTCAGCTAACATTGAACTGTTCCACTGTATGGGCCTTACACACCTAAAAACCATCCACAGCACCTGTTAACACTTTCAGTGCCACCAGGGGGCGCACGACTTAGTGCTTGAATGCCACCATCGGCGCTAATGTTAACGTTAATATTGCCTAATCTATGTTTTAAATTATGGCTATGTGTCTAATCTGCCCGTCGCTTATCAAAGAATCATTTTCCAGTCAGTGCTGTCTAGGCAGATTGGTTTTTTATCGCTTCATTTCCGTTTGAGAGCATTTTGAAAAGCACCCGTTTTGAGGTAAAAAACAGCCCATTCTGTGATAATCGTCTTTTACTGGAATATTCCAGAACGTTGATATTTGTCGGCCTATTTATGAATCGTTTTCAAATAAACGCTAGATGATCAATATTATACGTACACGCACGCACATTCGAGGCGCGCGCTGATAATAGCCGTTTTCATTTCCTCATGGATTTTACAGTGAAACCGCTGGAGCACATATCAGAAAAAAGCTTATATCTTCATAAAAACGAGTCTGATGATCCTAACACTGATAACATAGATTCCTTACCTGACATCAGATGGTATCCAACTGGTATATTCCAATTCCTGATCACCATTCGAAAAAATCGATAAGTGTATAGATCTAACGTGTATACAGTAGAACTCATGCTTGCCGCGGCTCAGTCTCCAGAATGAACTCTGGTAACCCCGGCTGCATCAGTGGACTGGAAAATGTGGACTGGAATATTTTTTTTCCCCCATCCATTTTCATTGAGTCCATTCCAAAATCCCTGATGTCATCTGGGAGACGATAGGGGGCGTTTTTTTCACATCTGATCGCCGGCGGCCTTTGGGTAGGCTAGGGTAGGCTCGCGTGATGCAATATGATTTCAGATCGCTAAAAAAATTCCGAGAAATCTCGTGAGTGGCTTTCAACGTAACTATTGTAAATCCGAGAAAAGCCGTGAGTGGCAGTCGAAGTGTTAACTGCCACGCTGTTTTCCCAAGTTTACTCCCTGGCGCCAGCGTTTCAGACCGCTTTGACGATGTGTGTAGACTCATTGTATATTCTATATTATAGCTATGGAGACATACTATGGCTCATTTGAAATGCTTATATTTATACTCCCAACAGGGAACAAACCATTTATTTCTACATACATCCGTTCCTGCCAATCCCAGGCTAAAGAGTGGCCAGTTTCCCAAAAATCCCTGCTTATTTTCTAGTAAGAGAGATATCGCCTGTTTTTAGTAAGCATGCACAGTTTGTGCTTGTTGCTCGACACTTATACATTTACAGGTCAAAGGGCTCATGTTGATACATATTATTGTTCTATTCACAAAACCACCATGGGTAATCTTACCTGCTTTTCGACTTGGCATCCACTCTGCCGGTTTGGCTTTAGTATTTTTCTGATTTACAAGAAATACGGACTCCCAATGTAGTCTGGAGAAAACGCACCTTCTGGATAATCTTCACCTTGTTTTTCATCTTCATGATAATATCCAATTGTTCGCTACACACGGATCACTATTGCCGCTGCCCGCCTCTCTCGCAAACAGTTTGCTGGTGTGGGACAGGAAACTGGCCCAGATGTATTCAAAAGGTAGGCAATTCGATCATTGTCACAGGGTTACCACATCCATACACAAGGGCCCTCATTTATCAATGCCGCATGCGTACGATCATTTCTATGCAAAGTGTGGGATTTATAATGAACGTGTGCTTGAGATTGTGCGTACATCTACGCACAGCTCAGACCGTGCGTGCGTACATGTCACCAAGCGGTAGAATATGATGAATTGATGAATCCTGATCTTTCTGTGCATAGACATTTTAAATTCTGTGATTAGGAACGAAAATAGAACACTTTCTATGCATTATTGATATATGAGGGCCAAGGTGTGCGAGAGTGTTGAGTATAAAAAAAAACATAAAACGAATATACTTGTTTTTGGCATTCAACACATGGGCGCAAAAAACAAATATACTCGTTATTGGCAGTCAATGAGTTAATGGCGGTAATCTATGTACTAGCTGTGTTAAAGTGATATTTGGGCCCGGGCACCATTTCAGCAAGATGTTATTGATGGAAATCTGTGTTTTAGATGTTCCAAATTTATTTGTAAGGCCCGACAACACACGTTAATGTCCCCGTGGGCCATACATGTCTTCTTTAAACAAGTCAAGAAGAAACATAATAAGTCAAGAACAGAACAAGAACACCATAAGGTCCAACAAATTTAAAATAAATGCAAATAAATGAAAGAATGCAAGCACTCCCAGACATACCCCACGCGAAGGTAAGGAAAGACTCACTAAAACCTAACAATAGGGAAAAAATGCTCCACAGGCAGTGTGGAGGAGAGAAACCTTAGAAGGGCCATTCAAGGGGGGATCTGGCCAAAATTCATATTTTGGCCAGTATGCATAGGTTTATGGTTAAGGTTAAATTAGGAGTTGTGTTGATAATATATCGCAATCTCGATTCATAGACATATCCGATCTCATTTCTAAATGACGACAATTCTGATGTATTTGCGTCAAAATGGAGATCAGTTGCAAACACTTGCTCCTATTCCCCTATGCATTCACGTCACGCTGCATTCACGTGTTGACTTATTTGCTTCGGAACAATCCCAGTTGCGATATCATTCAATCACTTAACTTACACGATGTAAAGCATTCAACATTCAATATATTTTCTTACTTTTGTGTTGACTTGTCGCCAGATTCCTGTTTTGGGGTTCCAGATAAGTAGGAGGAGCTGGAAAACACAACAGTTCCATAGCCTGAAGTCTTATAGTTATACAGTCCAACGTTTATAAAAATCCTACGGAAAATGAGTGAATGAATTTTGTAATGTGTGTACCGGTAGCAAGGCTTTTTTTCTCTTTTTTTTTGTGGTTAGCCAAAATGGCTGTTCACTTCATAACATTCTGACGCTAGAGTCAGGCCAAAGTGGTCATTTGACGTTATTTTGTATGTTACAAGACACTTTTAAGTTTGAGTCAAGCACTTTTATATATGTTATGTTAAAGTTTAAGTCAAACACTTTCATATGTTATGTTGTCTGTTTAAAAGAGTGCAATAAATGTTGAAAAAATTATCGTGTGAGAAAATCGTGATCTCAATTCTTCAAAATCGTGATTCACATTTTAGCAAGAATCGTGCAGCCCTAACGGGAATTGATTAATCCTAAATTTCAGGACACATCGTCAGTAGTGTATCTTTGATTCATCAGGTGTTAAAACTACTATACACTCATCAAAGGCAGCCAGCTGTAGGATGATCAACGCTTGTGTTGCTGTACCCAATTGGTTTAGTGATTTCTAAATCGCCTAATTATTTTATTGATTATTTATAATTATAATATAGTTATTTATACCATTTTGTTGTAAAGTTTAAATTGACCACAATTGAACACAATAATATAATAATAATAATTTAGGACCTGCTCCGAGGTCACCATTTGGCACACATGCGAACCATGCATACAATGCGTATCTGCGATTAACCCATCCCGTCGTCCTTCCCCCCCAAGGGCAGCCGGGAGCAGACAGGCGCCACGTGAGCCGCGCCAGGGGACCAATCCAAGTGCTCCTGTCCGTCTTCGTCAAGGACGCCACAGCGTTAGCGATCTTGTTGTTGTGCATGTTTTCCATTGGGTTTATCTTATCGGGGGGGGAAACCCTTGCGAGCACGGGGAGAACATGCAAACTCCACACAGAAAGGCCTGGGAGATACCCCACCTGGGTAACTGGCATCATGGAAACCTGGTCCCCAAGCGGGATTCGAACCCTGGACCTTCTTGCTGTGAGGCGACAGTGTTAACCACTACACCACCGTGCCACAATACAAATATGCTACATTTAAACATATATCCTTTTAAGAAAAAGGTTTAAAGAGACATTTAATTAAACAAATTACTTATATACTTATGACAAATAAACCTCTTGATTCTTGATTCTAAATGAATGTTTTGTTGAGTTTGTTTTCCCTTTTTCTCTGAAAAAGCGCCGTCTTCCCAGCCATCTCCCTGGTGGAGGAGACATCAGTATTGTGTTTTTGTTTATAGATTTTGTCTGTGCCAATGTGCTGTTGCATGGATGGGTGCTATTCACCCACTAGAAAGACTCAGATTAAGGTCTCAATGACCTTAGTGATGACCACCACACCTGGAGTGCTGTCCAAGTGGACCACAGGGTATACTTAACCCCCACCCAAGGTCACCTGGAGTGCTGTCCAAGTGGACCACAGGGTATACTTACCACCCACCTGAGGTCAGTCTGCCACACACCACACAAGGTCAGTCTGCCACACACCACCGAGGTCAGTCTGCCACACAAGATCAGTCTGCCACACGAGGTCAGTCTGCCACACACCACACGAGGTCACGAGTTTTCCCCCCGAAATGAGCCTCTTCCCCAGAATGGGCATAGGGCCAGGAGGGGTTTCTCTCCAGTGGACAGTGGATACTGAAGAGGCAAGGAGCTGGTTACCCCGGAACTCGCCTGTCCCCCGGATCCACGAGGAGGATCGAGACCTTCCTCCAGGTGGCAGTCATGGCCACGTTCTGTCACTACAGCTCCCTCTCCCACCACTCCGTAACCACCCAAACCCATATACACCACACGACTCGAGGAATTGCTGAATAAAAGTATACTCACCGGTCTTATTCAGTCCGCCCGTTTCGAATGAAATGGTGTTGTGTTAAAGTGCAATGGCTGAAACAAGAATTATAATTTTTGTGGTTTATAGAATAGAATAGAAATACTTTAATCATCCCGAGGGAAATTTGGCACTACAAATCGCTCACAGTAAACATTTAGGTAGACAAAACAATTAGTCACGAATAAGAATAAAAAATAAGCCAAAGAATAAAATAAGCCTAAGAATAAAATTATAATAAAATACGGTCTGGGATTTACATTTCCGATGTTGGGTATATACATTCTAATATAAAATATACAGAAATCTACTACTAAGAAATCTTAGTAGTAGTTCCCAGTGTGTGAGCGGTATGAAATGTGGCCGTTATCTGCTCGAGGCACAGCCTAACTCCCATCTCATTTATCCCATTTGTATGATATTTTGTAAGTATGTGCAGACAAGCGAGTTATATATTCTTGCTTCTAGAACCCCTAATGTCTGCCTATAAAATTGTTCCGCCATTTTGATTTATGTGAGGAACACTTTTTTTTTTTTTTTTTATTCCTCTGTTTACACCATCATTGGAATCGAGTCCTAAGGGTGTATGGAGTAGTATGTGTAGAGGTTGTGTGTTAATATGCTGCAACGTATGTGTTGGTGGACCCCACCATTTAGAATATATTATAGGTGTAACAATGCATCGATCCTATTCCTAAGGTGGCGATTCAACTGCATCGATATTATGTATATTTGTACTCCTGTTGGGGCCGCGTGTAGCTTTTCTCCAACGCGTCCGTGTTTCCGGGTTCCCGTTTTGTGCTCTGATTGGCCAGGTCATGTGACATGTGTGCCAATCGTGGGACGGCAAGTTCTGCGCCTATTTCCGGGTCGAACAGCCTGCAAACTACCTAACGCCTAGTTTATCAGTGGTTAAGCTTAGGCGACTCTTTCGAAGTTGGTTAAGGTTAGAGTTTGGAATCAGGGCAGGCGTTCTATCGCCATGCTCTAAGACAAACTCTAACATTAACCAACTTCGAAAGAGCGCCTAAGCTTAACCAGTGTAAAAACTTGCGGTCCCACGATTTGGCGTACATGTCACATGACCTGGCCAATCAGACGCGGAAACACGAACGCGTTGGAGAAAGGCTTCAAGCGTTGGGGCCTCTTGGACCAGATCGACATTGTAAATAAGAAACCTGTTCTTAATGTTTTATCTGGCTAAATAAAGGTTAAAAAAAATATATATATGTAAGAATCGATTAGATTTATTTATTATAATATATATATATTTTTTTTACAGGTCGATTTTTTTATTGACCTATAATCCATTCATGCTAAGTGAATCAGTTCCCCCCAGCCACATTTGTGTATAATTTCTTTTTTGGGGAATTAACTGATCGAAAATGTATCGAATCAAATCGTGGTAAAATGAAGTGATTTCATGATGCATTGAATCGTTGCCTGAAGAATCATAATTGAAATGAATCATTATGGGGTCAAATATTTACACCCCTAGAATATATATACATAGTTGATGTGTCCAAATGTTCAAACGCTATGAGCAATTGGGATAGGAGTTTGATTACCTTATTAAGGTGAGACACCCCAGGTGAATAGGCAAATATAATTGTTTTGGTTGATTTTTAGATTTTGTAATATTTTGCTTCCTAAACATGTCTTCTATGAAACTAGTGACAATAAAACGTCAATAACACACATTTAGTTGTTTATTTTACTTCATTTTGCCTGATTGCATCCATAAATGTGCACTTATTTAACCCTTTGGGTGCCGTTAACACTTTGAGTGCCAGCAGGGGGCGCACGATTTAGCGCTTGAGTGCCAGCTCTCTATTCAATGAGAGGGCAAGCACATTTGCGAATGCATAAACTATATCTTAAATTATGGCTATATGTCTAATACGCCCGTCGCTTATCAATGACTTGCTTGCAGTCAACATTGTCAAAACGGATTGTTTTTTCATCGGTACATTTCCGTTTTATACCATTTTGAAAAACTTTCGTTTTTGGAAATTTCCAAAAAAAAATAGATTCTGCAGGAATCGCCCTTTACTGGAATAAACAAAAAACATTGTCATTTTTCGGCCTATTTATTAATAGTTTTCAAATAAACGCTAGATTATCGATAGTATATGTGTATTTATGCACGCTAGAGAAGCGGGCTGAAAAATCGATTATCTTATTTCCTGATCAGCACACACACACACACACATATAGGGCCCACGTTGATATATCTGTGAAAAAAGCTCTGATTACCCCAAGACTGGTAAAATAGATTCCTTACGTCAGATCAGATGTTCTCCAAAAAGATTATTCCAATTCCTGATCGCCATTCCAAATATCGATCGCGTTTATTGATCCAACGCTGGGTGCTCGAAACACATATTCCACGCTGTTCTGAGGGACCACAAAGACTGCAATCGCCTCGGATTACATGCCTGACAAGTAAAATGTGGATTCCGGATTTTCTTTTCCCCATGCGTTTTCATTCAGTCCAATCCAAAGGGTGCATTACCATCCGGGAGACGATAGGGGGCGGTATTTTCCCTGTTCGAACTCAGAGAGTCCCAGTGGCAACGTGAGGCTAGATTGATGAAAAATGAATGGAAATCGCTAATAAAAAAAATAACGATTTAATAACGAGATTTCTCGTCGTTGGCACTGAACGGTTGGCATGAAATAACGAGAATTCTCATCGTTGGCACTCAAAGTGTTAATGTAGAACTACGTTTCTGTCGCCCGACGGTTGACTGCCGGAAACGTAGATCTACGTTTTTCTCACAGTATTTCTTTTATTCGCTATTGCCATTCATAATTCAGCGGGGCACCTTGTGCATACTGTTCATACCTTTTTTTTTTCTTTTTTTTTTTTTTTTCTTTTTTTTTTTTACTTTTTTTTTTTTTATGTCACTCATTCCATAAGGACGTAGAATAAACATTTACAATTTTTTTTTAAATGGTCCATTTGCATGTTCTTGGTATATGAATCTAGGGACATATATGGATCAGTGTCAGAAATAGTGTGTCTGTTACTAGGCTTGAGTAAATTGTAATGAACCAAAGGAGAATATCAATTCTATTTAAAAAAAAAAATTATCTTTGACTGTAAATAACACCATGCTAAAATTGACCAGACCTAAAAAATCTAAGCAAATGAATAAAGGGAAGATGATTAAACAGAAGGTTTTGTAGATACAGTACTGAATTCTGCCATCTTTTTTATAATGTAAATTTCTCCACCATTCTTCATCATATTGCAACACCGTTTTTTGCAAGACGTTCACAGAAAGGTAGAGAAACTAACTGCGTTCTGTTTTATGGCAATAACGTTCAGGTTTGTGGGAGATAATCCCAAAAAATAAGAGAAATTAAAAAGTAAATCCAGAAGTCAGATGATTGACAGGGGCTGGTGTGAGCTGGGTAGGGTAGTTTTTCGAAATTTGAAAGCCCTGAGTCTCTTCCTTCAAAAGACTACACTCACTTTTGGCTGTGCCACTTCCTCCTGTCAATATGCGCCGGTTTCCGACTCAATGCCCTGAGATTTCTATAATCTTATATTTCACTAATAACAGTTAAAATAATTGGTAAACAAACATAATGCTGAAAATATACACTTTTACTGTATATCTCGGGCTTAAGAGGTTAACCCTGTGAGGCCCAAATTAAAAAGAAATTAGCAACTTCAGAGGCCAGAGGGTGGGACATATAAACACATTTACTATCAAATAGCATTGTGAGGCTGAACAACAGGACCAATTGACTATACATGTGCTTAAAGGGGAACTATCTTATAAATGGCTTTTTTCAGTGTTTACCATTGTTTCTTAGCTATGTGGACTTATATTAATAGGATATATGTCTCTAATTCTCATATTGGCGAATTCTTCCAATTCTCCTCTCACAATATTCACCCTCACTGAACTGAGTCATCTGAAAATGTGCATATCTGTGATGGCAGAGATTTCTCAGCTGCATAATAATGTGGCAGTTGATGTGGCAGTTGGCACCAGGCCACACAGTGGTTGGAGCCCAGCCTCAAAACGGCTTAAGATCTTGAGGTAGAAAAATGCGGTTTTTAGTACTTGATTAGAAATACAAAACAATGCATTTTTTTTGAAAAAAACCTAGGTGTTCCATAGACTCACAGGAATTGTGTAAAAGTGCCCAAATAGTGAAAGAAATAGTAAAATAGTTCCCCTTTAACATTTTTTAAATAAACATTATTTTTTTAAATGGCTAAAAGTGATTTTGTAATTTTGCAACCGTGGGTCTCACAGGGTACTTTTAACCCTGTGAGGCCCAAATAAAAAAGACATTAGCAACTTCAGAGGCCAGAGGGTGAGACCTATAAACACATGAAGGGTGCCGTGACTGAAAAAAAAGTTGAGAAACGCTGGTATATGGTGTGGCTCTTTGTGGTACCACAGTCATTTTTTTGTGGCTCTTAGTCTCTGACTGGTTGGCCACCCCTGTCCTAGACCATAATCAGTCTGGCTTCCGGACTGGCCACTCCACAGAAACAGCCCTCATTGTGGTCACAGAGGGACTTCACTTAGCAAAAGCGAAAGGCCTCTCCTCTGTCCTGATTCTCCTATATCTATCTGCAGCCTTCGACACAGTCAACCATCAGATCCTCCTTGCGGCCCTCGCAGTAATGGGAGTGGCTGGCTCTGCGCTGACATGGCTGACATCATACCTCAATGACCGCTCCTACCAAGTGTCATAAAGAGGGACCCTGTCGGCCACCCGCCCCCTGCGGATGGGTGTCCCCCAGGGCTCGGTCCTAGTACCCCTTCTCTTCTCCCTCTACACTAAATCACTGGGTAACATTATCACGTCTCATGGCTTCTCATATCATTGTTATGCCGATGATACTCAACTCTTCCTCTCCTTCCCTCCCTCAGATATCCACGTCTCGGAGCGGATCTCGGCCTGTCTGTCCGACATTTCCGCCTGGATGATGACCAACCACCTCAAACTGAACCTAAGCAAAACAGAATTGCTCCACCTGCCGGCCAAATCCTTCCCCCTGACCAACCTTTCCATCACAGTTGAGAATGCAGCTGTGACCGTGTCCCCGACCGCCAAGAACCTTGGTGTTGTCCTCGACGACCAGTTGAACTTCTCTGCTCACATCGCAGCGACAACCAGAACCTGCAGATTCCTCCTGAGCAACGTCAGAAGGATCCGCCCCTTCCTGACAAAAGAAGCCACCCAACTCCTCGTCCAATCAACAGTCATCTCCCGCCTCGACTACTGCAACGCACTGCTCGCTGGCCTCCCGGCCACCGCCACCAAGCCTCTTCAACTCGTTCAAAACGCAGCGGCCCGCCTGATCTCAAACCTACCGAAGTCGGCCCATGTCACCCCACTTCTTAGGGACCTGCACTGGCTCCCCATTGCTGCACGTATCCGCTTCAAGGCCCTCGACCTAGCATACCGTGCGGCAAAGGGAACCGCTCCCGCCTACCTCCGGTCAATGGTCTCTAACTACACACCCTCAAGACCCCTACGCTCTGCATCTTCTGGCCGCCTCAGACCTACTCCTATCCAAGCTCCGGGAGGGTCATCAAAGAGAAGCCGCCTATTCTCAGTCCTTGCCCCACAATGGTGGAATGAACTACCCACCCCAGTTAGGACAGCCGAATTCCGTCCAATCTTTCGCCGTCGACTAAAGACGCACTTCTTCAACAATTATCTGAAATAATGAAAAGAAAAAAAGCCTAACTAACCTTACTGTCATGCACTTGTCCTAATAAACTAACCTACACTGTAACACGCAACACTTTGATGAACATTGTTACTCAGCTGATAGAGTTGTACCCTTCCTGATGACTTGTCATACAGAACTTGTAAGTCGCTTTGGATAAAAGCATCAGCTAAATGACTAAATGTAAATGTAAATGTAGTTTATTTTCTCTACCGAGCTGCCGTGTGGGGGTGGGTCCTAAACACTCCGGCAAAACACGCGCTTGTAGGGATGGCTTGGACAACTGACCCCGCCCGCCCGTTCATGTGCAATGCCGAATAACGTCGGAGACAGGATCGCTGTGGATAACTGGAATGGCGATCAGATAATTGGACTTTTTTTTGCATTCCATCAGAGACCAGAGAAGGACTCTATATATCCAATCTTGCGTTGATCTGATATTTTTTTCTCCCGCGATTGAAGCTGTCTGTGTGTGCTATGTGTGGCTGTTTACCGTTGGGTGCAGGAGGGAGGGGGCCATGCGCCGCACTCCAGGGCCCATTTCATGGGTGCACGAGGAGACATAATAATGATAATTTAGCGTTAATTTCAGGAAGATTCGATAATCAGGCGAAAAATGACAACGTGATAAGTGGATTCCACTAAAACGCTATTTTCGCGTCTTTTTCCTGGAATTACTCAGAAGCACCCAAACTATATTCATATTCAAAACGGTATAAAACGGAAATGTACGGACGAAAAAATTATCAGTTTTTTGCAGGTTGACAAGAAGCAACTCACTGACAATCGACAGTGTTATTAGATCCATAGCTATAATATAAAATATAGGTTTAGCTCTACAAACAAGGTTAGCGTTTACATGGGGTTAATGGACGGCAAGGCCAGATTTTTTTTTTAATCTGGCATCATCCAATGTTGGTATTTATACCCAAACGTCATATGCAAATTAGTGCATATTTAATTAGGTAAGGCCTATTTTGCATGTATAAACATACAATGACAGAAAACTTGCAATACATTTTTTTCTTAGTATTTATGTACATAACAAACTGGGAAAGTTTCATAGTGATATCTATTCAAATATTTGTTTTGCCTATTCACCTGGGGTGTCTCGCCTTAATAACCTTAGCACCTTATATACCAAGTTTTAGTCATGTGTCAAATGCTCTTTTTAGTTTTAGTCATATTTAGACACCGGTCATGTACGAAGGTCTAATAATAACAACTGGAGGGCGGCACATGAGCAAAAGCAGCCTCTCTCAGTAAATGCGTTCAAATCAAGGTCCCAGGTGTAGGTAAAAGAAGACACAACACAAGACGTTTTCCAAATAGTAAATTATATATTTATAGTGGTAGGGATTTAAACCTCCACCATAATGCAAAAAGGGGAAAAGGTAGGGGAGGACAAAAAATACATACATGTAAACAAACAAACACTTAGTAGTCAAAATACAACCACGTGCCCATCATAGGACACCACAGCTATGGGGTTTAATCCACACTCCATGTGATAAATGGCACCCAGCCACACAGTGTTGCTTCAGGCAACAGATAGGCGAGACGGCAGCTTCCTCACTCCACCCTGAAACGTGGCAGTGACTTCCATCAATCAGCCCCGTGTGTGTGTGATCTTCCAGCTTATATCCACCCATCCAACTAACTGCCCACAGGTGTAATCAAGCAGGTGCAATCAGCTCAATCAGGAGGATGAGTGGTCTCTGGGAAGAAGAGAAGAAGCAGCATTAAAAGATGACACATCACACCACCAAGAACAACATAACCCAACTCATGATACCAATCTGATGTTCACATGGTCTCCTAATACAGTAATAATGATAATGACCAACCCACGTACGTCACAACACCTTTATCTATTTTTTGTTTAGTCAAGTTTTAGTCAACTACAGGGCCCCGTTCCCCGTACCTGGCTAACTGAGTTAGCCGGATAATTTCCAGTATAGCCTGACTTAAGCTGGACCTTTCTGTTCCCCGACGCTCGATTGTCTAAATCACCATGACAACAGATCAAAAAGTTTGAGCCTGGTCGAGAGCAGGGTTAACTTCAGTTAGCCGGATGAACCATGGCCACGCCCCCGCAAATAAATGACAGCTCGCTTCCTGAAATGATTTTCACAGTCTAGAGATCCCATTTATACCATTCTGAATTATGTTTCTGTGCTTCGTTTTCCTAGAGGGGGCGTTTGAAATGTATAATAATAGAACTAAATGCTGATAATAAATCATATTCAGCCTATAGATTTACTTTGTCCTAAATAAAATAATGCACGTCATATACGGCGCTCGGAGTGCGATACACGCTGCAGGCGCATTGCAAATGTGAATCCCGCGGGGATATTTTTAATGAATGAAACCTATCGGCCGTTTGGCTCTGATTAGTTTCATATATTCTCCGCTGTAGATTTGCTTAACGGAGCGCCCGGATTGTGTTTCATTCAAGCATAAAATTGAAGTGTCTATGCGTGGATTGTGGTTTTTGTGGATTATGAATTACGAGGACTCTGAGGATTGTTGAATTGTATCATCACTCACACGTTATTGTGATATTGTAACTGGGATTAAAATGTCTGATGAGATGCGCTGTTTGACGGATTTGAGGAATTGAATGAGCCGTTGACGTCACATTAATGCATTTGAGAATAAAGAGATAAAACTTCATTCAAAAGAAAAATATTCGAAACACGGGTCTTTGTCCATTGATGGATACACAATGGTTATATCCCGTCTAGCACAGTGGTCCAACGGCTAGTGCTCAAACCTGTCAACCCGACGGCCCGAGTTCGAAACCTCGCGTTTCCAATATAATTTTTTTGGAATATAATATTAATGATTATACACAAAAGTAGCCTAGTTTTAAGTTAAAATATTATAAATCTACATGCATTGAGGATGTCATTCTTTATATAGCTCTCAACGTGCACCAAATTGAATTATTCCTACATTGCAAAAAGAAGAAAAAGACTAGAAGAAGTGGGATTCGAACCCCGGTCGTCTGCGTGAAAGTCAAAACGACAAACCGCCACACGACGAGTGCAGATAAGTAAAACATCCACCATACATCAATCAATGGGTAAGAGAGCCGTATCCTTATTCTGTATAACAGTTGAACTAATTATTTTCGCTAGCAAGATCTCATTTGATTATCCATTCCATAAACCTACTGCCAGCAGGCAAGTTTAAAGAAATATTGTGCAGCTTTACTCCCGCTGCTGGGGTGAAGGTATGGACAGGATACCACTCAGTTGTAAAACGGTTTTAATTCTTTTCTCCAACAGGTTACAAACCTTGAAACAAAACACACATCCAATCAATAACTACCACAATACTACTATCATTCTTAAAACAAATCGCTTACACACATTCACTCACCAGTCCTCACTCGTTTCCCTTCGCTGCTGTCAAATTCCCCGCAACTTCTTGTTTACTGTTTCACTGACACCACGTGACGTATCTCAACCAATTACAGCCCACTCCTCGCTACGTCCCTGGATCACATGTGAATGAATACACCTCCATTCACAACTTTAACCAAGCATACAGTGCCTCCATACATCCGAAATGACAACATAATTATAACCATAGCTCAACTACCACTAATCAACATTCACATAAACGCACAGCATAAAAAACAACACAAAAAAAAACATTACTTATTTACAAACACAGACTAAAGTGCACCTAACCTCCACCACCACAATAGAAAGCTGCACACCTCCCACTTGGTATCCTGGTCTTTAGACCCAAGGAGACCACAACAGATAAACACTCTCCCTTGGTGGTGGACACAAGTCTGTTCAGAGTTGACTCAGGGAATGCTACTCCCTTTTTAGCTGCCAAACAAAGCTCTCGGAAGCGGCCCCAAGCTCCCATGCTTCGAGGACAGACCCTCTTTTTGAAGATGAAGAAATGCCCCTTCAAGGACAAAAATTTCACATATTTATTTTGTTACAGCTTGAGTTTGAGATGTAATGTCTTCCATTTATTCTGTAAAACTGAAATCTCAGTTCCATTGCTAACAGGCTGTTGTAGTTTCCAGCTGCTCAGAGAGCTTCTGTGCTCATATTCCATTCTTCCCAACTGTGCTATTAGACCATTGTTCTCTTCAGCATGTTTCAGCCTTTCAATTGAGGCAGAATCCATGACATGGGCAATGGCTGCATCATTCTCCTTCAGCTGTTGACCAAGTCCAGCAAGTAATTCCTTTCTTTGACTTATTTGAACGTTGATGCAGTTGATTTGCTCATCTTTGGCTTGCAATTCATTGTGTAGACAATGATGTTTGTTAACTGCCTCTCTCACTTTATCTGACTCTTTATGGAACTGTACGTGGAGATGCTCCACTTTCCCCTTCAGGGCAGAGGCCCCTTCACACTCATCATGGTGGATCTTCTCTCTCTCCTCAAGACTGTACTCAGTCATTTGCAACTGTGCTGATACTTTATCCAATTCACTTTTTAAAGAATTAATCTCAGACTGATGACTTTCTTGTGACCGTTTCATCATAGTATGTAAAGAGGCCTTTTCTTCCTCTAATGCAACACATTTCTCAGCCATGGTTAGCGACAAAATTGACAAATCTTTATCAGCACACTCTTTGCTTGCATCAAGTGCTTGGCCTCCCACTCTGCTCTCTCTATGGCTCCACCTCGGATTCGCCACTTGTTCACCGCTCGGCGGACCCAGCTGATGGCCCCCCCACAGAGCTTGGCCAAGCTGCTGAACCTTACACACAGCCTCTCTGGCATTGGGCAACACCAGGGTTTCGAGCGCCAGACTCGAAACCTCACCAGATTGCTTGGGCTGACTTCTTTCACGCCTCCCACTTTGACCGGACTGAACCCATGGCTTGAGAGAGAAGCCTCCAGCGGGGAGGATCTCTTCCACTCCTCTCGTGACCTTGTCCAGTTTCTGAGCCCTTTTTCTTTTGGTGTTTACCAGCTCGCAGGAGATCTCCTCCACCGTGATCGCTTTTGCTCTCATAGAGTGTGCAAAATGAGTCTTAGAGTTGTGGATTGACATCTCCATCTCCTCAAACAGATCAGGGTGCGTTCCCCCCACAGTCTTCCCTAGCGGGCCGTCCCACAGCACCAGATCTCCCACTCTCTTCATCCGCTGTGGAGCAAGCCGACCCTCCCGGTGGCTGATCAAGAGCTCGATCTTCTCTGGCCGGACCAGCTCCTCCGTTTTGACTTCTGGGAAGAATCTTTTAAGCTGCTTCGGGCTGACGACTCTGCCTGCTCGGGCGATTTCATCCAGGCCATAACAGACTATCTGGTGGGGACTCCATGTGTCCTCTGAAATACGCATCCTGACCTTGAGCAGGTACCTTTCTGTCTTGACTCTCACTTTCATCCCACCAACTCCATGCACAACCAACGTTATCTTCTCCCCTCTCAGTCTGAGTCTTTTGGCAGCTTGGTGGGTTATGTAGTTGGTGTCGGACGCAAGGTCTACTAGGGTCCCAATAGTTTGCCCTCCGTTTGTCATGACCTCCATGATCATCATAAGCACAGGATGCTCCCTCAGGCCATTTTTTCCACGGAGACTACCACCCTTACTGCTTGTGCTCATTGACATTGTTTGGTTGGTGAATGCCCTTAAAATCTGGTCCGCTGCTTCGGGGGAGACGTTAGCAAGTGCCTTCTGTTGCTCTTCTGAGAGTGTTCCTGTGTTTACGCCGCTTGTTTCCACCCTTTGCCTTCCCATTCTCCTCTCCTCTCCTTTTTGCCCTCCTTCTGCAGAGCACATGAGGTAGTGGTGGTCGGAGGTCTCTCCCTTTTGGCAGCACTTTCTGCAAAGGAACCTGTCGCTGCATTCTCCATCCCTCTGATGGGATGTCAAACATCTCTGGCAGGCTTCATTCCTTTCGACGACGTCTCTCTTCTCAGCCAGACTGAGCGCTTTGAACCTTTTGCAGAAGAACATTTTGCCTCCGTGCTCCTCATCTCCACACACGCTGCATTCTTCTCCAGTCGCAACCATTCCTTTTTTTTTTTTATCCACTTTTTCTCCCATTTTTTCTATATTTTCTCCCATCCCAATTTCGTATCATCCAATTCAACCCTCCCCTGTCACGAACGCTGTTTCTTGCCTCCCACAAGCCGGCTGCAATGTGGACTAAGTCATACATAGCACAAGTCCCCTCCGGTACTTGAGGTAACAGCAGTCGCATCTTTTCACCTGCGCAGCTCGATCTCTCAGTGTCGAGGAGTAACGCGTGGGAGGCTCACGCTGCCCCCGACACTTCCTGATTCTACTGCGCAGGCGCACCAACCGACTTGTAGGAGTCGCTTGTTCACAACGTTCGATCCCCACCCTTCAGTTTTCCCTCCCCGTAATACGGCCAATGTGTATTACTGCGGACGACCAGCTAAACTGAAAACAATGTGGAGAGCTGGATTCGAACACGCGAATCCTAGCGTCTCCACACTGGTGGCGAGTGACTTGCCCACTACACCACCTAGCCGCCCCAGTCGCAACCATTCCTGTTGCTCGTGTGAACGTCTTCCACTCTGGCTTGCTTGGCTTCTCGAACACTTCTGAGGGTCTTAGCTGCACCAACGCCTCAAGGACTACTTCTTCATTTTTTAAGAATTTTAGGAGAGCGTCAAAGTGGCCTTCAGGGGTGACATTGTTCACAGGTGCAGCTTTAAAGGTGAGCCAGCTTCTCAGCTCACATTCAGGCAGTTTGCTTTCAATAGCTTTGATAACAAGTGGATTCTTTATAGCTCCAATATTTCCTAAGTCTGTCAGGTCAGTAAGGGCCTTCTCAACAGCTTGGATGAGCTCTATTGTTTTTCTCGGCTGGTTACCTTTTGCCACCGGCAACTTCTCCAACTCTTCAATTATCTGAATGGCGATGGTGGTCTTATTCCCGAACCGGTTTTCAAGGACCCTAAACATATCATGAGCTGTGTCGTAGCTTGAGAGCCTAACGCCATTGATGATTCTCTCCTCCACACTGTCTAGGAGCTGGAATTTCTTTACTTCGGCTGACCCAGATGGATCTCCCTGTCGCTGGAGGTTTTCCCAGTCTCTTCGCCAACGGTGAAAGTCTCTCATGCAACCATTGAACTTTGGTAGCTGTATTGGGTGAAGGCGAACTCTCTGTATGGCTGCTGCTTGTGAGCCTCTCGCTTCCAGGCTTGCTATGCTAGCGCTGTGTGCTACCTCCCATGCTTTCCGCTGCGCCTTAGCCAGCTCGGCACGCTCTTCTGCGGCGGCCTCTGCCATTACCAACTGGATCTCAGCTGCCTTTTCTCTGGCATCTGCGGCCCTCTCCTCAGACCCAGCGCTAACTTCGGCTGCCTTTAGCCTGGTCTCGGCGGCTCTTCTTTCAGCCTCAGCGGCTCCTTTTTCAGCTTCTGCAATGTCGGAGGCGGCCTTTAGCCTGATTTCAATGGCTCTATCAGCCTGCTCTTTCTGGACCCTGCCGAATTCAACCACCCACCTTCGCCAGAGGTCAATTCTCTTGTCCTCCAGTACTTGCAGCTTTTTTCTAACCTCGCACGCAGCGCCTTCAGGGATCCACCCTTCCCAGACAGCTAGCAGACTTTCTGCCTTGGTGATGAGAGATTCCAAGAGTGTGACTTGTTCTTTACCATTTTCGTAGGTGATTGTTTCCAGGTTAACTTCTCCCGCACCTTCATAGCTTCTTTCTGCCCGTCCAATGGCTGCTTTTAGCTCGGTCTCTGCATATTTTGACCAAAGGTTGGAATGGATTGCCTGCTTCACCTCTTTTAATGTTGTATCACACTCTATGGTTACCCTCTCCAAGTCTGCTTTGGCTTTATCATCCACAGCCTCCATGTCGCCTGCTTCATCAATCAGACAGGCCTCACACACATAATTAGCTGCATGAAGCCTTTCTGCGTCCTCAGAAAGGGATTTCCACTCACTTTTCAATTCCTCTCGCAGCATAGTTGGCGCCATTCGCAAAATGCTGTTGGCCTTTCTTGTGAAAGCTGCCTTCACTTTGGCCCTCTCTTTCTTTAATTGATCCATTTTTATTTATTTTTATTTATTTATTATTTATTTGACCATAAAATAAATAATTGTAATAATAAATAACCTAATAAATAATAACCTAATTGAGCGTACCCGTAACTCCTTATCTACCTTGTGTCTTCCGCCCTCTCTAGCTGCCTAAACTAGCTCAGAAGCTACTTCCCTAACTATCCTAGCCTAACTAGTCTTCAGCGGCGTTACCAGGCTCACCAGAGGTCCCCCCAGGGATACCGCCCAAAAATGGAAAACAATACAAATAAACAAAGTGGAGTAGGTTTCACCTTCTCCCGCCGGCTTGCCACCCAGGTACACTCAAACTAAGCTAAAGGTCTTGAAATTAGAGGGCTACTAATCAGCATACACCTATATAATATGATTGGCACCATCGCAGGGCTAGTAAACAAACTATAGCTTTTATCCTCAACTGGATGGGGGACCCTGATGTAAACAAGACGAAAGTCCTCTCTGGTCTACATCCCCCCAGCAACCGTGTGCACTGAGCTGCACTGTATTGCACCCACTCTCCAATCTGTTAATAAAATGCTCAAACAAACAATCAACTGCCTTCATTGTTTGTCCACGTTAGCTTTGGTATGCTATTTGATAGCCAGTTTCAGTAGCTTGGCATTACTCCTGATCGCATTTGTAGTTAGCACTGACATCTGTCAAACAACGTTTTCATTCATTCACTCGTTCAGCTGCGTTAGCGTCCTCAGCTGTGTCAGCTGCTTGTATCAGCATTTGAACCAGGTGAAAGTTCCTGCTCGCTGGCCCGTATGGCCTGATGCGCGAGTTATTTCATTTACAATGACACAGGAGTACCTCATATCCCTCGGTTATTTTGTCCTTATCTGACGGCGCGTTCAGCCACTCTTCTGCCGCCGCCCGTGGTTTGTAACTGTGCAGCTTTACTCCCGCTGCTGGGGTGAAGGTATGGACAGGATGCCACTCAGTTGTAAAACGGTTTTAATTCTTTTCTCCAACAGGTTACAAACCTTGAAACAAAACACACATCCAATCAATAACTACCACAATACTACTATCATTCTTAAAACAAATCGCTTACACACATTCACTCACCAGTCCTCACTCGTTTCCCTTCGCTGCTGTCAAATTCCCCGCAACTTCTTGTTTACTGTTTCACTGACACCACGTGACGTATCTCAACCAATTACAGCCCACTCCTCGCTACGTCCCTGGATCACATGTGAATGAATACACCTCCATTCACAACTTTAACCAAGCATACAGTGCCTCCATACATCCGAAATGACAACATAATTATAACCATAGCTCAACTACCACTAATCAACATTCACATAAACGCACAGCATAAAAAACAACACAAAAAAAAACATTACTTATTTACAAACACAGACTAAAGTGCACCTAACCTCCACCACCACAATAGAAAGCTGCACAAATATAATCTGATTGATTGGGGTAATGAGGGACTTAAAAGTAGCCTATAGATTATGCATTTAACTTGTCGGCGAGGCTATTGAGCCGTACTGCAATCTGTTAATAAAGTTTTAAATCAATTAATCAATCAATGCCTTTAGAAAATCAGGATTTCTGCTATCGATACGTGCTGGCTTTTCAACTGAAGCGGCCGCGCGCACTTATCCTGGGTCTCAAGTCTGGTTCGAGTTAACGAGACTGAATCCACCTTCGAGGAACAGGAAAATCCCGGCTTCAAACATCGGGTTAATTGAATCTGGATAATGGGACTCTTGATCGACTTAGTTGAACCAGGTACGGGGAATAGGGCCCAGGTCTGAGCATTTTAGTCTTAGGGTTTGCGTGGCTTTTTCTGACAGAAAGCCAGTGCATATCACTCTGAAACTCTGTTTGGTATCCACAGGATGCGCAATGGGTGAAATTAGGTGGCGCATGTGTTCCGTCAGCATTGCATCCAGTGCAATTGGCGCGTATTTAAATGAGGTAATATGGGCGGAACATGTCCCCTTTCTATGCAAATTAGCCTCATCGGAATCAGCTCGGTATCCAAAATGGCCTGTGCCAATTGCACAGAGCAATTAATGCTACGCACCTACCGTCTTCACAGACATGGTGGTAAATAAGCGCAGATCCCTAAGCACTATACAGAGGCATCATGCCACACAGGTGATCATGGCAGCAGTAATTGTTGCAAGACACAGGCATCGTAATGCCAGGCGTGACTGTGAAAGAATATTTCGAAGGAGAATATCACTCCGGATGAAATCAAGGATGATATTGAGCAGCCACCCAGAGATCCCATGCAATCGTATTTATTAACACTTTGAGTGCCAACGACGAGAATTCTCATTATTTCATGCCAACCGTTCAGTGCTAACGACGAGAAATCTCGTTGTTAATAGTTTTTTTTTTATTAGCGATTTCCATTCATTTTTCATCAATCTAGCCTCACGTTACCACTGGGACTCTCTCTGAGCTCGAACAGGGAAAATACCACCCTATCGTCTCCCGGATGGTAATGCACCCTTTGGATTGGACTGAATGAAAACACATGGGAAAAGGAAATCCGGAATCCACATTTTACTTGTCAGGCATGTAATCCGAGCCGATTGCAGTCTTTGTGGTCCCTCAGAACAGCGTGGAATATGTGTTTGAGCACCCAGCGTTTGATCAATAAACGCGATCGATATTTGGAATGGCGATCAGGAATTGGAATAATCTTTTTGGAGAACATCTGATCTGAGGTAAGGAATCTATTTGACCAGTCTTGGGATAATCAGAGCTTTTTTCACAGATATATCAACGTGTCCTGTGTGTGTGTGTGTGTGTGTGTGTGTGTGTGTGTGTGTGTGTGTGTGTGTGTGTGTGTGTGTTTGATTGATTGATTGAAAAGTTTATTAACAGATTGCAGAATGGGTACAGTACAGTACAGCTCAATACATACAATTGTTAAGGGGATGCAGACCAGAGAAAGACTTTCGTCTTGTTTACATCAGGGTCCCCCATTTTCAATTCATCATAACATATATGACATACATGACATACAGATAGACAGTACTGCTACATCTATACATTTATGACATATCAGATTTGCAAATACAGTACTGTTTGTGATACAAAAGTGTCCAGAAAAAGAGTGTATATACATTTGGCGTAGAAACTGTACATTGGAGGAGGTTGGGTGGGTGGGGTGGGGTTGGGTTGGGTGGGTGAGGGCTGTACATTGGAGGTGGGGGGGGGGGGGGGGTTGGGTAGGGGACACACACACATTTTACACTGTACATTGGAATACTGACAAAGCCTTACTTGGTCATTTACTGTACAACTAGGTTAGGACATTTGTAGGGGCCAGTTTCGAATTGCAGTCTCACGTAGGTGTTTTTTGAGAGTGTTTTTGAAAGTGGGTAGTGATTCACATTCCTTTACAGCTTTAGGTAGGGCGTTCCACATTGATGTGGCATAATTGCTAAACGTGTTTAGTCCCTTGTTTGAGCCGAATCTGGGTTTTACATGATTTGTGGAGCTCCCTCTGGTGTTGTGATCGTGGTATTCACTGACCTTTGGGAAGTATTTTGACATGTACATGGGTACCTTGGTCGCGTAGTGTATCTTGTAGACCAGGCCCATTGCAAGTTGCTGTACTCTGTCGTCTACTCTAAGCCATCCTAGGTTGTCAAAGTGGGCAGGGGTGAGGTACGTGGGTTCTAGGAGTCAGGTCAAGCAGTAGTCTGACTAGCTTGTTTTGAGATGTTTGTAATTTGTTTTTTAGTGCCTTTGAGGTGCTTTGGTACCATGAGGTGCAAGCATAGTCGTCGTACCCTTGAATGAGTGCTCCTGCTAGAGTCTTCAGGGTATTCTTGTTTACCAGAGAGGAGATCCGATACAAGAATCGTGTTCGTTGGTTGACTTTTTTTTATTACATTGGATGCCATTTTGTCACAGGAAAGATTAGCCTCTAGGATGGAACCCAGGTAGGTAATTTCATCTTTCCTTGTGTGTGTGTGTGTGTGTGTGTGTGTGTGTGTGTGTGTGTGTGTGTGTGTGTGTGTGTGTGTGTGTGTGTGTGTGTGTGTGTGTGTGTGTGTGTGTGTGTGTGTGTGTGTGTGTGTGTGTGTGTGTGTGTGTGTGTGTGTGTGTGTGTGTGTGTGCTGATCAGGAAATAAGATAATAGATTTTTCAGCCCGCTTCTCTAGCGTGCATAAGTACATATACTATCGACAATCTAGCGTTTATTTGAAAACGATTCATAAATAGGCCGAAAAATTACAACTTTTTTTGTGTATTCCAGTAAAGGGCGATTCCTGCAGAATCACCTTTTTTCTGGACATTTCCCAAAACGAGTGTTTTTCAAAATTGTATAAAAAACGGAGATGTACAGATGAAAAAACAATCCGTTTCGACAATGTTGACTGCAAGCAAGTAATTGATAAGCGACGGGCGTATTAGACTGTGAAAAATATGGCTATATGAGCAACTGACTATATGCCACCTTACATTTCGTCCTGTACAGCCAGAATCTATGGACGCAGATAAACGAGAACACAGTAACGAGTGTGCAGAACGAGTGAACATGTGAGCAGTGGAAGTAATGAGGCGGCAGTAGCAGAACAGGAGAAGCAGCCGAGCGAGATTGTAATACGTTCGGTACCGTTGTACACAGACCTACCCGCGGTGTATCGTTACGGATAGCTAGTAGCTACTTAGATATGACCATAATATTGTAGAGCCATTATTGGCGCAGTATAGTGACTTGTGTAAGCGATGTAACGTGGAGAAGCGTATAGTTAAGACCATCAGAGTTTGGATCTAACTACTCCCTGAAGACCGTCATCGGGCTAGCTTCCAGTACAAACGAAGCTAGCTAGCTATATCTCTGCCATCGGGCTTTGGATTAAGAGCTATTAACCCTGCCATCGGGCACTTGGATTACAAGGACTGGATCCGTACGAGACCCCCTTTTCTTCAGTGACCACAGGATTATCCGACTATTCTTCAATTCCTCCGGAGCTTACAACTCCACAGGGGAAATCATCGTCTCTAGCTACCCACCATGCTTTGCCCTGTATCGCCTTCTCTCACTCCCTGCAGAGCTCCGGTCGAGTATTCTTAACCTAGGAAATATTCATTCCCCCTGACTTTGATACTCTGACATTCTACTATTAAAAGAGCAACGTAATAATTCAGTTGTATAGTGATATGACTATTAAAATACTGTAAACTTGATATCCTTGTCCCCGTGCCGTCAATTGAGTGTCTGCCATATTTACCTAACTGTACTGTCTGGCAAGTAATAATATTTAGTAGTGGTTTAATCTAAACAATCTTTAATACAGTCCGGGTTGTGTAGCCCCTCAGCTACAATAACCGTTGCCGTTTCTTGCCTGGACCCACTACTATTCTCAAATCAAATCTAGATTATAGGTATTATGTTTCATCATGAATGCATGAAAGGGGGGGGGGGTCGTTTTTTGATGCTTTGATCGCCACCAACGGCATACGTTGTGGAGTAACGTTACACACACACGTTCGGATCGCAGTGAAGGCATGCTTGGATCAACGCAAGATTGATATCACATTACCTTGACTAAGATGTACCTCAAAAAGAATATTCCAATTATCTGATCGCGATCCCAAGTATTGATGTCCATCGTCCAACATAACAAACATATGCAATGATGAAAGATAGTGACAAAAACACAGGACGCAATGTGTCATGAAAATACAAATTAAGCAAGCTCTATAGATTATGAAGTAAACGAAATACAATACAAATTTTTACGGAATACTAATAGGGAAAAATACGTTATGTGCATAGTCCTCAGGCTGTTCGAGAGAGCAGTCGCTATTGTCTGTCCCGCGTCACTCAGCTGTTTTCTTGTTTCTTGTATTGTTCGGATTCAGAGCACTTCTGGCGTCAACATGTGACTGCCGCTTCTGTCCGTATCTGTGAAACTTTATTCCAGCCCTGTTACCCGTTTTTCCCACGTCCATTCCTTTATTTTTTATTTGTATTCTACCGTCTACGTTGCTTGTTTTCCCCGTCCGTTTTCCCTGCGCCCGTCCTGACTGTCTACAAACATTTAACGTCCTCACTTTCTCCCCCCCCCCCCCCCTCTGTGGACCTGCTGACTACACTACCACCATTCTCCTCATTGGATCTCAAACTGGATTACAAACCCCGCCACTAGAAAATAAACTCCCGGATCTACACATTTTCTCCTCGACTTAACGTTACCTGTCCTCCGGTCCTGTGTGTGTTCCCCCCTCTGCTCCTGGCTCTGTCTGTTGTCGGCTAACCAGCTACCTGCCGCTGGCACTGCCTGCCTGGCTGTGCTGTGCCACTACCCCCTTCCCGTGAGGGCGTCACCACTCCCTCGCGCTGGTCTGCAGGTTTCCATCTCCTCGGGTGAGTGTCGGCGATATTCCACTACTGCTCCCACTCTCCTGCTGGTCTTGGCGGTCAGGTTGGCCTGCTATGCGGTGGTCTAGAGGACTGATTACTTTTACCAACGGATTTCCAGTTCAGGCCAGTGACGTTTCTGGTCGCGCCAATCGTGTGACGCCTGTTTCTTTCACCGGTTAAGCTTAGGCACTCTTACGAAGTTGGTTAAGGTTAGAGTTTGGTTAGAGAACACCAGCCCTGATTCCATACTCTAACCTTAACCAACTTCGAAAGAGTCGCCTAAGCTTAACCAGTGATAAACTAGGCGTTAGGTAGTTTGCTGCTGTTCGAGGCAGAAATGGGCGCGTCACGCGATTGGGCGCACATGTCACATGACCAGAAACGTCAGTGGCCAATCAGATCGCACCAGAAACGTCAGTGGCCAATCAGATCGCAGAACGTGATGCGGAACTGGAAATCCGTTGGTACAAAACTAGACGCGGTCTGGAGCCGGCTACTGCAAGCCTCATCACAACAACAACACACTCCCTCCCAGTGTCCAGCTGCAGCTCCGGAGCGATCCTCTCACGTCGCTACTCCAACTCTCTGCCCTCCAGCTACTACCAATTTTTAACCCACTCCTGCTCCTATCCTATACCCAACTTGGACTCCTGCTTCTCCTACCGTTTTTCCCTTGGATTCTCACTCCCCCCCTTCCCCCATTTTTCACTACCCCACCCCCCCGCCACCTCTCATATACTCCTGCTGATCTTCACTCGTTCAATAACAATTACCGTCTCCCTGCTGCCTCTGCCACTGCTGCCAGAAATGCTGGCATTCACTGTCGCCATCGCAACATCCACGACGCCCCCGCCTAAATAGTAACCGGACTCTCCACCTCCCTGACAGCTCATACATTCCCTCTTCCTAGACTACCTCTCGCACCGCTAACATCGATAACCTCCGCTCCTTCCTCCCTGCTCCCCCATCCATCTCCCTTGCTCTCCTTAACACTCGCTCTCTCTCAAACAAATCACCTCTGATCTATGAGTTACTACTGGACAACAACCTCGACCTACTCCTCCTCACTGAAACCTGGCAACAGCCCTCGGACTTCTACTTCCTCAACCAAGCTACCCCCCCAAACTACAGCTTCATCGCCAAGCCCCGCCTCTCTGGCCGAATGGGGGGGTCTTGCCGTTTTCCACAAATTCTCCCTATCCATCACTGAACTGCACCTAAACCTCCCTCCCATGTTATCCTTTGAATACCTTGCCTTCTCCCTCCCCAACTCTATCACTGCACTACTCCTTTACCACCCTCCAAAGCCTCATCCCTCTTTTCTAACTGAACTTTCTGATCTCCTGACCATAGCCTCCACTCTCTCCACCCGCCTCCTACTTACCGGTGACCTCAACATCCATGTTGACCAACCTAACTCAAACCTCACACCTGACTTCCTCTCCCTCCTTGACTGTTTTAGCCTCACCCAGCACATCAACTTTCCCACCCACAACAAAGGCCACACACTTGACCTTGTTTGCTCTGCCTTCCTACCCATATCCAATCCTCACCCTATCCCATTCCCACTCTCTGACCACTACTGCATCCTTTTCTCTGCTTCCCTTCCCCCACCCCACCACTCCAATAAATGTACTATCTCTTTCCGTAACATAAAATCCATTGACCCTCTCACACTGTCCCAGTCCATATCCTCTGCCTTTCCCCCTGACTCCGCCCCCTCTAACCCCGACGACTATGCCCTCTTGCTCATCTCCACTCTCTCTGACTCCCTTGACTCACTGGCACCCCTGAAAACCATCACTGTCTCATTCACCACCTCCTCCCCCTGGTACACTCCGGAACTCCGCTCTATGAAACAGACCGGCCGTCAACTTGAATGCCTCTATAAAAAAAAACATCTCACCATCCACGCCGACCTCCACAAACAGCACGTCTCCTCCTACCGTGATGCACTTCAAGCTGCCAAATCTGCCCACTACTCCACCATCATCCACAGCAGCAACCGCAACCCCCGGACCCTCTTCTCCACTGTCAAGAAACTCCTACAACCCCCAGACAATAACTCACTCTCCTCCCCTGACCTCTGCAACTCGTTTCTCCTCTCCTTCAATAACAAAATATCTCAAATCAACAGCTCACTGACCACCCGCATAGCCAACTCCCCCACCCTCACCCCCCCCCCCCCCCCCACTATCATTTCCCCCCCACCTGACTCCATCCCTCCCACCCCTTTTACTGCCTTCGCCCCAGTCGACTCCTCCTTCATCATGGACCTCATGACCACCTCCAAGACCACTACCTGCTCCCTTGACCCCCTCCCCACTACTCTCACCAAGGCCTGCCTCCCTGCTCTCATCCCCCACCTCACCGCCCTTTTCAACCAGTCACTATCCCTAGGCCATGTCCCCTCCCCCTATAAACTCGCCGCTGTCACCCCTGTCCTCAAAAAACCCACTCTCGACCCATCCAACCTCTCCAACTACCGCCCCATATCCAATCTCCCTTTCTTCTCCAAAACACTTGAACGCATTGCTGCCTCCCAACTCCACTCCCATCTCCAGTCCAACACCCTCTACGAACCCCTTCAGTCTGGCTTCCGTCCTGCTCACAGCACCGAAACTGCACTGGTTAAAGTCATCAACGACCTCCTCATCTCCGCTGATTCCGGTGCCCTCAACATCCTGATCCTACTCAATCTCAGTGCAGCCTTTGACACAGTGTGTCACTCCATCCTCCTCCAAAGGCTGCACCAACTGGGTGTTGAGGGCACAGCACTTGACTGGTTCTCCTCCTACCTCACAGACAGACACCAATTCATCTCCCTCTCCGGCCACACCTCTTCCCCAGTCACGCAGGGGGTCCCCCAAGGCTCAGTCCTCGGCCCCCTGCTCTTCATCTGCTACATTCTCCCCGTTGGTCACATCACCCGTAAATACCACCTCAACTTCCACTGCTACGCTGACGACACCCAAATCTACATCAGCACACAATCCCCCCACAGCCCACCCCTCAGTCACATCGAATCCTGCATTACCGAACTTCAAACCTGGATGACTCACAACTTTCTCAAATTGAACAATGACAAGACAGAACTTTTCGTCATCGGCACCAAAACCACCCTCACCAGATCCGGACCCATCACACTCACCATCAATGACTCCACCATCACCCCTTCCCCCCTAGTCTGAAACCTTGGTGTCCTCCTTGACCCCACCCTCTCATTTGACCCCCACGTCCGCTCCATTGTAAAAACGTCATACTTTCACCTCCGCAACATTGCTCAAATCCGTCACTGCCTCTCCCCCCCTGCTGCTGAATCCCTCATACACGCCTTCATCTCCTCCCACCTGGACTATTGCAACTCCCTCCTCAGTGGCATCACCTCCCGCTCCCTCCATAAACTGCAAATGGTCCAAAACTCAGCCGCCCGCCTCCTCACTAACACCCCGTCCCGTGAACACATCACTCCTGTCCTCCACTCTCTCCACTGGCTCCCGATCAAACACTGCATACACTTCAAAACACTACTCCTCACCTTCAAAGCCCTCCACAGCCTGGCCCCCCCCTACCTGACTGATCTCCCTCTTCCCTACCGCCCCAACCGTTCCCTCCGGTCCTCCTCCACTGCCTCCCTCACTGTCCCGACATCCAAACTCAAAAACGTTGGTGATCGGGCCTTCTCTTGCACTGCACCCCGACTCTGGAACTCCCTCCCTCAGTCCATCAGAGACTCCCCTACACTCTCCACCTTCAAAGCTCGCCTCAAAACCCACCTGTTCTCCCTTGCCTTCAACCCCCCCCACCCATACCCCCCCCTCCAACCCGATTGATGTCTGTCTCCTGTCGCTCAGTCTTTTTGTGCTATCTCATGCTGTCTTCCCCTGTTCCTCCCATGGTCTCATGTTCCTTTTGTTTTTGTTTCTTTGTTTTTGTTTCTTTGTGTTTTGTTTCTTTGTTTTTACTATGTTCCTAACTACTGTCAGTGACTTCGGGTCATTGAGAAGCGCTATATAAATAAAATGAATTATTATTATTATTATTATTATTATTATTATTATTATTATTATTATTATTATTATTATTATTATTATTATTATTATTATTATTATTATTATTATTATTATTATTATAACGTATTTTTCACCATTAGTATTCCGTTCATTTTGTATTGTATTTAGTTTACTTCGTAATGTATAGAGCTTGCTTAATTTTTATTTTGTGTCTATAGTCCAATGCACACGGCGGCCGATTTTTGCCAGGCGACCGACTTTTTAAGCGAGGCTACCGACAGAATTGTATCGCTTCCATTGTTATGAATGTAACAACCCGTTATATATCGTAATAGCTTACGCTCTGCTTGTAGTGGAACTGTCCCTTTATCCAGTCTAATAATGAATGATTTTCTCCACATGCACACACCCATCCGCCTGGCCACACCCACATCCGCTCGTCTACATAAGCGGGGTCGTGGCCACACCATCAGCTCCTTCCCTATTTTCACCACCGAAAAGTGTCTGTAACACACCACTTTAACACTTTAATCGCTGAAAACGCTGGAACTCGTCTTTCCCCGCCATGCTCATTCTGCCGAAGACGCCGTAACACGTCTTTGATATCAATATTTCAAAAATCTGTGATCGAAATCATATTTCTCCTCCGGGGACCTGAGATATACTGCTGAGCTCCACTCAACTGTCTAACGGTTCAAGAGCGCCATCTGGTGGCCGATCGGCAGATCGGCCAACAGGAAGTGACGCGCCAAACAGGAAGTGCTCATCCATATTTCGTCGGGGCACTCGCGATCGTTAGCCGGACTCCATCTCGACACACTGGATAATCAATCGCTCGCCCTAACTCAATAAACAACGTTATTTGGACGTATATAGTATTTGTAAGATCCAGCGTTATTTTCCAACGTGTTCTTTACTAACTGCTCTGATGACCATATGACCCACACTAGATGAATGATATAACGTTGCCCACGGAATTATAAACGACCCCCCGCCCATCCGGTCAACATCAGATGATACGTAGTAACTTCTAGAAGTACCTCCAGTTGAAATTTTTTATCTGGCACCGATCGCTACCAAACTGTATTTGATCATCAATATAATGCATTTGGGGCTATAAATCAAGTTCTGGAGAAAGCTGCAGAAAACGATAAAAACATACTTATACTTTAGACCAGTGATTCCCAACCTGGGGTCCGCGGACCCCCTGGGGGTCCGCCAGGGGGCGCAGGGGGTCCGCCAGACCACAGATGATTTGAGGTCTTTTTTTTTTTTTATTATTATTTTTTATATATATATTTTTTTTTCAGAGAAATATTTAATTAGAATATTTTTATCATCAGAAGCATGAATAGTCTCTCCACTACAATAAAAAATAAAGATAAATAAATAAACATCTAGACATGATTTTTGAACGTTAACAGTAGGCTACCGGGTAGCCGCTAAAACGCGAATCAGTTGACTGTATCACTTTCTGTAGCTAGCCTAGCACGCTAGTTAACTTTCTCGGCTCGTCTGCAGTCAGCCGCCAGAGGCGAAAATGTGTGACAAACGAAAAGGAGATGACGGCAGCTCATCTGCAAAAAAAGTTAGGACCTACAGCAATCGCGAAAATTACATCACCATGGGCTTCACTGAGGGATCAGACAAACGACCTGAGTGTGTGATTTGTGGAGAAAAGTTAGCAAACTCGAGCCTGAAGCCCAGCAAGCTGAAGAGACATCAGGCGTCTAAGCACCCAGAAACCGTTGGGAAGGATCCGGACTTTTTTCGGAGGAAAGAACAGTCTCTCAAGGCGAACAAGCCTGTTGATGTTAGAGTAGCGTGGAGCAGGGGTGGCAGTGATTTACAGAAGGCTACCGAAGCCTCCTTTGAGTGTTCGCTTTTAATTGCAAAAGCAAAGAAACCGCACAATATTGGCGAGCAGCTCATCAAACCAGCCTGCATCAAAATGGTTTAGAAACTGTGCGGCCCACAGGTGGCGGATAAACTAAAATCAGTACCACTCTCGAACAATGTAGTGAAAGACCGAATTGATAAGATGTCAAGTGATTGCGAGCAGCAGCTGTCAGAAAAGCTTAGAAAGGGTCCATTTGCCATACAACTTGATGAAACTACAACTGTCGCAGACGAGGCTGTGCTCATCGTTTATGTGCAATATATCGAAAATGAGGATCTGAAGCAGGACATTCTCATGTCAGTCAACCTTACTACCACCACTCGAGGTGAGGATATTTTTACTGCAGTGGATTCTTACTTCATTCAACATAAATGCAAACCGTTCACCATTAGGGCCTGATTTGAGAGGATGAATACAGGATTTGAATATTGGCCAAAATTTTGAAATACATATGGTGCAAGATTAGATTTGTTGATTGAAGGCACAAGTCAAAGAAGCATAGTGGGTCTAATTATGATGCATATGCCTGTGTATAAGCAGTTTGTTATTAAAATGACAAAAAAAAGGTATTAAACCCAGCTAGGACAGATTCTCTCTGCTACTGATTGGAATTTCCTGTCTCATATTTAGTTTAATTTGTTGCATTGATTTGTTCCATAAATGCAAACCGTTCACCATTAGGGACTGATTTGAGAGGATGAATACAGGATTTGAATATTGGCCAAACATTTTGAAATGCATATGGTGCAAGATGAGATTTGTTGATTGAAGGCACAAGTTAAAGAAGCATAGTGGGTCTAATTGTGATGCATATGCCTGTGTATAAGCAGTTTGTTATTAAAATGACAAAAAAAGGTATTAAACCCAGCTAGGACAGATTCTCTCTGCTACTGATTGGAATTTCCTGTCTCATATTTAGTTTAATTTGTTGCATTGATTTGTTCCATAAATGCAAACCGTTCACCATTAGGGCCTGATTTGAGAGGATGAATACAGCATTTGAATATTGGCCAAACATTTTGAAATGCATATGGTGCAAGATGAGATTTGTTGATTGAAGGCACAAGTCAAAGAAGCATAGTGGGTCTAATTGTGATGCATATGCCTGTGTATAAGCAGTTTGTTATTAAAATGAAAAAAAAAAAAAAAGTATGGTATCTTATTAGGAGGGGGTCCGCGAATTTCATCAGAGATGTTTGGGGGTCCCTGGGGGGAAAAAGGTTGGGAACCATAGACCATATTTTAGTATGAATATGTGAATGAAAAAGTATAACGTTGCTACACCCTGAACAATAGATATAGGACATTGAATGGGCCATAATAATGTCAATTTAGCAATAGAATTTAAAAAGTTATAGCCCTGCAAAGAAGGGGAACTTCTCCATAGACAAATAGAGCTGGCTAGGGATGGTAAATTATGAATTTAACCATGGCGATCAAAGTATTAAGTTTAGTGCCGAAATAGTTCTTGGAAAGGAGCTACGTTGACATTGTATCTTTGTTTTTTCTCTCTCGCAAATTTATGAAAAAACTAAGAGATAATGTCTTCGCTGTTGGAGGGTCTAGACGCTCACAACGTTACCCTCCACCAGCGCTTCACTATCGAAGCGTCCTCCGTGTGTTGTGGGGCGTCTCTGGCTCCGCGGTCATGGCAGCCAGGTGCGCCTGGGCGGCGCCCGGAGGAGAGTGTGCCTCGCAAAGGGGCCGTTGAGCCCCCATCTCCTGTGAGATGGCCGGGTTCCGGCCCTGGTTCCCCCGCCGGAGGACAGTCGGCCGATAGGCCGTCAGCACCTCTGGTGGCCGAGGATTTGAGTCTCAGACTCTTCGCCTCGGCTCACTCTCGTCGTAAGACGGCGAGCGGCGGGGGTGAACGGCCTGGTTTTAGTGTTGTGCTGGAGCCGAGCGAGAGTTCTCTTGCCTCTTCTCCATTTCCGATGGAAACTGAGGATTACATGGAGGGGGCAGGAGCTCTCTTGTTCGAAAGCCCAGTGGAGACGTGTCACTCTCCCCCTCGGGGAGTGGCAGGGGGTGCTGCGTCTCGTTGGGGTTCCTTGTACTCCGGGACTGGGTTAGAACCTCCAACCCCCGAGACGAGATGCCCAGCTATCTGCCGCGTCGGACGTTGGTGGCCGGTGCAGCCTCCCGTACGCGAGGGACGCGAGTCAGATTCAGATTCAGATTACTTTATTCGCCATTTCATACAGGTACAAAATGGAACGTGTTTTGACATTACAGTGCATACTTTTTTCACAATTAAGAACAATACAACAGTAAATAAATAATTTTAAGTAAAGTGCAAGACAGGACAGAACAGTGAGACAACAATAAGACTGTGAAAGTGCGGTGGTTGGGGACATGGATACAGTGCAACACAAGGTTCAAGTCCAGAAGTCCAGCCCTAGCAGCTCGCCATAGAGGGGGGGGGGGAGCAGGGGGACACCTGACTCGTTTACCAGGCGAGCTGCTGAGGGGAAGAAACTCAGTCTATGGCGGGACTTTAGTGTCTTGGGCAGCCGTAGCCGCCTGCCGTGGGGGAGCATGTTGAAGAGCTTGTGACCCGGGTGGGCGGGGTCTGCCATGATCTTCCTCGCCCTCCTCAAGGCCCTGGTGGAATGTAGGGACTCGAGGGAGGGAAGGGGGCAGCCGATCACCCTCTCTGCCGAGCGAATCACCCGCTGCAGCTTGGCCTTGTCTCTGACCGTGGCTGCAGGGAACCAGGTGATGATGGAGAGGGTGAGGATGGACTGGATGATGGCGGTGTAAAACTGGACCATCATGGTCCTCGGCAGCCTGAACTTCCTCAACTGACGTAGGAAGTACATCCTCTTCCGGGCCTTTTTATTGAGAGCGATGGTGTTCAGCTCCCATTTTAGGTCCCAAGAGAGTGTCATGCCGAGGAAGCGGCAGGACTCCACAGAGGCCACCGGGGTGCCTCCCAGAATGATCGGGGTGGGGGGGGGCTGCCTTCAGCCTGAAGTCCACTACCATCTCCACTGTTTTCTGGGCGTTGAGGTCCAGGTTGTTGCAGCTGCACCAGCTCAGCAGCCTCTCGATCTCCCTCCTGTAGGCGGACTCGTCCCCCCTGGATATGAGACCCACCAGGGTGGTGTCATCCGCAAACTTCAGGAGTTTGACCGAGGGGTGCAGAGAGACGCAGCTGTTGGTGTACAGGGAGAATAGTAGTGGGGACAGAACACAGCCCTGTGGGGAGCCAGTGCTGATGGACTTGGGATTGGAGATGTTGATTCCCAACTTCACCCGCTGTGACCTGTTAGTCAGGAAGTATGTGATCCACCTGCAGGTAGAGTCCGGCACCTGAAGCAGGGACATCTGGTGCTCCAGGATGTGCGGGAGTATGGTGTTGAAGGCCGAGCTGAAGTCCACCAACAGAATCCTGGCGTAGGTCCCTGCAGTGTCCAGGTGTTCCAGGACATAATGCAGAGCCATGTTCACAGAATCGTCCGTGGAACGGTTGGCTCTGTATGCAAACTGCAGGGGGTCCAGAAGAGGGTCTGTGGTGGACTTCAGGTGGGCCAGGACAAGGCGCTCAAAGACCTTCATGACCACAGACGTCAGGGCGACCGGTCTGTAGTCGTTAAGGCCTGTGACATTGGCCTTCTTGGGGACGGGGATGATGGTCGAGGCCTTAAAACATGCTGGGACCCGACACAGCTCCAGTGAGGTGTTAAAAATGTTAGTGAACACTGGGGACAGCTGGTCGGCGCAGTGCTTCAGGGTGGCGGGTGAGATAGAGTCAGGACCGGCTGCCTTCCGGGGGTTTTGGCTCTTAAACAGGCGGTTCACCTCTCTTTCTGTGACAGAGAGGGGGGGGGGGGGGGGGGAGGGGGGAGGGGTGGCGGGAGAGGGGAAGGGGAATGGGGGGTGGGTGGGGGGGGGAGAGGTCGTGGTAGGGGAGACAGGGTTACCACTGGGGACCGGGGGGGGTGATTGTGGTCTGGGGGTGTGAGGAAAGGGGGCCGGGGGTTCCCTGTCAAACCGGCAGTAAAACTCATTGAGCTCATTTGCCAGTAGAAGGTTGTCAGACGTCTGTGGGGATTTTGGCTTGTAGTTGGTGATGGTTTTTAGACCTTTCCAGACTGAGGAGGAGTTCCCCTCGGAGAACTGCAGCTGCAGTTTCCCCGAGAAGCGCTGTTTCGCCTCCTTCACTGCTCTCTCGAATCTGTACTTGGCCTCCTTAAAACTAGCCTTGTCCCCACTCCGTCTGGCCTTCTCCAGTGACGTGAAGGAAGGTATGCAAGGGGAGTTGCTTGCCTTGTTCCCCGAGCTCATGGCGGCACCTGTTCCTGATGACATGATAGGTCATCTCTGGCAACGTCATCCTGTGAGAGAGACAGGCGTTGTCTGCCCATTCTTCCCAGCAATGGAGGCTTACGTGGCACTGGCACAGGGACAGGTAATATCCTGCATCGTTGGCCTTACCCCTGCCTACGTGCCAGTCACGCGGGTGGTGGGTTTGGTCCGGGGGCTTAAGGACGGGGTGCCTCGGCTTGATAGCCCGATGGCAGCCATACTTTGCCCCGAAATGGTGTGGGAGCCGTTAAGGAAGCCGGTCCCCAGGGGAAGTTAGCTAGGCAGTTGGCGTCGTGGAGTGACCAGGTGTACATCACCTCGAGACAGAGCCTGGCTGCGACCTCCAACATCGCGCAGCTGGCGTGCTACATGTCGGGGCTGATGGCGGGCGGGTCGGTACTGGATGACCATCAACGGTACCTTCACTCCCAGGCGGCTGGAGCCATCCTGCACCTAACCCAGCTGCAGGCGATAGCCGCCAGGAAGGAGCACGCCCTGGCCACTCTCATCCAGCGCCACCTTTGGCTGGAGCAGGCGCGGGTGCCGGACCAGAGGACGATTCCCCTGCTCACGGCCCCCCTCTCCGATGCTGGATTATTCGGGTCGGCCATGCAGCAGATGACGGCAGCCTGCAGGGAGATGGAGGAGGAGCGCTCCGTGCTCCAGCCCCATTCCCCCCACCCGATGCCACCGGTGATGTCCGGAAGAAGCAACGCCGGCAGAGGCCTGCGGCCGTTGCCTCCATCACCGCCGTTGCTGCTGGGCCTTCCGCCAAGAAGGCCAGGAGTGGAGGGAGTGCCGCGACCGCTGCAGCCAGTCGTCCCACGCCCGGAGGGTATGGTAGGGATCGACATGACCAGGAGCCTCCCCAGCACCGTCCCTCCGGGCCGGCTCCCTGTGGGGGCAAACGGCGCTCTGCACACGGCAGGCGGCGCTAATGACTCCCCTGTTTACCCCTGCCCCCCCCCCAACATAGGCGAGGGACTGTTTTTTGTTACAAAACGTGTGTTTATTCACTATATATTGGGGATACGATGTATAACCCTCACCTAGCAGTGGGGTTGTGTGCTTGCTTAGGGAGTGGGGCAGTTTTCTTTGAAATTCTTTTTCTGGTTGCTATATATATGTGTGCTTAGCAAGGCCTGTGGCTAGCACTCGGTCGAAAGACTGGTCTTCTCTCATCATAAAAGACTGCGTTCTTCTTGCAGTAGTAAGAGTGAACTTTACCTTTTTTATCTGAGGGGGTTGTGTGTATTCTGTTACGTTTGGGAAACGTGGCATCGAGTCCACAACTAGGTTGAGTGTTAGCCTATAAGTAATCACATATGTAGCTATTGTACCGAGGTCTTTGGACCCTCTCTTTAACGTCTGTTGTTTTTTCTTTACTTGGTAAAGGTATAAAAATGCGGGTGGAGAGTTTTGCACATGAGCCTAAAGCCTTGTATAAAAGCCTGTTTACGAGTTTATCGTCTGGGGCTGGCGTGCAACTGTTAAGCTTTATCCTAGAGGTAGGCCTATATATGCTTTTTCTTGTAGCATGCTAGACAACTGGTGTCATGCGCTGCTTGTTATTTTCATCGTATCCGGGGTGTGGGGTCATAGGGGGTGAACTGATAAACCCCTCCCCCCTTTACTGATTGGCCAGGGGGTTGGACCTCCTGTTCGTCGGTCTTCCTGTCGAGCTGTGGGGTCAGCGCGTCACAGGAAGGGGAAAGGGCGGGGGAGGAGTTCCCTGGTCCCACGCCATATTAGGATAGGTGGGTCACAGGATTTCCCCGGCCATGGAATACGTCACTGGGCGCGTTTCTATTGGCCATGAGACTTCCGTGAGTTCTTTCAGGCGCCGTACTACGGACCACTGTCATTGTCATGGTTGGGTGATGCGATGTGTTGGAAACTGTTTGTTTTCTGCTCTGCTCTCTATTTGAATATGTATTGGGCGTTTGGTCACGTGGCTCAATGTTTACATATATCTTTTCAATTGTTACTCACGTGGAAAGTCTCTCTGGGGGATTCTCTGTCTTCCCTCTTGTGTACAGAGCGGTGTTGACAGGGTTTTTTCCCTCAGACGCATCATATGGGACCCATATATCTGTGTCTTATTTGGCCGGCTTCTTGCTGCTCGTCCCAGACGGCATGGAGGGAACGTTGTCTGGTTTTCTTATTAGAATTACCATTGATGTGTTTTTGGGTCTCGACGTGTACATAGCGCTGGCCCTGGGTGCTTTCGGTGTGGAACCATGTCATGGGCTGGCGCGCCTTGGTTGCCCATTTCATAGAAACAGCGTTTTTTATGTGAGCGACTGGGAAGGAGATTTTTTATCTCTACCGAGCGCCAGTGTACTAGGTTAGACTCGACGACTCACGTTCATCTCCGGGGGGAGATGACGGAGTAGATCAAAGCATTGGCGGAGGGGTCTCACGCCCGTGGGGTGGGCCACCAGGTGCAGTGCATTCACGTACTGACCATCTTGGTGGCGCCCTCTGTGATGTTTTGGATCGACACGCGTACCTACCCCCCTCTTAGGACTGGGGATGGCGGCGTGACTAGGACACAGGACTGGTTCTGGTCGCGCCGGACCAGGTCAGTTAACCCGTTGTCCGCCGGGCGCAGATCTGCTGTTCTGGTACCCCGAAGGACTTTGTGCCGGGTCGGCCCGGGCATCGCAGGGATTGATATCATGGATGTTTGTGTCATATGTATGCCACTACGAGTTGCCCTTCACAGTGATGTTCTTGGTCCATATTGTGTTGTACCTTGCGCTGTGTTAAGGGGCCTGGTCCTTCTCCATTTGTTTTCACCCCTCCCTCCCCCTGCTGGGCAGGGATGGGAGGGGGCTGTCGAGGAGCTTTTTCTATTGAACCCCTCTAGCATCCCTGTGTAGGTCCCGGTCCGCCGGGCCCAGGTCCAAACTCGTTCTCCTCGACCTGTTGGCCTGGGTTAACCCTTTAAAAAACTGAAACACTTGTACTGCCTGTATAGCCGGTGGGTTAAAGGAACAACCGCCTCCTGTTAAACTAAATATAGGGGGGTGGTTGGTTCCCCGGTGTGTTGGTAGCAGAGTCGACTCTCGGGTTGAGGCCGGGCTTGACCCTGTCTGCCCGCGAGTGTGCCCCTGCACCTTTCATGACGTCTGCCAATCATGTCAGCCTTCTCTTGAACCTCGACCCCGCTGGAGGGGTCGGGTTTGTGGAGGTTGCGACATGGTGCACAGCATACCGAACGCCCCTTCCGCCGCGGTACTGTTCTCACAGTAGACCCCTTAGGCGCCTGTCTAGTCCGCAGTGCTCCGGGCACAGGTCGAGTTATGCTCTTGGGGCCTGTTGCCTGGATTGAGGGATCAACCTCTTTGGGGGTTGTCTCCCCGGCGCGCCGACTGGCCCCACAGTGTTGTGGGGGTGTAGTCTCTTGTGGAGTGCTTCAGGGCGGCGTGCCAAAGGGGGGAAGGGCCTGCTCTTGGTTTGGGCCCTGTCCGATACGCTGGCGATGTGGGGGGTGGTGTTACCAGTGACCGTCTGGTGGGGTCCCGATGCTACGGCATCGTTGACCTCACCGGGCCCCCTTTTTCGGGGGTGCCTGGCCCTCAGGTTGTTCCTGGGTCTGGGTCCTCCTCCGCGCTCCGCTGCTACGGCCTTGCCACGGGGTTGGGTTCTTGACCTTCGACCCCGTGATGTTGGGGGCTGTGACGGGGTGTTTTGCTTCCCGTCCGTTCCCTGGTGTCATGTGGGATGCGCGCCTGAGTGGTCGCGGGTCCTTCTGTGTGAAGGTAAGTCCCACGTCTGCTCACCCTGTGCATTTTGAGGTGCTAAACCCTCTTCGCACAGTCGGATCCGATTCCCTCCCGTCCTCCTCTAGGGGGGTCCAGAGGGCTCGGGTCCTCCCCGGTTCTGATGGTTGTGGGGGGCCTCAGCGGGTACATCTGTCGAGCTTCCGCTCTGCTCAGCTCCTGTGTTCCACTACGAGCAGAGCGTAAGCTATTACGATATATAACATACGGTTATTCCATAACCATAGTTATATGAGTATAGCGAGCGCTCTGCTCGGACTCACTGAGGGCCCCGTGGTCTTTGCCTTCGGTGGTGAAAGATTTGGGAAGGAGCTGATGGTGTGGCCACGACCCCGCTTATGTAGAGGTGCGGATGTGGGTGTGGCCAGGCGGATGGGTGTGTGCATGTGGAGAAAATTATTCATTATTAGACTGGATAAAGGGACAGTTCCACTACGAGCAGAGCGCTCGCTATACTCATATAACTATGGTTATAGAATAACCGTATGTTTCTCTCTCTCTCTCCCTCTCTCTGTCTCTCTCACACACACACACACTTACATACGTTGCTCGCCTGCCATGTGCATTGGACTTAGGGTTGTCACAATACCAAAATCTTTGTTTCGATACTATACCAATATGAATTTCGATACTTTTCTATACTTTTCCTCAAAATCAGGGACACATAAATTAAAAGCAATGGCATTCAAAATGCTTTCTCAACTGTATATATTGGCACTTGGTCCATACAGATGAACTCTGCGACTGCCCTGTTGAGGCTTTTAGCATCTTTGGACTCATTTGTGTACTTAATATGCTGCTCAAAAAAAGCTTGGAGGGTAGCTTCTGAGTGGGGGGAGTCACTCTCTGTGAGCCAAATGCAGCAGACTTCTGTAGTTTAAAAAAAATTCAAGGGTTAGGGTAGTATGGTTTTATTATTATTATTATTATTATTATTATTATTATTATTATTATTATTATTATTATTATTATTATTATTATTATTATTATTATTATTATTATTATTATTATTATTATTATTATTATTATTATTATTATTATTATACATTTGTTATAGCAGAGGGCCCAATTAGTTTGAGATACAGTACCATAACGAAAACATTTTGATGAGTGAGACTGATTAGATATAGCCTATCATAATCTAGAACTAGGTTATGTCTAGGGATGTCCGATATTATCCGATATTGGCATTCAAATGTAATATCGGAAAATATCGGTATCGGTTAAAAAATATATATATATATATATATATATATATATATATATTTTTTTTGTTCACATTTATTTAAGCTTTATTTACCCAGGCAAGCAAGTAAGAAAACATTCTTATTTTATTTATTGTCAAAAGTATGCATAATGAGTAGGGATGCTCGATATTGGCTTTTTTACCGATATTCCGATATTGTCCAACTCTTAATTTCCGATACCGATATCAACCGATACCAACCGATACCGATATATGCAGGGTTGCCCCCCCAAAAAAAAACGAATAATTTCAGGTAACTAATAATTTCACTGGATGCAATATTGTTATTGTTTTTGTTTTTGTTTTTACCGATACCGATATTTTCCGATATCACATTTTACTGCCGATATCGGCCGATAATATTGGCCATCCCTAATAATGAGATATGTAATGTTAATTACCTGAAATTATTACGTTTTTTTGGGGGGGAAACCCCCGCATATATCGGTATCGGTTGATATCAGTATCGGAAATTAAGAGTTGGACAATATCGGTATTGGTAAAAAAGCCAATATCGAACATTATGTCATATTGTAGGCTGTTTAACAAAAATAAAATAGATTTCCGTTGTCTTTATACAGTATGTATGAACCATTAAATGGGCAATTGTCAAATGTCTCTGTATAAATCACGTTTGTGACTAAGCTATAGAGATGCACCTGTGCATCAATTCATTTATGTTGTGGGTAGGCAACAGGGGATGCTGTGTTTACTAGCTTTCAGTGTATAGCTTATTTTTAGGCTTAAATGTTTCTATTTATTTTCTATTCTTGCTAATAGCATTGTGAACATTTTCTAATGATTGTATAAGGAACTGTAGTCACGAGAGCTAGCATAGCTCGTCCAACGAATGTTGGTGTGACTACAGTACTGATAGGAGCTACTGTAGCATTAACGTAATGTTAGTTATCATAACCATTGGCAATTGCAGTGAGGATCTTTATTAACGTTAGCTAGCTATCACATTTTGCATAGAATAAACTCGGCTAACGTTAGCTTATATAGCTAGCGAACTATGTAATTCTAGTTAAAGCTAGCTAGCTAACGTTAATCAATAAAGATGCTCACTGCGATTGCCGATGGTTATGATAACTAACATTATGTTAATGCTACAGTAGCTCCTATGGACAGGTCGGGATGTTTGTCCTTCAAATGTTTCGCCAAGTTTGACGTCTTGCCTCCCTTGGCGAGACAGACTTTATAGCACCGCTTGCAGTGCTTCAGTGTTAACTGGTTCGCCTTTTTCATCGGCTTTGAAGCCAAAATACTTCCATATGGCACTTCGGGCTCCCACTTTATCAACTAGTTGCAGGTTTTCTGAAGCTGCTGTGGCTGCCATCTCTTCTCTTAAAACCGGAATGGTGATCCGCTATCAATCTCTCTCCATCAGAGCTCTCTCTGCCTCATTTTCTGTTGTTGTTCTTCATTCCAGAAGGTTGATTCCGGTAACGTCATGCACACAACTAGCGCAACGTCACCACTGACAGCAGCGCTGTGCTCCAATAGGAAGGCATTCGCGGGCATACTGTAAATAAATAAATAAAATCTTTAAAAAATACAGTTTTTTTCCAAATGCAGTATAGTAGCGTTTTGAACACTCTAGTACCGCGGTACTATACTAATACTGGTATACCGTGCAACCCTAATTGGACTTATGCCTCATTTCTGGCTTATTTGTCCACTTCCTGATATCTGCCAACAGCGCTGTCAGGAGTGCAGACTGCTCCGCGAGCCACACATAATGGGCATGTCTGCGCTGGTATCTCATTTGTGCGATGTCCTTAGTGGATAACTCACAAAGACGGAGCAGAATCTGCATGCAAACCCCACGCAGTTAACCTCTTAAGCCCAGAGCCCTATTTTCCGAAAATCCGCCTAAAATACATACCTAAGTAAATGGAATATTTCTCCACTTCTACAAGACCATTTGCATATTCTTGGTATCTAGGGACATTTATGGACCTCAGTGAATGTATTCCCAGTGTCAGAAATATTGTGTCTATTACTAGGCTTGCTTAAATTGTGATGAAACAAAGGAGAATATGAATTATGATTTTTTTTTGTATCTTTGACAGTGAATAACACCATGCTAAAAATGACCGAACATGAAAACCTGCCACTGGGCTCGTTCAGTACCTTCTTGAGATCACGTGTACAAGAAATCTAAGGATATTAATAAAGGGAAGAGGATTAAACAGAAGGTTTTGTAGATACAGTACTGAATTCTGCCATACGGACCCATGCAATTTGAAATATTGTTATAGAATATAGAATATGAGGCCTATAAATGACTTTATTATAGCCAACTTACACATCTATGGATCGGGCCAAATCTCCTCTTTCAAAAGGCAGACTTCAATTTGGATTTAGTATCACCAGGCGTGCATCGAGAATGAATAATGGAATCTACTGTATGTACAGTCAGCTTTTTATTCTTGTGACAGGTCTGCCATTTTGGATCGGATTTCAACACAGATGGTTGCTAAATGTTCACAGAAGTTCACACTAACGGCACTCCAATCTATGCCAATAACGTTCAGTTTTGTGATATAGTATCCAGAGAAATTAAAAAAAAATTCATACACAAGTAATTTGCTTGAAGGAGGCTAGAATTCCCTGGGTACTGTAGTTTTTTTTTTAAATGTCAACGCTCATTGAAAGCTCTGGATAGACCACCGCAATACTTCCGGGATTTTGAAATCGGGGAGGAGATAGCGGGAGGAGCATATGAATGAATGTGGATGAGAGCCGTGATGTAAGTGGTTGCAGATACGGCTGTGGGGGTGCTAGAGACATGATCGAATAGACGTTTATGCGCCTCAATCTCCTGAACACGGCGCGACCCATTCCTAATCAATCAGAACTAAATCGGCAGAGAAAAAGCCCATTTTAAAGCACCTATTCCCCATGCACATGCGCAGATTGCCCATGGAGTCTGGACGACGCGAGATGACGCACGAATGAATGTGGATTGTTCCATCAGAGGGGGGAGCTTCGGTGGTCAGTGTCCTTTCGGCCAAACAGGATAATGAAAAAATTATCCCACTAAATGGCCAGACGCGTCTTATGGCGACATCTACAATTACCTCATTGAGTCTCCAGGTAGACTAATGTTTATATTTATGTGCAGCGGTCTGTAGCCACTCACATTACCACCGAAGCTCCCCCCTCTGATGGAACAGTCCACATTAATTCGTGCATCATCTCGCGTCGTCCAGACTCCATGGGCAATCTGCGCATGTGCATGGGAAATAGGTGCTTTAAAATGGGCTTTTTCTCTGCCGATTTAGTTCTGATCGATTAGGAATGGGTCGCGCCGTGTTCAGGAGATTTAGGCGCATAAACGTCTATTCGATCATGTCTCTAGCACCCCCACAGCCGTATCTGCAACCACTTACATCACGGCTCTCATCCACATTCATTCATTTGCTCCCCCCGCAATCTCCTCCCCGATTTCAATGTAACGCGGAAGTGTAGTGGTCTATGCCAGGGGCGTATCTAGACCCAGCACTCTACTGGGGCACAGGGGGGCACAGAAGTATATGAAGTCGGCACATTGGCACATTTTTTTTTTCCTGTTTTGGCAGTTTTTTTGGGCGAAAATTGGTGGATTTTGTAAAAAATAAAAAAATTTACTTTATTTTCGGTTTTAGGGTTAGGTTAGGGTTATGTTATTTAATTATTTTGGGGAGCCAGCCCCCCAAACTCCTGAAATGCATAGAAATCTATGAAATAAATAAAACAATCTGACATTTATATTAAAAAGAGCTAGCCCCCCAAACCCCTAAAATACATAGAAATCTATGCATTTTGGAACAGTTACTATATACAGTATATAGTCAAGAAAGCATTTAGTCATACTTAAAGTTTAAAGTGCTTTACTTGCATTGAACATTGCATTGAACATTGAACATTAAACTCCATTTCCGCCTGTCTCTTAGCAATAAACAAATGGATGACGAACAACTTCCTAAAATTAAATGAGGGCAAAACTGAAATCCTACTAGTCGGTCCTATAACAAAAAGAGAAATGTTACAGAGCAATATGGGGCAACTTACTCCTTGGATCAAACCCGAAGTTACAAGTAAGTAACCTACACTGGCTTCCGGTAACATTTAGAATTGATTTCAAGGTCCTCCTCCTTATATACAAAGTATAAACATTGCGATCATCTACTACTGGTCTATTGAAAGTTCCAAGCCACAGTCTAAAGAAAATCGGGGATGCAGCCTTTGCTAACTATGCACCAAAGTTATGGAACACACTACCTATGGACATTAGGGAAGCTAGATCTCTTAATATTTTCAGAAATAATCTAAAAACGTACCTCTTCACCATAGCCTTCTACACCCCGTTGTTGATTGTACTGTAGCACTATTTTACTCTGGCCATTTTATTGCATAATTTTACTATCTATTCTACTATTCTATTATTGCACTGTATTATTGGTGTGCAAATCAGTCAACTTACAAAAAAGAGCCTGTTGGAGGATTTCAACAAGATAAATGCGACAACAGTGCAAAATATTTCACTATATTTCAAAGCGAAGTAAAAAATATTATAATAATTATTTGATCATGTTAAATGATCATTTGATCATGTTAAAAAAGGGAAAATAATGTTTATTTTTTTTAATCGGTGGGGCACGTGCCCTACTGATAGTGGTCTAAATACACCGATGGTCTATGCCCTGTGCTCATATGACTACAAATCATCATCATTCGGCGACGGTCACTAATTCAAAATGTCGGATCTCCACGAAAATATGATCACATTTCAAAAACTAAAATCTCACTAAGTAATAACACTTTAACCTATTGGTAAACAAACGTATTGCTGAAAATATACAACAAGACTGCTGTTGTGACATGGTTAGGATGTTTACTCTCGGATACATTTGAAAAAAAAATGCAACATTATGTCATACATTCTAGACAGATTGATTTATGATGGGATGTCATTTTGGGACCGCTATACCAGACGCGTGTTGCTTATTAACAGCGGAAGAGTGCAAAAATGCTTCCGCATACGTCACCGCACGCCACTACGGTAATGCGCCTTTCCTTTTCCTTCGCCCAGGTGCACCGGCGTGCTCGCGAGGTGCCCGCGAGGTGCTTGCGCCGCGCTCGCGCGCGCATGCGCATGAGATCCCTGCTTGGTTCGACACATATTAACACGCTTTGGTTCAATTTAATCACGCTTTGGTTCATATTAATCACCATACACGTGATGGACGCAGCAGGCGATCACTCCTACTGTTATTCAGCTGCGCCGAGGTACATGATTGATTGATTGATTGATTGATTGAGCACTACTGAGCTAACATGAAGCTAACTACTGAGCTAACATGAAGCTAACTGCTGAGCTAACTGAGCGCACTACTGAGCTAACATGAAGCTAACTACTGGGCTAACTGAGCTAACATGAGCTAACTGCTGAGCTAACATGGAGCTAACATGAAGCTAACTACTGAGCTAACATGAGCTAACTGCTGAGCTAACATGAGCTAACTGCTGAGCTAACATGGAGCTAACATGCAGCTAACTGAGCTAACTAAGAGGTACGCGATTGATTGATTGATTGATTGATTGATTGATTCGCGTAGCCAAGCCAAAGCAGAGGTACATCATTTTAGTACATAGTTATAACAGCTAAGGGGACCTGCTGTGCTGTAGGTTACATGATTGATTGATTGATTGATTGATTGATTGATTGATTGATTCAGCCAAGCCAAAGCAGAGGTACATCATTTTAGTACATAGTTATAACAGCTAAGGGGACCTGCTGTGCTGTAGGTTACATGATTGATTGATTGATTGATTGATTGATTGATTCAGCCAAGCCAAAGCAGAGGTACATCATTTTAGTACATAGTTATAACAGCTAAGGGGACCTGCTGTGCTGTAGGTTACATGATTGATTGATTGATTGATTGATTGATTCAGCCAAGCCAAAGCAGAGGTACATCATTTTAGTACATAGTTATAACAGCTAAGGGGACCTGCTGTGCTGTAGGTTACATGATTGATCGATTGATTGATTGATTGATTGATTGATTGATTGATTGATTGATTGATTGATTGATTCAGCCAAGCCAAAGCAGAGGTACATCATTTTAGTACATAGTTATAACAGCTAAGGGGACCTGCTGTGCTGTAGGTTACATGATTGATTGATTGATTGATTGATTGATTGATTCAGCCAAGCCAAAGCATGTCTTCTTCTTATATTCTGTATAATACTATAGGAACCGTCTCCTTGGACTTCCTTAAACCCCTGAGACTTGCTCAGCCAGCATGCCAGTCATTCCAGGGTAAGTAATACCACCCTTGCACACACACACACACACACACACACACACACACACACACACACACACACACACACACACACACACACACACACACACACACACACACACACACACACCATAAGATGTGACATACTGTAGTTGTTGATTATGCAGGTGTCTTTGTGTCAACAGAAGCCATCCCTGGGCCAAGCAGTACGCCGATGGACCAGCTGCAAGACACCAGCGGTCAGTTATGAACTTGTCTTTTTTTGTCTGTCACTTTCTCTCACTCACACACACACACACACCATAAGATGTGACATACTGTAGTTGTTGATTATGCGGGTGTCTTTGTGTCAACAGAAGCCATCCCTGGGCCAAGCAGTAGCAGTACGCAGATGGAACAGGATCGCGAGGAGATGATATCAGATATCAGGCAACACAGTCTCGACCCCCTCTTCGCTGCTGGAGTCGCGGCCATGTCAAAACAGTTTCTGCTGCTGAAGAGAAACCCTTCCGCATTGTCGTCAGCCTACCACACATTCGGCAAGTCCGGGAGCCTGTCGACGAGGGCTGCCGCATTACGGCGAGCTGCGATGCGGCAAGGCAACTGCAGTGGCACGCAGGAAGTTGCCAGCCGGCTCAAGGAGGCGAGTTCAAGCTGGGCGACCTGCAAAGCGACACAACCTGAGCGCGTCGGTGGCTTTGAACATTAGTGGGGCAAAAAAACATTGAAGCTCATAGTCTCCCAGTCCCTCCACTCTGCAGTAAACAGACATCACTGATATAGAGTGTCTGGTCAGTAACATGGGTCTAGAACCCACCTCACCCCTGCCCACTTTGACAACCTAGGATGGCTTAGAGTAGACGACAGAGGCGTAGTACATTTTCCTTTTTGAAAATCATCTGACATGAAGATGGAACACATTTTTGTTGTTAATATTATTTATATTACTGGTAGTTCATACAAGACATTATCGCCTAAGCCAAGCTGCACTTTAACATAGGTCTGGGTTGTTTTTATTTCTGTTAGCGCTGCCACTCTGCAGTAAACAGACATCACTGATATAGAGTGTCTGGTCAGTAACATGGGTCTAGAACCCACCTCACCCCTGCCCACTTTGACAACCTAGGATGGCTTAGAGTAGACGACAGAGGCGTAGTACATTTTCCTTTTTGAAAATCATCTGACATGAAGATGGAACACATTTTTATTGCTAATATTATTTATATTACTGGTAGTTCATACAAGACATTATCCTCTAAGCCAAGCTGCACTTTAACATAGGCCTTTCTTTGTAAAATGTGTCATAATGTAGCATTTGTGTGTGTAACGTACACTGTAAAAAATAAATGTTTTTTCACAGGAAATTCACTATTATTTTACAGATTACTTTTGTTTTTCTACTTTAAGTGTAAATGCCATACAAATATAGTAAATTACCTTTTATCAAAATATTAACCATTAAATAAAGGTTGTAATTCCTTCATAGTTAAAGACAGTAGAGGTTATACTTTATTATCTAAAGATGGTAAGTTAGAGTGCTGTGTTCACTCATAGTTAAATACAGTAGAGGTTGAGTACTTCATTATCTAAAGATGGTAAGTTAGAGTGTTGTGTTCACTCATAGTTAAATACAGTAGAGGTTGAGTACTTCATTATCTAAAGATGGTAAGTTAGAGTGTTGTGTTCACTCATAGTTAAATACAGTAGAGGTTGAGTACTTCATTATCTAAAGATGGTAAGTTAGAGTGTTGTGTTCACTCATAGTTAAATACAGTAGAGGTTGAGTACTTCATTATCTAAACATGGTAAGTTAGAGTGTTGTGTTCAGTCAGACAGTAGACAAGTAGAGGTTGAGTACTTTATTATCTAAACATGGTGAGTTAGAGTGTTGTGTTCATTCATAGTTAAAGACAGCCGAGGTTGAGTAGTTTCTTCTGATATCACTTTCAAACTCCAAGTGATTTAGATCCAAAACATTTTCTAACAATACATGTATATTCCATAGTAAAGTACACGTTAACGTTACAATGTGTTGTGTTCACAACACTGTTTAGTCTGTGACGACGCGTCGCGATAATATACATGTATATTCCATAGTAAAGTACACGTTAACGTTACAATGTGTTGTGTTCACAACACTGTTTAGTCTGTGACGACGCGTCGCGATAATATACATGTATATTCCATAGTAAAGTACACGTTAACGTTACAATGTGTTGTGTTCACAACACTGTTTAGTCTGTGACGACGCGTCGCGATAATATACATGTATATTCCATAGTAAAGTACACGTTAACGTTACAATGTTGCGTTGTGTTCACTCATAGTTAAAGACAGCCGAGGTTCCAAGTGATTCGTTGCAATGTACGCGGAAATGCCATATGCATTTGTCTGAGCGGCGTGAAAGGAAAGGCGCATTACCGTAGTGGCGTGCGGTGACGAATGCGGAAGCATTTTTGCACTCTTCCGCTGTTAATAAGCAACACGCATACCAGACCCGTGCTTAAAGGGACAGTGGACGAACATAAAACCTTGTTTTTTTTGTAGAATTATTTATTTTTGTATATATTTAAACAGTATTTGATTAAATAGAGAGACCAGGAAAATTAAATAATCATGAAATATTTGGAAATGTATATGTTTTTATTAGTTATTTATTCGATTGAAGCTGAATGAACAGCACTGGGGACATGGCATAATACCATAATACCTCTTTAATCAATGCTTCTAAAATGTAAAAAGCAACAACTTATAAGCCCATATCATTGTTCATGATAAATAACAATTCACCATACATGAAAAACCAAATGGAATTAGTATTTGTCAAAAGGTAGACAAAATACAACATTTGACAGTGAAATAAAATAAAAAATGTATGTACAGTAGTCATTTTCCTATTTAGATGACATGAGCAGAAGCACTTCATATCTATTGCTGCCGTTTGGTTTTATTGAATGTCAGTTCACACAGCAAATAAACTATAGGCTCTTCAACTTAGATCAATTTATGGCTGTTGGAGAATAAAACCTTCAACCTGACATTCTAAAGGAATTATGCAGATGTTGTGATGGAGCCCGTACACACTGGTAATACTTCAGTAATACAGTCATCCACAACTTGTTTACTGGGAGTAATTTAAGGCTGAGACCACTTATCGATTTATCGATAATTGCGTGAAATCGATTTTTTTTAAAATACTTTATACTATACTAAAATAATAGGGGCTAGATCCACAAAGAATAGATTGCACAGTGCTAGTTGCACCCTACTTACAACTCATTATGAATTGAAAATGGGGGACCCTGGTGTAAACAAGACGAAAGTCTTTCTCTGGTCTGCATCCCCTTAACAATTGTGTGTATTGAGCCTTACTGTATTGTACCCATTCTGCAATCTGTTAATAAAATGTTCAATCAATCAATTGATTGAAACTTTTATTAACAGATTTTAGAATGGGTAGAATGACTAATGATGTTTTGATTATGAGCAATTCACACTAGAGTAAAAAGTGTGACAACGTCCCCCGTTCTCCCCTATCACCTACAGTATTTGGGCTTCAGCGATGAGGCTAATTTCCTAAAATATCAATCCATAATAGCACAAGGAAATAAGAGACTTTGATATGAATATGAAATATAGAAATAGCAAGAAAAGGGGATTTGTGTGGGGTGTCAGATGTACAAGTCATTCCCACATTCTTCATGTAATGCTGTACCGATGGACCACATTCATTCACACCAATTTGCTTCCCCAAAATTATGAAAATGAAAATGCTTGCCTGGGATGCACACACTGATGAGAGTTTTTGACATTAAGTTATTAACGCAATGAATGTTTAAAATTGGCAACTGCTGGGGCGCCCGAGTGGCGCACCACATACAGCACTACGGTGCAACACGGCCGACCCAGGTTCAACTCCCGGACCCGGTGATCTTTGCCGAATGTCTTCCCCGGCCTATCTCCCATTCCTCCTCTCTCTCTCTCTCTCTCTCTCTCTCTCTCTCTCTCTCTCTCTCTCTCTCTCTCTCTACCGGACTGCCCAGTAGCAAAAATCAATAAAAACCTACAAAAACATAACTTGTCCGAAAGGACAAGTAACATTTAAAATTGGCAACTGCAATGGTAAAAGTGTGACATGGATTGTACTGCTGAACCATAATATTAAAAGTCTGAGGTGGTGGTTCTACCTATATACAGCTGTGGGCTTCAGAAATTCTTGATTGTGTGAACCTTAAGAATCCCCATGGATCAGGTATAAGGCAGACAGACACAGAAACAGACAGAAGACACTGTTGCAGACCTGAGCAAAAAGTAATACAATTAAAAGCCTTGCATCTACAAAAGGTAGATTTTTCTAGGAATAAAAAACAAACCAAATATATTTGAAATATACAGAATGGGTTTAGAATGAAACATACACAACACAACATACATTTTTAAATAAAAAATTAAATATTTCAAAACTTTGAATTAGGGTTACAATGTTTTCAGGTTACAATTGGTTGTAAGTATTTGAACAATACACATGTTATTGAACTTTCCAGGCACTTGACTAGCCTTCAAAGTGAACTCACCATTTAAGGATAAGGCTGGTGTAATGTCATTATTTTGTTGTATATGGTCAACATACTGTAGCCTATACGAAAAAAGACCAAAACCAACAATGCATTTCTGAAGTACAGTATAGCCAGAGTAGAGCTCATATCCAGAAGTTAAAACAAGTCACAGAGCCGTACTGTTTGCTTTGGTCAATATAATTCATCATTGCAATAAACACAGTCATTGTATACTTCTTCCTGGAACTACTTCATGAAGTGACAGCGATTGCTTCAGAAGTAGTTCCGGTTCAGGCAGACTCAAACCAATCGCTGTTACTTCATCAGAACTGCATTGCAGGTCTTGGTCTGGGTAGACGTAAAGGACACTGGCCTTATCCTATAATGCTCTAACATAGTCAAAAAGTACAAGGTGCATACATTGTGTAGGCAGACAGTCCGCTTGTCTTTCTATAATCCAGGCATACCAGCTCTTTTATCCACTATTTTCCTTTGATGAACATGCATGCCGAGCCATATTGTACGCAAACACTAAGCCCCTACAGGGCCTACACTGATCTGTTGTGTCTGTCTGTCTATGTCTGTTTTAATTATTTTTCAATGAGGAGTATCTGTTGGACAGGGCTGATGGACGAGTCTGTTTCCTCGCCATAGACACACAAGACACTGAAGCGCCACGAAACCACCATTCTTGTGCGAACAGGAGCCTGGCTGTTCACAGGAGAAGAGCAGGAGCCTGGCTGTTCACACCACAAGAGCAAGAGCTGTTCACACCAGAAGAGCAGGAGCTTGGCTGTTCACACCAGAAGAGCAGGAGCCTGGCTGTTCACACCAGAAGAGCAGGGACCTGGGTTTTCACACCAGAAGCCATTTTTCAATGCTGGTCTACACGAGATATTCTGCTCCAATAAGATGTAGAGGCACTCATGGCAAAAATAGATAGGATGCCAAAACTATTGCTGAAGATGGCAAATCGGCTGTGGAGCTCTGCGCCAGGGCACGTCCAAAGGGTACAATCTGTTAACGTGGTGCTGAAAGGAAACTGGCTGCTGTTCCCGGCACTTAGGGGCGCTTCAGCATCTCATGTGTCGCTGGCATCTGCCAGATTTGTGTCCATTTTAATGGACAGAAAGGTTTGGTGAGGATGAACTTTTTGGAACTGATGGATAATGTATGTTAGCAAACCTGCTGTTTCTGCAAATGCATGATGATTACCTTAGGTCATAATTCAACAAACCAATACACAGCGATACCAGCTGTTCTTTTATGTCAGTTTTGTGATGGAATCAATGTAGCTGGATCCTCTCACACACAAAAAAACACATTTATTCAGATCTCCGGGGTGCCCAGTTGGTTGCTAGGGGAACCTGTGGGTGTGTGCTGCTAGAGGAATCTGGAGGTGTGTGTGCTAGGGGAACCTGTGGGTGTGTGCTGCTAGAGGAACCTGGAGGTGTGTGTGCTAGGGGAACCTGGAGGTCTGTGTGCTAGGGGAACCTGTGGGTGTGTGCTGCTAGAGGAACCTGGAGGTGTGTGTGCTAGGGGAACCTGGAGGTCTGTGTGCTAGAGGAACCTGGAGGTGTGTGTGCTAGGGGAACCTGTGGGTGTGTGCTGCTAGAGGAACCTGGAGGTCTGTGTGCTGCTAGAGGAACCTGGAGGTCTGTGTGCTAGGGGAACCTGTGGGTGTGTGCTGCTAGAGGAACCTGGAGGTCTGTGTGCTAGGGGAACCTGTGGGTGTGTGCTGCTAGAGGAACCTGGAGGTGTGTGCTACTAGGGGAACCTGGAGGTGTGTGCTGCTAGAGGAACCTGGAGGTGTGTGCTGCTAGGGGAACCTGGAGGTGTGTGCTGCTAGAGGAACCTGGAGGTGTGTGCTGCTAGGGGAACCTGGAGGTGTGTGCTGCTAGAGGAACCTGGAGGTGTGTGCTGCTAGGGGAACCTGGAGGTGTGTGCTGCTAGGGGAACCTGGAGGTGTGTGCTGCTAGAGGAACCTGGAGGTGTGTGCTGCTAGGGGAACCTGGAGGTGTGTGCTGCTAGAGGAACCTGGAGGTGTGTGCTGCTAGGGGAACCTGGAGGTGTGTGCTACTAGAGGAACCTGGAGGTGTGTGCTGCTAGGGGAACCTGGAGGTGTGTGCTGCTAGAGGAACCTGGAGGTGTGTGCTGCTAGAGGAACCTGTGGGTGTGTGCTGCTTGGGGAACCTGGAGGTGTGTGCTGCTAGGGGAACCTGGAGGTGTGTGCTACTAGGGGAACCTGGAGGTGTGTGCTGCTAGGGGAACCTGGAGGTGTGTGCTAGTGGAACCTGGAGGTGTGTGCTAGGGCAGCGGTTCTCAAACTATGGGTCTGGACCCAAAGTGGGTCGTGGGTAGGTGACAGTGGGGTCGCGCATTGGCAAGTAAAAAAACTAAACATATTTAGGCTAAATATGCCTCGTTTTATAAATGTGTATTGATAACATAGTGCTGTAATAAAATGTTCTAATAAATATGCATGATCAAGTTCAACAATGTGTGCTTTTATTTTGATATTCCTTAATTCCACGTTGAAATTACGCGATACATTAAGTGTGGGGTCACCAAAAAAAAAACGAAATAAAATGGGGTCGTGGTACAAAAAAGTTTGAGAACCCCTGTGCTAGGGGAACCTGTAGGTGTTATAATCTGACAACAGTGTGCTATACAGGGCAACTTCTTCATGAAAGATTGTACGGCAATAGTATGTATGTACATAGCAAGCTCTTGCTTGCCGGATACATTTTATTCTATAGACATGCTGTGGTGTTATCTGCTAGAGATGATGAATATTCCTTAAGTTTGATGCTTAATCAGAATAGCTGTTTGTTACAATGTAGCCTTGTTTTATACATTGTCCTGATATACATAGAACATATAACTGCTAAGTAACTGCCTAGTAAGCCAAGGTATTATGAGATATACAGTGTGTGTGTGGAACTGTTGATTCGAGCACCGTTCTGTGCAATGTATGCAGTAAGGAATTTTTGTATAATTGGATATTTCAAATCTGAAATATCACCTCAACGCAAAGCACTTAACAGTGAGCTGGAGCTTTGAGGTCAGACATAGTATAGACCCTGATGCTAACATTACCAACATTACCACGAGTAACCATAGACCCTGATGCTAACATTACCACCATTACCACGAGTAACCAAAGCATAGACCCTGATGCTAACATTACCATGAGTAACCATAGCATAGACCCTGATGCTAACATTACCATGAGTAACCATAGCATAGACCCTGATGCTAACATTACCATGAGTAACCATAGCATAGACCCTGATGCTAACATTACCACGAGCAACCAGCCTCATCGAGAAGAACCAGGAACTAACGTGAGTCTGCTAATGTGAATTATGATGAGTTCTGCAAAACCTACATCAACAGCTGTGTGTGTGTGTGTGTGTGTGTGTGTGTGTGTGTGTGTGTGTGTGTGTGTGTGTGTGTGTGTGTGTGTGTGTGTGTGTGTGTGTGTGTGTGTGTGTGTGTGTGTGTGTGTGATTGGGAGATAAATGGAGAGCCTATTCATCTCGATAAATACAAAATATGTAAGTGTGCTTCTTGTTGGAGTGCCGACTTTTCGATTGCTTGGCAATTTATTGATAATTTAATTGAATGAAACCCTGTAAATGCACCTGTTGCTGGGGTGCAGACTTGCTCAGCCTATAAGTTATTGCGTATTGCTTTAAGCAACTCATAAGTGTGTCTGTTGGTGTCTCCAGCTGTAAGGCAGCTTGTTGTGCTTGTGACAATAGGTTCTATAATTTTTCCCTGAAGGTTTTCAGATTTTGATTTAATCAATAAAATGCCTTTTTATTTTAACTAAAACGTTATAATAACACTCAGTTATAAGACCTTTATAAGGTATATTTGTAGATAATGAACTAATCACGAACAAACCATTCATAAACATTCGTAGATTATTATTAAATCATTTATAACTATATTTGTATAACATTTACAAATGAGTTCTACATTAATAATAATAATAATAATAATAAATTCAATTTGTACCGCACTTTATATTTGTGAAAATCTGTGTGCTACAGGAGATAAAGATAAAAAGTTAAATGAATAAAACAATTAAAATGAATAAAACAACCAATGAAATGGAAGAACATAAATATAAAATAAAATAAAATAATCATAAAATGAATAGAAGTAAAAATAAAAGTAAAAGAAAAATTCAGGCAAAAGCCTTGTTAAAAAGAAATGTTTTTAGGCCCCTTTTAAAAGCCTCGACGGATTGTGGTGCTCTCAGGTGGATGGGGAGAACATTCCACAGTCTGGGTGCGGCAGAGCAGAAGGCTCGATCACCCATGGTGTGCAGCTTAGTCCTGGGACTGCTTTGAGGAGGTAGGCTGTGCCGGAGCGGAGGGAGCGTGAGGAGGACTGGGGGGTGAGGAGTTCCTTGAGGTAGGCAGGGGCACCACCGTGTACGCACTGGTGAGTGAGGAGGGAGACCTTGTACTCGATCCTGTCTTCCACGGGGAGCCAGTGAAGTGATCTGAGGGTGGGGGTGATGTGATCATATTTGCGCACCCTCATCAGGATCCTAGCAGCGTTATTCTGGACATTATTTATAACTCATTATCAACATTGTTTGTACTTGATTTGTTCATCATTAAATAATGTTTTAATGTGTAGTAGTAACACATTTGTAGATGCTTTGAAAAATGGATATGAAAAAACTACTATACTGTATCTCCATTTATTTGTTCATGTTCAACAAATGTCTAATAGTTTGTTTATTTGTGGACTTTTATGAATACACACGAAGCAATTGCCAGACTTGTCTTTTCATGTTTAACAAATTAATTGTTAAGACATTCATAAAACATCTATAAATCATTTGCAGATGTTATTGTGTGCCCTAATCTAAAGTGAAGACTACAGTATTCATCATTAACAAATGTCTAATACAGTTAATTATTTGTTTACTTTTTCATCACGTTACAAATGTTGACAGCTTTCAGATCCACCCTTCTTTCTGTCAAACAGTGACAGAATTAGGACTGTAGATAAATGCAATTTATTAACATATACAATAGATGTGCACACATAACATATAATGTAACCTGGGGGACACTAGGCCGCAGGAGTACCCTGGCCAGGTATTGCCAGAGTATGTAGAGAAAGTCTCCCGTCTGTTTGAATGGGAGCTACATACACGTCTTAACAAATAATTTGTTAAACATGAAAGACAAGTCTGGTAATTGCTTCGTGTGTATTCATAAAAGTCCACAAATAAACAAACTATTAGACATTTGTTAATGATGAATAGTCTTCACTTTAGATTAGGGCACACAATAACATCTGCAAATGATTTATAGATATTTTAAGAATGTTTTACAAATCATTTGTTGAACATGAACAAATAAATGGAGGTATAGTAGTTTTTCATATCCATTTTTACAGCATCTATAAATGTGTTACTACACATTAAATAACATTATTTAATGATGTACAAATCAAGTACAAACAATGTTGATAATGAGTTATAAATAATGTAGAACTAATTTATGAATAGTTTGTGATTAGTTCATTATCTACAAATACCTTATAGATGTCTTATAACTGAGTGTTATTATAAAGTGTTACCCATATTTTTTATTGTTATGGCCATTGCATATTCCAAAATATGTTTGAATGCTTCTCACTGCAAATATTGATATTATATAGGGATATATACATACCACAGCTATCAACTAACCAGAGGGCCGAATAAGAACCAACCATTTTATAATTTGTCTCTTCAATTCTTCTCGCCATGTTGCCTTGTGCATCACACTCTGTATAGTCTTATTTAGCTAGATCTCAAGTTGCTCAATTATGCTAACTTCATGGAGGTCTAGAAACAATGCTTATCAGTTTGAATGGAACCAATGGTGATTGGTCACTGCCTTTAGCCAATCATCATGTACAGAGATAAGCCCTGTCAGTTCCTTTAGCCTCAGTTCCACCCCACCCCCTTTAACAGATGCGTTTCCACAAAATGATGCGTTTCTATCAAAATTGAGTATTAGAGAGAGAAAGGCTGGGGAAAAGTTTACAGCTTTTATCTGGGGTACAAATTCCCACCAATGTTAGTAATAGGGGGTAGCATCAAATACCTATTTAGCCCCAAGCCTGTTGCTCTTTCTTTGCTTACCTGAACTCTGAAAAACGGAGAATAAATAAAGTGATGCATTCTGCTCTGGTCTGCTCACTGTCTGAGCTGGCATAGTGCAAGAGGTGTCACCTGTATATGCTTGGAGCAGCGGAACAAAGGAAGGAGAGAGAGGAATAGAGAGGGTGCATACAGTCTTTTTTTTTCTCCATACAGTTCTCTTCCCAGGCTCTGTTATTTTTTCTTCCTCATACAGTTCTCTCTCCAGGCTCTGTTATTGCAGAGGAAGAACTTCTGGTATAACAGCGCTTCAAGAAAAAGTGTTTTTTATGCTTTAAGTTGGTTGACCGGGAATCTGGAGCAGAATGTTATTTCAGTTCTATTGTGTTCCCGTTTACTTCTGCTCACCACGGTTCTGTTCAGTTCTGCTCTGTTAATTTAGATTTAGTAAGTCTAGTAGATGTGGAAGGGAGGTATGTTTATCTCTCTCTCATCCTTCTCTCCACCATCTCTCTTTCTGCCTCCTCAATAATTTCCCTTGTGATTCTCTCCCACTCCCTTTCTCTCTCCCATCAACCCCCCCCCCCCTCCCATTGCTGATTGCTCTCTCCTTCCAGCAGTGGCAGACAGACAGACAGGGGTCCAGATGGTTCGATCTTGCGAGTGCCAGTCCGGTTACATGCCAGTAGGTGCTAAGGCCCCATCCGGGTGCCTGGGTCAAACAAGGGAGGTTCTGCTCTGGTGGTTCCATGGGTGAACGCTCGTCCATCCTCCCCCCCCATGCCACCCGAACCTTCACTGCTACTCCCCGCTGTTGCACCGGGCGTCCTGCCGAGGTTAGTGCTCATGGCTGCATTGATGAGTTCCTGAGAGGGACATTAGAGAAATATGTAGGGTAAATAAAAGGTATAGGGCATTTCAAGTTCAAGCTTCATGATATCAACTGGCTGGATTGATCTCAAGTGACTACCTGGTAAAATAAAGGTTAAAAAAAAGTATGAGGCATGGATTATGTGAAGGCTGGTTTGACTTGTTTTTTATTATCAAATATTTTTTATTTCTCCATTTTAAACATAAAACAAGGCAACACAAAATACAGTAATAATAATAATAATAATAATAATAATAATAATAATAATAATAATAATAATAATAATAATAATAATAATAATAATAATAATAATAATAATAATAATAATAATAATAATAAACCACACAGTACCACAACAATAATAATAGCAAGAATAACGACATTAGCAATAATAAAAATAATAAATACAGAACATAAAAACCAACTTGTACTATTAGACACCACAAAAGACATCACAAAAGACATTTCCTCCCCCACTCCCAACCCCCCACCCCAGAACCCCCGGACCCCCCAGGACCAACACCCCAACCCCGCTCCGCTGCTAGATAGGGGCCTTTACTTTATCGGCCACTGCGACCCACAACTCAATGCTGGTTTGACTTGTATACAACAGGGCGGAATCATTCTATGGTCAGCCTGTGACTGCAACTTGTTCCTGTTTGCGGACGACTCAGCCCTGCTGGTCTCTGACAAGAACAAATTGCAGGTTGAAAAAACCCTCAGCACGGAACTAGGCAAAATCTGCATATGGCTCGCTGATAACAAACTATCATTACACATGGGCAAAACAGAGTCCATTCTCTTCGGTTCAAATAACAAACTCAGCAAGACCGACGGATTCTCAGTTACAGTGGGTGACAATATTGTCACAAGGAAAGACGAAATTACCTACCTGGGTTCCATCCTAGAGGCAAATCTTTCCTGTGACAAAATGGCATCCAATGTAATAAAAAAAGTCAACCAACGAACTAGATTCTTGTACCGGATCTCCTCTCTGGTAAACAAGAATACCCTGAAGACTCTGGCAGGAGCACTCATTCAAGGGTACTATGACTATGCGTGCACCTCATGGTACCAAAGCACCTCAAAGGCGCTTAAAACAAAATTACAAACATCACAAAACAAACTGGTCAGACTACTACTTGACCTGAACCCCAGAACCCACCTCACCCCTGCCCACTTTGCCAACCTAGGATGGCTTAGAGTAGACGACAGAGTACAGCAACTTGCAATGGGCCTGGTCTACAAGATACACTATACGACCGGGGTGCCCATGTACATGTCAAAATACTTCCCAAAGGTCAGTGAATACCACAACCACTACACCAGAGGAAGCTCAACAAATCATGTTAAACCCAGATTCGGCTCAAACAAGGGACTAAACACGTTTCGCAATTATGCCACAACAATGTGGAACGCCCTACCCAAAGCTGTAAAGGAATGTGAATCCCTGCCCACATTCAAAACCGCTCTTAAAGAGCACCTACGGGAGGCTGCAATTCGAAACTGGCCACCGTAAATGCCCAAAACCCCCACCACCTCCTAATAGACAGTCTCCTCCCCACCGCATGTATATATTCCCTCCCCGCCGTATGTATATTTCCCTCCCACCCACCCACCCCCTCCTAATGTACAGTCCCATCCCCATCATATGTATATACTCTGTCAGGATCTAGGGGTAACAGTACTGTATATTTGAATACCGCTTATGTCACAAATGTATCAGTACTAAATACCTATACTGTATGTCCCTATGCCATAAATGTCATGTATGTTGTGTATGTCATAAATGTCTATATGAATTGAAAATGGGGGACCCTGATGGAAACAAGACAAACGTCTTTCTCAGGTCTGCATCCCCTTAACAATTGTATGTATTGAGCCGTACTGTATTGTACCCATTCTGCAATCTGTTAAATAAAGTTTTAATTCATTCATTCATTCATTCATTCATTCATTCATTCATTCATTCATTCATTCATTCATTCATTCATTCATTCATTCATTCATTCATTCATTCATTCATTCATTCATTCATTCATTCATTCATGGACCAAGGTTATTCAAGAGTTGAAAAGAGTATAGTTACCCTGTGAATTTAAGGAGGAGAATGGGGTGGTGGTGGGATTCAAGATGACAGCTGAGATACAGAGAGCTGTCAAACACTGTTTTTAAATTAGCGGGAGGAGGGACTGGATTGAAGGAAGAGAGAAACATTTTGTGATTGCCACTGAATGAATGTGAGCTAATAGGAAACTTAAGGGGGGATATTTTAGGAAGTAATTTGAATACTCAAGCACTTCCCCTGAAATTACATAATTTCAATATTCAAATATTAAATTAAGGGAAAAGCTTAATTCTAGTGTGTGTATATATATATTAACAAATTGTTCTAAATAAATAATAATGATAATAAATTATTTGAAGTTTGGATTTTTTTTTTTACAAGTGAGGTAGGTAGATTACATTTTTAGAGACTAAAGTACCGAAAAAGGTACCGTTGGGTACCAGTATCGATTCACAGGTACCCAACCCTACCCAGGAGTGATGTATTAGGCTACAGAAAAGGGTTCCACAGTACCAAAGTAAACCGAACAGTCTGTAGGTGCCCTAAACTGTGGTGGTCCAACTGTACGGTTCCGCTTTTTTACATGAACTGTTCAAACTCAAAGCATTTCTCTCAAATCATTCTGTATTAAGTCTACACCAATTTGGTTTCAGAGCCAATCATAGCACAATCTCAGCCACTACTTAGCTGTAGTTGTAAATTATAGTATCCACCCTAGATAAAAGAAAACATTGTGCTGCACTATTTGTAGATCTATCAAAAGCATTCGATACAATTGACCATTCTTCTTTTAAATGGACTACACAGCATTGGTTCTGATGGACTGTGGTTGGTTTCAGAATTGTTTGTCTGAGAGACTTCAGTGAAAAGTGGGAAAGCCCAGTCAGAATTATTGCCCATTACAAAAGGCATCCTGCAGGGATCAATCTGTGGTTCTGTCTTATTTACCATTTATATGATTTGATTTGATTTGATTTGATATTTTTTATTTTCGTGTCTTACATACAGATGTATGCCCAGCCCATATGGGCTTACAAGACACATAACAATAAGTATATAATAATATACTTTACCAATTACTTAACAAATGACATATAGACCAAGATGGCCATAAGAAAATACAAGAAAATACAATAAAACGTAATATAACACAAGCTGTACTCAATGTAAATAAACAGAAAAACAAGATGAATTCAAATACAATTATATAGGATACAGTGTGTTTTGTCTCAAGTGCCATGCCTTCTCCAAAAATCCTGCAAAACCGAAGATGTCCTCCACAAAAAAACAACTTAACATACAACTCTCAGACTGCCAAAACAAATCTGGATTTACAATTTGAATTTTCTCAAATAAAGCCCTCCTCAAAGCGGTGTACAAAGGGCAATAAAAAACAAAATGATATTCATCCTCCACCACTCCGAGATCACACAGAACACACAACCGCTCCTCCTCAGGTTTACCCTGGAATCTACCCACTTCCACAGCCAATGGCAGGGTGCCAGACCTCAACTGGGCACACAGAGACCTCTGTCTTCTCTTTAAGTTTAACATTACATAAGGTTCAGTAAAATACTCATTTTTAATTGCAACATATTTTCTAAGTTTAGGTTTTTTCCAAATCTCCACCTTCCACTTATCCTGATGGATTATTGATAATTTTGTTTTAATTATGTGAACCTTACACTGCAGATTGTTCATAAAAATCATACTCAAGTCAGTAGAAGAAAAAATCATGGACATCTCTCTTGACCAGGGATGACCGTGTGCTCTGTCCCAATTAAAAATCTTTTTTGTCACCCTGCCATTTGGCAGCTGGACCAGGCGGTTCCATAACCTCACCATTTCACCTTTTTGCTTGACCAAGCAAGAGTCCCACCCCATGTCCCCTTCTATAGCCCCTTTTGGTGTGTATTTATGGACTCCTAAAAAGTATCTTATGGCCCGGTTCTGGATCGCATTACATTCAGGTGCATCATCAAAACCCCATACTCCAGCAGCATAAAATAAAACAGAACCCACCATTGAATCAAATAATTGTGTAAATGTTGAAAACCCAAGGTCAGTGCACACTTTCATTTTACTCAACACACCCCCTAGCGCCCTTCCTGCTGACTCAGACATTATTTTCCTTCCTTCTATGAAGCTCATGTACTCATTAAAGCAGTGGCGGCCGGTGGGTACTTCGCCACTAGGGGCGCTATACCAAACATTTTGCAAAATGCAAACATGTACAGTACAGTACCACGCAACACTCATGGCAAGACGTGAGCGATTCGACTCACGCTCACGGCAATGAATCGGCTCTTATGAACGAGTCGCTCAGCTGTTACTACAACAACACACAACCAGTCAAATAAAGTATAGTCTAGACTCTAATTCACAACTTGAAACACAATATATAAATAGAAAAGTTAGAAACAAAACTCGCCCGTCTACAAACACAGGCAGATCTCTCCCTCTCTCCTTCTCTCTCTCACACACAGCGCGACGTGGAATCGATTCGTTACACAATCAGACCTATTATATACCAAGAATAACTTCACACATATTTTGCATATTGTTAAACGAGCCAAGGCTAGCTATTAAACTATCGATATGAATCGAAAATCTGGGACCAGTGGCGGCTCTACCACTAGGGGCGCTCGGGCGCCGCCCCCCCTCAGCTCCTACCCTGGTTATATGAGAGAACAAGAAAAATAAGTTTTTAGTTTTTAGTTTTAAAGCCCTATAAATAATATAAACATGTTTAAAATTAATAATATTTACTCATTTTAAGTATGTTTGTGTTTCCAATGCACAATATAACGTTATTATATTAAAAAATAAATACTCGTTTTCTTGAACAGGAAGTGACGTTTTTTTTTATTTTTTCGTATTTCTCGCCCGGGCTAGAAGCGATAGCGCTCTGAGTGCGCGTCACAGTTTGATCGCTGTCTCCGTCACAGCCAATCAGTGCATACGGCGTTGTGCGTTGAAATATGACTATTATGTTGGAATCCGAGCGCGATTTGAAGCGGTCTAGCCAGCAGCGTGAACTTCCGTGAAGAATTTCCATAGCCGCATTTCGCGGAGACGCTCTCTGATTGGCCGACGCCAGTATTTTTTTCCATGGCAGAATTTCACAGAGACGATCTCTGATTGGCCGAATCCAATTTCTAATGTTCCAATTCTAGCTTCTAGCTTGGTTCCTAGGTTGGTCCTAGGTTGGTCGGTGGAGATAGTTGTGTTGTTGTGAGATGCATGCAGCTGTTTGTCTTAGACGAGCGTGCCGTGACTGCAAGTTCTTTAGACTGTTAAGCTTAGGCACTCTTTCAAAGTTGGTTAAGGTTAGAGTTTGTCTTAGAGCATGGCGATAGAACGCCAGGTAGTTTGCAGTCTGTTCGAGCGGAAATGGACAAAGGAATGTACTTGTTGAGTGTTGTGCTAACGAGCTCAGCTAACACTTGGCTAACAACGCGGATTATACACGTTTATCAAGCTCTCCTGCCCTGGACGTTTCAACTAAACAGTGAGTCTCTCTCTCTCTCTCTCTCTCTCTCTCTCTCTCTCTCTCTCTCTCTCTCTCTCTCTCTCTCTCTCTGTGCTTAACGTTAACGTTTGTAAATAGTTTTTTTTAGGAGCAGTACTACTGCTGGCCATTCATGAAGCGAGACATTGCTGATTGTTTATTTATTTTATAACACAAGACTATGACTACCAACTGCCTAGCCAGCCGTGTATCAATCTTGGATGCAATAATAACGTTACTTACCACACTGACTATGTCGATGGCTCATTGATTTAACTACTGCAGCTCTCTCGGATTGAAAATACGTGGATTATGGCTTGTTCAATATCGTCTATGTTTGAATGAATGAATGAATGAGAACTTTATTAACAGATTGCAGAATGGGTACAATACAGTACGGCTCAATACACACAATTGTTAAGGGGATGCAGACCAGAGAAAGACGTTTGTCTTGTTTACATCAGGGTCCCAGACAGTGGCGGCCGGTGGGTACTTCGCCACTAGGGGCGCTATACCAAACATTTTGCAAAATGCAAACATGTACAGTACAGTACCACGCAACACTCATGGCAAGACGTGAGCGATTCGACTCACGCTCACGGCAATGAATCGGCTCTTATGAACGAGTCGCTCAGCTGTTACTACAACAACACACAACCAGTCAAATAAAGTATAGTCTAGACTCTAATTCACAACTTGAAACACAATATATAAATAGAAAAGTTAGAAACAAAACTCGCCCGTCTACAAACACAGGCAGATCTCTCCCTCTCTCCTTCTCTCTCTCACACACAGCGCGACGTGGAATCGATTCGTTACACAATCAGACCTATTATATACCAAGAATAACTTCAGTATGAGTACAGGGCTGTACACATATTTTGCATATTGTTAAACGAGCCAAGGCTAGCTATTAAACTATCGATATGAATCGAAAATCTGGGACCCTGATGTAAACAAGACAAACGTCTTTCTCTGGTCTGCATCCCCTTAACAATTGTGTGTATTGAGCCGTACTGTATTGTACCCATTCTGCAATCTGTTAATAAAGTTCTCATTCATTCATTCATTCAAACATAGACGATATTGAACAAGCCATAATCCACGTATTTTCAATCCGAGAGAGCTGCAGTAGTTAAATCAATGAGCCATCGACATAGTCAGTGTGGTAAGTAACGTTATTATTGCATCCAAGATTGATACACGGCTGGCTAGGCAGTTGGTAGTCATAGTCTTGTGTTATAAAATAAATAAACAATCAGCAATGTCTCGCTTCATGAATGGCCAGCAGTAGTACTGCTCCTAAAAAAAACTATTTACAAACGTTAACGTTAAGCACAGAGAGAGAGAGAGAGAGAGAGAGAGAGAGAGAGAGAGAGAGAGAGAGAGAGAGAGAGAGAGAGAGAGAGAGAGAGAGAGACTCACTGTTTAGTTGAAACGTCCAGGGCAGGAGAGCTTGATAAACGTGTATAATCCGCGTTGTTAGCCAAGTGTTAGCTGAGCTCGTTAGCACAACACTCAACAAGTACATTCCTTTGTCCATTTCCGCTCGAACAGACTGCAAACTACCTGGCGTTCTATCGCCATGCTCTAAGACAAACTCTAACCTTAACCAACTTTGAAAGAGTGCCTAAGCTTAACAGTCTAAAGAACTTGCAGTCACGGCACGCTCGTCTAAGACAAACAGCTGCATGCATCTCACAACAACACAACTATCTCCACCGACCAACCTAGGACCAACCTAGGAACCAAGCTAGAAGCTAGAATTGGAACATTAGAAATTGGATTCGGCCAATCAGAGATCGTCTCTGTGAAATTCTGCCATGGAAAAAAATACTGGCGTCGGCCAATCAGAGAGCGTCTCCGCGAAATGCGGCTATGGAAATTCTTCACGGAAGTTCACGCTGCTGGCTAGACCGCTTCAAATCGCGCTCGGATTCCAACATAATAGTCATATTTCAACGCACAACGCCGTATGCACTGATTGGCTGTGACGGAGACAGCGATCAAACTGTGACGCGCACTCAGAGCGCTATCGCTTCTAGCCCGGGCGAGAAATACGAAAAAATAAAAAAAAACGTCACTTCCTGTTCAAGAAAACGAGTATTTATTTTTTAATATAATAACGTTATATTGTGCATTGGAAACACAAACATACTTAAAATGAGTAAATATTATTAATTTTAAACATGTTTATATTATTTATAGGGCTTTAAAACTAAAAACTAAAAACTTATTTTTCTTGTTCTCTCATATAACCAGGGTAGGAGCTGAGGGGGGGCGGCGCCCGAGCGCCCCTAGTGGTAGAGCCGCCACTGCATTAAAGGTGAAACCAAGATATTTATAAGAATGTGTGTAAATCAGGGGCGTTGGTCCAAATTGAAACTTATGGCTACTCTGCTGTTCATGTTTTTTCCTGAAGTGCATAATCTGTGTTTTTTCACTGTTAATCGCAAGTCTTCATTTCATGCACCAAGAACTCATAATATTCAACATGTTTTGTAAATTTGCTTCATTTTCTGCAAACAGAACAATATCATCAGCGTACAATAAAATACTTAGGATTATATTATCTATTGGAATACCAAGATTGGCTTGCTTGATTTCTTGCACCAGGTCATTAACATAAAGGGCGAATAAAGTAGGAGAAAGCACATCTCCCTGTTTTACACCGAATGGGGTGGGGAATGATATTGTCTCATCTTTGAGTGGATGTGAAGTTCATCTTAATGTGAATGACCCTATTGTCTACTCTATTGCTGACTCTGGTTGGGGATACTTAGAGAGCAGCTGCACAATGGAGGGTAAGAGATGCTTAGAGAGCAGCTGCACAATGGAGGGTTAGTTATACTTAGAGAGCAGCTGCACAATGGAGGAGTGGGGATACTTAGACATCAGCTGCACAATGGAGGGTTAGGGATACTTAGAGAGCAGCTGCACAATGGAGGGTTAGTTATACTTAGAGAGCAGCTGCACAATGGAGAGGTGGGGATACTTAGAGAGCAGCTGCACAATGGAGGAGTGGGGATACTTAGAGAGCAGCTGCACAATGGAGGGGTGGGGATACTTAGAGAGCAGCTGCACAATGGAGGGGTGGGGATACTTAGAGAGCAGCTGCACAATGGAGGGTAAGGGATACTTAGAGAGCAGCTGCACAATGGAGGGTTAGTTATACTTAGAGAGCAGCTGCACAATGGAAGAGTGGGGATACTTAGAGAGCAGCTGCACAATGGAGGGGTGGGGATACTTAGAGAGCAGCTGCACAATGGAGGGGTGGGGATACTTAGAGAGCAGCTGCACAATGGAGGGTAAGGGATACTAAGAGAGCAGCTGCACAATGGAGGGGTGGGGATACTTAGAGAGCAGCTGCACAATGGAGGAGTGGGGATACTTAGAGAGCAGCTGCACAATGGAGGGGTGGGGATACTTAGAGAGCAGCTGCACAATGGAGGAGTGGGATACTTAGAGAGCAGCTGCACAATGGAGGGTTAGTTATACTTAGAGAGCAGCTGCACAATGGAGGGTTAGTTATACTTAGAGAGCAGCTGCACAATGGAGAGGTGGGGATACTTAGAGAGCAGCTGCACAATGGAGGAGTGGGGATACTTAGAGAGCAGCTGCACAATGGAGGGGTGGGGATACTTAGAGAGCAGCTGCACAATGGAGGGGTGGGGATACTTAGAGAGCAGCTGCACAATGGAGGGTAAGGGATACTTAGAGAGCAGCTGCACAATGGAGGGTTAGTTATACTTAGAGAGCAGCTGCACAATGGAGGAGTGGGGATACTTAGAGAGCAGCTGCACAATGGAGGGGTGGGGATACTTAGAGAGCAGCTGCACAATGGAGGGGTGGGGATACTTAGAGAGCAGCTACACAATGGAGGGTAAGGGATACTAAGAGAGCAGCTGCACAATGGAGGGGTGGGGATACTTAGAGAGCAGCTGCACAATGGAGGAGTGGGGATACTTAGAGAGCAGCTGCACAATGGAGGGGTGGGGATACTTAGAGAGCAGCTGCACAATGGAGGAGTGGGATACTTAGAGAGCAGCTGCACAATGGAGGGTTAGTTATACTTAGAGAGCAGCTGCACAATGGAGGGTTAGTTATACTTAGAGAGCAGCTGCACAATGGAGGGTAAGGGATACTTAGAGCGCAGCTGCACAATGGAGGGTTGCAGCGTATCACATATTACAAACATTCTTGGACAGACAGACCGATGTATACTAGCTGCTAAGAAAAAGCCCTCCCTTGGTTACATGCTGGGATGTTTACCAAAGTGAAATGAACTGCATAAAGGACTGGTCATGTGAGACTGGTAGTGGTTTGGGCTAGCTGCCTGGCCATGTGAGACTGGTAGTGGTTTGGGCTAGCTGCCTGGCCCTGTGAGACTGGCAGGGGTGTAAAGTACTTGAGTAATTGTACTTTGTTACAATACTTAAGTACTGTTTTTGGGGATTTGTACTTTACTCAATTACATTTCATTTAAAATGCAGACCTACAAAGAACAAATCTTGCAGGTCCAACCATTTTAATTAGTATATTTGTTTCTCTGGCCGAACTAACGTTAACGTTAATAATCCTGCGGCCGCACTTTAATTAAAAACAGCCAATCAAATCTCCATCAATGGAAAATTAACCCGCCCATACCCATGCTGATTGGTCCTTGTGCAAGACTAGAAAGCGGGGATCTTTGATTAAACACCTGCTATCAGAAGAATAGACAGTCAGAAAAAAAGTTTTTACTTTTACTTTTTAGTACTTAATTACATTTAGAAGTAGAAACTTTTTGACTTTTACTCAAGTGTGTTTTTAGCCAGATACTCTGACTTTGACTTGAATACGATTTTGAGACGTTACCCATACTTTCACTTAAGTATAATTTCTGGGTACTTTTTACACCCCTGGGCCCTCATTTATCAACGTTGCGTAGAAAGTGTTGTATATCCGTTCCTACGCACGGAATTTAGAATGTGTGTACGCACAGAAATATCGGGATTTATCACACATGCGTACACGGGTCCTACGCACACCTGCAAGTACTCCGTTTTGATAAATGCCACTTGTTCTACGCTTCGCGCTCGTGCACGATTTTAAGTATTTGCATATAGAACCGCCGGTAATTAACCATAATGAACACCCCCATGAAATGTGGAAAAATGGACTAAACCGAGCAAAAGCGTGTTATGGGAGAAATAGACAGGCTGACAGACTGCATGTACACGGTGATGTCGGATATTATATCTATTAACTTCCTAAAAGACTGCCTGGACACCGCAAAACACTAATAAAGACCGTTAACCACTGTTTGCCATTGCCCGTTGGTGTCATTAATGCATGCTGGAATATGAATGCCTTTCTTCGTTTAGTTCTAACGTTCGATTAATACCCAGGGATTAAAGTTATCCGTAAATTTTCTACCTGCATGGTTTAATATGATTCGTAGAGGCATACAATCTATTTTGTTGTCGGTATTAGGTAGCCTATAAATTATTATTATAATTTTTTATATTAATAATTATTATATTACAATAAAATATAGCTCCGTCTTTTAATACACACATATATTGTACAGTAACGTCAAATAAACACGTACAGTCCCCGCTGAAATAAAGGTTCTCCACGCACGTACCAGCAGTGATCTACAGCAGTGGTTTTCATCCAGTGGTAAAATATAAAAGATAGCCACTTATACTATTCTGAGTAGATAATTAATCTGTATCGCAACGGAGTCACGGATCTGGTCGTGGCAGGTAGCATTATGTCGGGAAAATTCTTATGAAATAAACAAATGTGAATTAAAGAATTTAAAACGAAGTTTAGCATATTAAATCGTTTTATAAGCTTATATATTTTTTCGTGCTGATTTGAGAAGGGTCCAGCTGCATGACCGGAGAGCAACGCTCTCAGGGCCAAGATAGCCACTTATACTATTTTGAGAGAGACAACAGAGAGACAGACAGCAGAGAGACAGACAGCAGAGAGACAGACAACAGATAGACAGACAGACAGACAGACAGACAGACAGACAGACAGACAGACAGACAGACAGACAGACAGACAGACAGACAGACAGACAGACAGACAGACAGACAGACAGACAGATAGACAGACAGACAGACAGACAGACAGACAGACAGACAGACACTGTGTGTGTGTGTGTGTGTGTGTGTGTGTGTGTGTGTGTGTGTGTGTGTGTGTGTGTGTGTGTGTGTGTGTGTGTGTGTGTGTGTGTGTGCGTGCGTGCGTGTGTGTGACTACTAGTCCTAGTAGAGACTCAGCCCCCCCCCCCCGCTCTGGACCACCTCCTAGTAGAGACCCCCCCCCCTCTGGAGCACCTTCTGGAGCACCTCCTGCTTGTCACTCCACTCAGCAGCAACTTAGCATAATGAGGACCTGCCAGCCTCAAGCTAATGATGGGACTCAGCATGGAGCATCCCACGCATCCACACTCATCATCACTTCAGTGCAGTCACTGTCTCCCAGTCACTGCAGGGAGAATCCTTATCTCTCCTCTTTCTGTCTCTTTCTTTCCTCTGCGTGTGTGTGTGTGTGTGTGTGTGTGTGTGTGTGTGTGTGTGTGTGTGTGTGTGTGTGTGTGTGTGTGTGTGTGTGTGTGTGTGTGTGTGTGTGTGTGTGTGTGTGTGTGTGTGTGTGTGTGTGTGTGTGTGTGTGTGTGTGTGTGTGTTATATATATGTAGACACACTGTGGGTTGGTTTTCCCTATGTAGAATAAAAACTGACGTGTCTAAAGGGCATCCTAACGATTACCAATCGAGTTTTGCTCCAAACCCTGCCCCATAGCATGCCGAACTGCTGTGGCCTCCGATATCATGCTGTGATTGGCTGAGACGTTCTCCACGCTGGCTTTCCCATCTCTACTCTTCGTCAGGGTCAAGTTGTTAGCTAGAAGCTAACGTTATGCTTAGCCAGCCTTTTGTCTCTTGGACATCAGTTGGAAATCAGTGAATAACAGAATGTTTGTTAAAATAGCTAACCACTTCATTCAACTTCATTGTTTCAACAGATTTACTTTAGCTCCATCACCAGTGCTACTGACAGGGTCCACTGACAGCCTCCTTTAAAACAGCAAGGAGTATGAAGCCATTGCATATGTTTTACTGAAAGTAAACAAAGAGTTGTATTATATTTATTATTATATTATATTTATTATTATATATTTACGGTTATTATATTTCTCTCTCTCTAAAAATCTGGCTTTGGGGTGATGTTTTGAAATGTAGAGTGCATTCTAGACATGTTCCTTTAACCTATTAAGCCCTAGCCCTATTTTATGAAAATCCGCCTAAAAATACATACCCAAGTAAATGGAAGATTGTTCCACTTCTAAAAGGTCCATTTGCATGTTCTCAGGGAATGTATTCCCAGTGTCAGAAATATTGTGTCTGTTATACTATGCATGTAAATTGTAATGAACCAAAGGAGAATATCAAAATATATATATATTTTTGTATCTTTGACGGTGAATAACACCATGTTAACATTGACCAGACATGAAAGATTGTCTGAGCTCATTCAGCGCCTTCTTGAGATCAAGTGTACAAAATATCTAAGCAAATGAATAAAGGGCAGATGATTACAGGGTTTTTTGTAGATACAGTACAGAATTTTGCCATCCGGACACATGCAATTTGAAATATGAATATAGAATATAGAATATCAGGCCTATAAATTACCTTATTATGGCCAAGTCGTACATCTATAGATCGGGCCAAATCTCCTCTTTCCAATGGCAGAGATAAATCTGGATTTAGTATCACCAGGCACCCGTTACAGGGCAGCAAAGACCGTGAATGAAATCTACTGGTAAGTACAGTTACTTTTGTATAATGTCCATAGCTCCGCCATTTTCACCAGATTGCAACGTGTTTTTTTTGTAGGCGTTCACAGAAAGATATAGAAACAATATATGTTGTATTTTATGGCAATAACGTTCAGGTTTGTTCAACCCGTGAGATATAATCACGAAAATACTTTTCACGTCAGCCCCTCCAGCTTAGACAGCGGCTGGTGTGCGCTGGGTAGTGTAGTTTTTTTTTTTTTTTTTTTTTAATTTTTTTTATTATTGCAAAACAAAACTTATTAAAAGTCAGTACTCAACACACAATGTATAATGAAACTTTCAGTAAAGGTGGTTAAAATATATGCAAGTACAGAAACAGGATAAAACAAAAATAGTCAATAATAACATTTTAACCGTATACCGTGTATATCCAGCGAAGTTACAATTATATAAATGTTAGTATATAATATACCCCTAATACCTATTTTCTAAAACCCTACACACATATGCTCCAGCTCAAACCCCCCCCTCCCGGACCCCCTCTTGGATAGTACCTCCATTATCCCTCAATCCTAACCAGACATCACCATTATAGGCTAGCTTTTATTCTCTCCACCACTTCTAACCACATTAACATTTTGGATTCATTGAGCCCCAGAATTCTTGCTGTAGATATTTCTTGATATATCACATCGAGATATGTAAGAAACCACACTTTCCGGCAAATTTTTTCCGGTTGAAACCAACGTGATGCAATCAGTTTTTTAGCTACTGTGATACCCGATAAAACCAATCTTTTTAGTTGTGGGTTCACTGCAAACTCAAAAACATCATTCAATAGCAATACCGCGGGGTGTACAGGTATATTCCAAAATACGAGTATTGATAATTGTTGGGACACATCTTTCCAGAATGCCTTAACTGGTGGGCAGTCCCAATACATGTGCATAAATGTTCCTTCGTCCCCATTTGTACATTGGGAGCATTTGGAGTCTTGTATAAGCCCCATTTTGCACAGCCTTATAGGAGTCAAGTATGTCCTGTGAATATAGTTCAGATTGATTTGTTGATGATCCGGGTTCCTTGATGTAAGTCGGACATTTGCCCAGGCTCCTTGCCAATCAAAGTCATTTTCCAGGTCTGGTATATCCCTCCTCCAGACATTGTCTAGTTGAAGGGTTTCGTACGAGGACGTTAGTAATTGATAATAAAAACCTGATACAAAACCTCCCAATGTATCTCTTTCATAGAAAAATTTGTGGTATCTGTGGTGTTCAATTGGTATGTGTAATGGAACACTGTGAGATCTCATACAAAGTCGTAACTGTATGTAAAAAAGCCATGTGGACTCGGTGAGGTTAAACTTTATGCATATTTCGACATAACTACAGAGGCCCTTGTTATTAAAAATATCCCCTAATGAGTGTATGCCTCTTTCTTCCCATACAGGGAATCTTATAGGTCGTTTTCCCATTAAGAGAGCATTGTTATTGAATATGGGAGTGTGATCATGCCATACTTGAGGGTTAGGAAATTTCCTTTGTGTTTCCCGCCATGTCCTGATTGCATGGGTTATTATTGGGCCAAATTCTCGCTCACAATGCTTGATTGAAAGTTTAGTGTATGCTATGTCTTTCAATCTCTGTGGGGCTACTATGTTTTCTTCTAATTTTCTCCAAGATACCAAAGCCTCGGGGTCAAACCATATCTTCTTCAATGGTCTTAATGTGAAGGCATTAAAATATTGTAAAAAATCTGGGACTGCCATGCCACCGTCTGCTTTACTTCTCTGTGCGGTGGATCTTTTTATGCGAGGTGGTTTGTTATTCCAAATAAATTTGTATGTGGAGGTTTGTAATCTTTTCCAGTAGCCCTCTGGAGGAGGTAACGGAAGCATTGAGCTGAAGAAATTGATTCTTGGTAATACATCCATCTTAACTATTGATACCCTTGCCTGTACTGAGTTTTTAAGTTTTGCCCACCTGTCCAGGTCGTCCTTGATTTTGTTCTGTATTTTTGTGTAATTGTGCTTCACCGTTTGTCTTATGGTGGGAAATATTTCCACACCCAAGCATCTGAAATGTTTGACCATGGGTATCGCACCTGGGAGGGTTGTCTCTTTTTTTGCACTGGTGTTAAGAGGAAGAAAAGCCGACTTAGGCCAATTTATTTTAAATCCCGATAAATCACCAAAGTTCTCTATCAACTTGAGTATAAGCGGCAATGTGTTGTTGGGGTTTTGCATGAACAATATTACGTCGTCCGCATATAAACTAATTTTATGATGTGTGCCCTTGATTACTATTGGTTCTATGTGTTGGGATTGTCTTATAAATTGTGCTAAAGGTTCTAATGATAGATCGAATAGTCCGGGACTAAGAGGGCAACCTTGTCTGGCTGAGCGCGATACCGGAAAGATATCGGAGATGAATGTGCCTGTTGTAATCCTGGCCGATGGGTCCTTGTATAGTACTTTAATCATATCAATGAAACCTTTTCCTAACCCCATCCTTTCCAATACTGCCCATAGAAACGACCATTCCAACCTGTCAAATGCTTTCATAGCATCCAGGGATAGTATCGCCTTAGGTGTGATGTCCTCTTTGTCTGTATCTAGTACGTGCAGTATTCGCCTTATGTTATCATTGATCAGGCGACCTTTTATGAAGCCTGTTTGGTCCGTATGAACTAAAGACGTCATATGCTTTTGCAATCTGATGGCTAATATCTTAGAGTACAGTTTGACATCGGTTCCGAGGAGGCTTAAAGGACGGTAACTACCGCATTCAGTGGGGTCTTTGTCTTTTTTGTGAAGAACTGAAATGAGTGCGGTATTTTGGTGTTCAATGAAGCTTCCCTCTTTGACTGAGTATAAGATCATATTTAGTAATAAGGGTCCAAATATGTCCCAGCAAGAAATGTACATTTCTGATGGGATACCGTCAATTCCCGGAGCTTTGCCGTTTTTCATTCCGGATATGGCCTTCTTGAGTTCTTCTAATGTGATCGGTACTTCTAACTGTTTAGCGTCTTCATCCGTAAGTTTAGGGAGAGTAATTTGATTAAGATATGTGTCTAATTTGTCTTGATCAAAGGTCGTTTCTGAGTTATATAAATCGGAGTAGAATTCTTTGAATGTATCGTTTATTATTTTGGGTTCTGTTACTAGAGCTTGTTGTTTCCTAATGGCAGTTATATCTGCAAATTTTGCATTAATTCTTAGTCGCATGGCTAATAGGTGACTAGGTTTAGAACCTTGGAAGTACTGCTGTTGTCTAGTGCTGCGTATTTGCAATTCCGATTTTTGTCTGTACATTGCTTTGATCTCTGTCTTTAGAATGTTAACTTGGTTATCTAGTCTAGTAGAGTTGTTGTATTTTAAAGAATTAAAAAGCGTTGAGTAAAGCGTTTCCATTTCAGACAGTTTTGTGTTTTGATTTTTGCGCAATATGGAGGTAAATCTATCCGAGAAATCCTTGATCATATTCTTTACCGACATCCATAATATTCTGGGATCTTGCACCGAGTTAGCATTATCTTGTAGGAATACTGTGAGAGCTTCTTTAATTTGTGTAATGAATTCCTTGTTGTTAAGCAGCATCGAATTAAAACGCCATCTTGGGGCACGGGTAGATAGTGTACCAAATGTTGCTTTCAGGATTAAGTAGCAGTGATCTGATAGCGCATTGGGTGTCATTTCCACTTCGTATTTATCAAATATTCTCGGGGATGCAAAGACGTAATCAATTCTGGATAGTGTGTTGTGTCTCGCCGAACGACAGGAGTACTTGCGGGTCATGGGGTTAAGTGAACGCCATAAATCAGTTACTCCTGTTGATTTCGACCAATCTTTTAATGCTTTAGATGAATTCTTTTGTTCGCTGGAGAAGGAAAGGTAAGTTTTGTCCATCCTTGGGTTCCAAATGGCATTAAAATCCGCACCTATTATATATGAGTACTCGGGATGGTTTAACATTTCTCCTGTTAGTGAAGTGAAGAAACCCACTTCGTACAAATTCGGGGCATATACCGCTGCCAATGCAATTTTCCTGTTATTGTGTATAATCCTAGCTATAGTTATGCGCCCCTCAGCATCCGACCATACCCCTTTCAATTCGATATTTAATTTGCGTCTGACGACTATGGCTACCCCTCTAGTTCTCGTAGCAAAAGAAGAGTGACTAATATTATGGTATATGTTATCCGCTAACGTATTTATGTCTCCCTCTAAAATGTGCGTTTCGCTTAATAGAGCCACGTCCACATGTTCTTTTTTCATCAGTGTAAGCACGCTTTTGCGCTTGTGTTGTTTGTTTATCCCACCGCTGTTCCATACCATTATATTCAAACTAGCCATAGTCTATGCATGTTTTCGTGTAGTTTTTGGTAATGTTTCTGGAGTATGAAGCTACAATAGATGCACATCCAATTAATGAGGTCCCGTTGAGAGCTGAGCTTAAAAACATATATATATACAAATAAAAATCCCCTATTTTCCCCTCTCCCAGAAAGTCGAACATGCCTGTGTTCCAAGAACACATCCTCCGCGATTGACTTTCTCCCATGGTCCACCGGATTGCCCAACCTGAGCATTGTAATCCTAATTTTCCTATGCTCATTGCCATAGGATCTAACATTTCCATTCTATTGCAATAGAATGTCGCTTTTGGTCTTGCACCTTCCCTTACTGTAATGAAGTATTGTGATAAATAACCTAAAGATAAAAATAAAAAATAAAATAAAAAGAGAATAAACCTTTATCGACATATTCCTTTGAACCCTCCACCAACGTGTGGGGGAAAAAAAAAAGGAAAAGATTGTAGATCAATATTGACACCTTAATGTGAAGAACATTGGAAAAGAATAATGTAAGTTAAAATATATTTAAAAAATATATAGTAATATTGACACCTTAATGTGAAGAACATTGGAAAAGAACAATGTAAGTTAAATTATATTTAAAAAATATAGAGTAATGAGAAGAAAAAATTAAATAAAATAAAAATCAATGGAAAGATATAGATAAGGAATAAGAGATAAATAATTATCAACGTGGAGAAGCCACTAGAACCGATTTAACTGATTAGATAAGATAGAAAAGCAGCGCCTTTTAGCGCTTCAATGTGCCTTTAATGGAGTGATTACTTAAATTGTTAGAATAACCATTGCTGTGCTCATACGTTTATGTGTGGATAATTTTAAAGTATTATTAAGGGCTGATTGCACTTCATTTAATTTATTATCTGCTATGTGTATGCACACCGAATGTTATTGTTAGAGTTGTATGCTTCGTTGTCATGGTGCCTTATATTCTAGAAGGTTGTAGAATATACTAGTGCCTAGACTATTTTACATTCCAGAATGATCTAAGAGACCCAGGGCATTTGAGCGATAAACCCAGAATATTCCAGATAGATCTTTTTGCATTGATATTTATTTGTCCCCTCAGAGACCAAAGACTGAAATTATAATGTATTATGAATCGTATTATACACAGTACACTTTGTTATAGACGACTTGCATATCGTTTGCTACTTTGATGAACACAACAATGTCATTCCAACACTGGTGGAATGACCTCATTGATGAACACAATAAAGTCATTCCAACACTGGTATATATTTAGAGAGAGGCTTAACTGATTCCGGCATTTTCGTCATGCTTTGGGTTATTTGCTGCATTTTGATTCAGGAAATCCTCAGCTTCAAAGGGTGTAAATGGACCTGACCTGCGGCCGTTATTGCCCAAGAATGATAACAGCGCCGGATATGCTAGCCTTGGCTTGTAGCCGGCTATGTACAGCTTTTGCATCACATCTTTGTATGGTTGACGTCGGATGATGGCCTCTCTGCTCAAATCTTCGTAGATAAATATTGGTTTATCACCATACTTCAGCTTCCCACGTTGGTTGCGAGCATATTTGATGATGTCATCCCTTGTTGTAGTTTTCCGCAGAGTGACAATGATGACTCTCGGCCCGTTGATATTTTGCCCCTGGGAACCAATTCTGTAAACTTGTTCCACTTCTGGCACTTTGTTTGGATTGGAGTTTTCCAAAATCGTTGATAACTCTTTTGGAAAGTTGATGTCATCGCAGTTCACTGCTTCATCAAGCCCCACAATGCGGATGTTATTCCGCCTGTGGTAACGATGGGTTTCTAGTTGCCTCTCCATCACTTCGTTTTTAAGCAATTTTATTTCCCTCCGGTATTCATCTTTCACTTTTTCCATCTCTTCTCCCATCTCTGTCATGCTACCTTCGTTCGCCTTGACTGCTTTTGTGTTTTCTGTCACCGAAATCTCCACTGTCGTGATTCGCTTTGACTGTGCATCGATCGCTTTCTTGACTTCTTCTAATTTCTCATCGATGCGATCGAATTTAGCCTCGATGCGATCGAATTTAGCATCGACGTTTGCCTCGAGCGCCTTGATGTGTGTAATCTGCAGGTTAGACTGTTCTACCATCTGTTCTTTCATCAGGTTAGACTGTTCTACCATCAGGTTAGACAGTGTGTTGAAATCGGGTGGATTTCTGCTTTCTTCAGTTGGCGGCATATGGTAGATAGATGCAGTGACGTTGGAATCCATAAATCTGGCTGCTCTAGTGTAGTTTTATGAAATTTCTACATCCATCGAAAGCCCTGGGTCTCAGGTGTCAATGAAGCCAGCATTGCAATCTGGTTAGAAGTGGTGGAGAGAATAAAGATTAGCATATGAATTGTAATCCTTGGTTAGAAACGAAATAATGGATGGATTAGCCAAGGGTGGTCCTGAGGGGGGGGGAAGAAGAGCAAGCAAGAGCATAATATGCTCTTGTATTGTATTGCAGGGATTATGTATATATCTCGTAAACTACATCTATATTGATTCAAATATTGGAATGTATAATCCTGTGATTTATTGTGGATATTTACTGTTAATACTTGTGTGTCTAGGCGTAACGGAGATTGCGTTCGTCACCAACCCCGGAGCGGCTGGATTTGCCTGTTCGAATCCAGCTCACAGCTCCAGGGTTGTCACCAGCTTGGCTGGCCGTTCACACTAATACAATTGGCAGTATTAGAGGGTGGGAGAAGATGGCGGGGTGGGTCCGGGTCGTTGTAAACAGCGACTCCTACAGTTCGGTCGGGGCGCCTGCTAAGCGCGGATAGGATCTAAGTGGGATAGTGTGATCCTTCCACACGCTACGCCCTCTCAGTGAGAATCTGCACTGCCAGGTGAAAAGAAGCGGTTGATTGGCTGGACGTGTGTCGGAGGAAGCACGTGGTAGCCTCCACTCTCCCAGACCGACTGTGGGGGGTAAGTGCGCAGCGACCAGGAAGGGGATTGGGAATTGGCATAACGACTAACATTGGGATGGGAGAAAATCGGAGGAAAAAGGAGGGGGAAAAAGACAAATAAAAAAAAAATACTAAAAATGTCATGTCAAAGAAATTATAAAGAAATGTGTTCACAAAAAAAAATCATTGGTAAACAAACATAGTGCTGAAAATATGCACTTTGACTGCTGTTTTGATAGGGTTAGGGTAATTACTCTTGGCTACATTTGAAAAAGAAACACAACATTAATTAATACGGACTGTATTGATCTATTTATGTGACTAGAAAGCGGGGAAATTAATCTTGTACCGGACCGAGCAGGCTTAAGGGGTTAACCACTTAAGCCCTATTTTCTGAATATCCGCCTAAAAATACATACCTAAGTAAATGGACGATTGCTCCACCTCTACAAGGTCCATTTGCATGTTCTTGGTGTCTATCTAGGGACATCTATGGATCTCAGGGAATTATTCCCTGTGTCAGAAATATTGTGTCTGTTACTAGGCATGAGTAAATTGTAATGAACCAAAGGAGAATATCAATTATATTTGTTTTATTTGTATTTTTCATATTTGATGGTGAATAACACCATGCTAAAAATTACCAGACATGAAAAACTGCCACTGAGCTCATTCAGCACCTTCTTGAGATCACGTGTACAAAAAATCTAAGCAAATGAATAAAGGGAAGATGATTAAACAGAAGGTTTTGTAGATACAGTACTGAATTCTGCCATCCGGACACATGCAATTTAAAATATTATTATAGAATATAGAATATCAGGCCTATGAATGACCTTATTATAGCCAAGTCGCACATCTACAGTATGGATCATGCCAAATCTCCTCTTTCCAATGGCAGAGTTCAATCTGGATTTAGTATCACCAGGCGTGATCCACAAACCGTGAATGAAATCTACTGTAAGTACAGTTACTTTTTTATAATGGAAATTGCTCCGCCATTTTTCATCAGATTGCAATGTTGATTTTTGCTAAACGTTCACAGAAAGGTAGATAATCGAACTGCATTCTAAGTTATGCCAATAAAGTTGAGGTTTGTGGTAGATAATCCCGAAAAATTTATCCTGAAATTCCAATGCCATTTGAAAGCTCTGGGTCTCCTCTCCTCATATGACTACAAACAAAATGGCGGCGCGCATTACCTTCCGTTGATATTCGCTAGTTTCTGAATACATTTCCAAAACTAATATTTCACTAATAACACTTTAACCTATTGGTAAACAAACGTATTGCTGAAAATATACACTATGACTGCTGTTTTGACAGGGTTAGGGTCTTTACTCTTGGCTACATTTGAAAAGAAAAAGCAACATTAATTCATACAGTCTGTAGAGATAGATTCATGGCTTGGGTGCAGTCCCTGACCCGTCCGGCTTAAGAGGTTAAGAAGAAGGAGTTAAAGTGCATTCTACACATGTTCCTTTAAGAATAAAGAGTGACAGTGCATCCTACAAGGATCGGGCAAAAATATGGCTAGTTTTATTTTATTTACTTTTTTCTTTTTGGCATACCATCAGTTAAATTAAGTATTAAGCTCAACAACCACTGAGAAGACAGTTTGGCTCATTTCAATAAAAAAAAAAAAGAAAAGCTGCGTATTGAAAGAATAAAACAGTCCTGTCTCACCTGCATCCTTTGAGACTCGATCCTGGACTTGTAGCAGAATTCGACCAATGATACCAGTATGGCTAAGCCCAGCCCTCCAATCAGGATGTAGAACACACCTGCTACATTACTGAGGGTCAGTGCGCTCGTCTTGTCCTATCGGTATAGAGAGGTGGGGTCAGAGGCAACCAATCACAGACATCACCCACCAGTTTGAATGCTAGTTTACCAGTAGAAATTAGCATGGGGATCCTGAACTACAGAAGAGACACATTCACCTTCATAGATCATCACTCAAACAAAGTGCTTAACACAGAGAATGCTATACTGATAGTACACGCTCTACAGATCACCTTGTCAACTTTGGTATCGCTTCAGTTTAGGGCACACAAATAATGATTAAGTACCTAGGAACTAATGATGAACTATATGTTAACATAGCATAAGAACAAATATTATTTAACAGATTATTTGAATGAGACAGAAAATGAGAGTCAGGTTCTAATAGTTCTAGTTCTTCACTGAAGGGAAGAAGAAGCCATTCTGGAAGGATCTCCCTGCTCTGAGAACTCAGGTCTCAAGACTTGATTAACTGATTGTTAATTAACAGTTTGTTAACATTGAATTCCTTATTAGGTCCTAGGTATTTCATTATTATTATTCGTTAATTAACTGTTTAACATCTAGTTCCTCATTAGTTCATAGGTACTTAATCGTTATTATTGTGCCTCGAACATGAAGTGTTACCTCAGCCTTTAACCCTTTCACTACCACACTACAGAAGGTTAACCTTTCACGACCACACTACAAACCTTCTGTATCGTCACATTGAAACGGTTAACCTTTTGTTGCATGACAGTGAAAGGGTTAACCTTCTGTATTGTCGCAGTGAAAGGGTTAACCCTTCTGTAGTGTGGTAGTGAAAGGGTTAAGGCCATCATACCTAGGCAGCAGTTTGAAACAATGTAAATATAACATTTTACCAATAGTTGTGACCAACATCATGTTGCCAAATAATTATAATAAATATATCTATATATAATCTCCACTGCCTCAGACAGCTGCCCTTGCATCATGACCCTCATCTTTAAACGCATCTGATCCATGCAGATCCATGCACAAGAGGGATATTTATCTTTAAAAGAAATGTGCAATTCAGTTACATCATGGTTTTCTTTTTCAGTTGTCAATCTACCTGCTAATGTTCATTGGGGACATTGTTTTGTCATCTCTAGTACACGTTTGATATTGAAGTGATTCTAAACAATGTAACAAGTCTTACTTAGCATGTATAGTTAGGACAAAGTTTATCATTGGATCCTCTCAACATGTTTTTTTGTACGAGGAATTTGATTGGTTGAAGTCTTATTTCTCATCACATCACAGGAGGGGTTGTGTAGTTCTTCTGAGACATGCATCACTTGGGTTTAGTGGCCGTGTCCTAGCTCTCTCATCCAATAGCATGCAGCCTGCAAAAAGACGGACAGGAGGAAACAGCACTGAAAGGGAGATGGGGCCTCACTTTGACAGACAGTGTTGTCATGGAGTGAGTGACGTATCAGGTGGCTTCTCTCCGAACTGTCATGTACTCCTTAGCCAACCGATTTAACACAATCTACAAAGTACACAGCTTAAAGATGGACTGAAAACAAGGAAAATATTATGATAACATCCCTCCATTTTATGATAATGGGTATCATTTATCTCCATTTAAATGCATATTTTACTTAAGGTCTTATATGGTAATTAAGGTCTCATATTTTACTTAACCTGTTGAGCCCTAGCCCTATTTTCTGAAAATCCACCTAAAAATACAGTACATACCTAAGTAAATGGAAGATTGCTCTGTTACTAGGCTTGAGTAAATTGTGATGAAACAAAGGAGAATATAAATTATAATTTGTATTTGCATCTTTGACAGTACTCAAAGATCCAACTCTGCCATTGGAAAGAGGGGATTTGGCCTGATCCATAGATGTGCGACTTGGCTATAATAAGGTCATTTATAGGCCTGATATTCTATATTCTATAATAATATTTCAAATAGCATGTGTCCGGGTGGCAGAATTCAGTACTGTATCTACAAAACATTATGTTTAATCATCTTTCCTTTATTAATTTGCTTAGATTTTCTGTACACGTGATCTCAAGAAGGTGCTGAACAAGCTCAGTGGCAGTTTTTCATGTCTGGTCATTTTTAGCATGGTGTTATTCACCATCAAATATGAAAAATAAAAATATGTAAAATAGAATTGATATTCTCCTTTGGTTCATTACAATTCAAACTCAAACCAGACACAATATTTCTGACACTGGGAATAATTCCCTGAGATCCATAGATGTCCCGATACCAATAACTTGTAAATGGACCTTGTAGAAGTGGAGCAATCTTCCATTTACTTAAATATGTATTTTTAGGCAGATTTTCAGAAAATAGGGCTAGGGCTTAACAGGTTAAAATGACATTCAAGTTGGATACGATATACATTTAGGGCTTTAAGGTCTCACATTTTACTACGTATTTTTTCTTAAGGTCTCTTATTTTACTTAAGGTCTCATATTTTACTTATGGTCTTGTATTTTTCCTAAGGTCTCATATTTTACTTAAGGTCTCTTATTTTTCTTAAGGTCTCATATTTTACGGTAGACTATAATGGCGTCAAACAGCGATTTCTAGACAAAAGAGCCCTGCTTGGTATTGGGGAGGGGCAGGGGTGTAAAAAGTACCTAGAAATTATACTTAAGTGAAAGTATGGGTGCCGTCTCAAAATCGTACTCAAGTAAAAGTCAGAGTATCTGGCTAAAAACACACTTGAGTAAAAACTTTTTTTCTGACTGTCTATTCTTCTGATAGCAGGGGTCCCCGCTTTCTAGTCTTGCACAAGGACCAATCAGCATGGGTATGGGCGGGTTCATTTTCCATTGATGGGGATTTGATTGGCTGTTTTTAAATAAAGTGCGGCCGCAGGATTATTAACATTAACGTTAGTTCGGCCAGAGAAACAAATATACTAATTAAAATGGTTGGACCTTCGAGATTTGTACTTTGTACATTGTAGGTCTGCATTTTAAATGTAAGGAGTAAAAAGTATATATTTTTTCTCTGAAATGTAATTGAGTAAAAGTACAAGTATACAAACCTAATAATACTTGAGTAAAGTACAAATCCCCAAAAACAGTACTTAAGTATTGTAACAAAGTACAATTACTCAAGTACTTTACACCCCTGGGGAGGGGTTGCTATTTCTGGCCACACATGTCTGGAGAAATTCACAGTGCAATAAGACTCCCACGGTCCACCCACATATCAGACCAAAACAACAAATGTAAACAAAGTGCAATACCAAGCGGGGTTATCTTGCCTATTTGTATCCATCAATGTCACTGAGGCCATGTTCACACTAATATGTTTTCTTTCTAAAATGCATACATTTACGCCTGTCATCCACACTGAACCCCAAAACGGGACTTTTGAAAAATGCTGCTGACTCCATTTTGGTTTGAAAAGTCTGAGGTTGTGTTTAAGGTCATGTCCACACAGAGATGAGTTTGGGTGTATCATCCGCCAAAGTATTTTATCGTATGCACGTTTCGTCCACACGGAACCGCGTTCTGGGAGCCTGAATACGCAATTTTCTGAAAACGGGTCCCAGAGTGAACAAATCTGAAGACGCCACCCTTGCGTTACGCATCTTTCCTGAACCGATGACGCAATAGCTCACCTCTCCCTTAACTCGCATGCGTAAACCCAGCCAACAAAAAAGAAACATCATACAACATAGCTGCAGTTAGTCGCTTGTTCACCAACAATCTCAACATTTCTATTCTAGACATTTTGAACAAGTCAAAGGAAGACAAATATTAGCTAGCTTAACTAGCATTATCTCAAAAGCACAGAACCGGATGACACAAGTTGTTCCGCTAGCGATAACAACAATAATACTTCCGGTCGGGGGGTTTCAAAATAAAAGAGCGAAGTCTAAAAGACAGAAGCTATTGAAAGACGTTTATTTTGTTGTAGTTTGTGGCAGCGTTACAGCATTTTCAGTGGTTTAGTTTTGGACGCACATATTTCTTGAGACGATTTTGTGTTTATGAAAAACTTTTTTGAAATGAAAACGAAAAAGATCGGTTCCGTCTCCGTGTGGATGTGGCCTTAGTGTGGACGGGTGGAAACTGTGACTTTGGAAAACGATGACAGGAACCTACTTGTACCGTAGGTGGCAGTATGCCCCTTGAAGTTGTTTGCATAAATCAAAAGAAGAAGACGTTTGAAAGCAAAAGTTTGCAGCTTTGAGGAGCGATGGACATAAAAATGGAGGACCTTGTGTTTGTTATCTGTGCTTGTTTAGTTCTGCACAACTACTCAACGACGACAACTCCATTCTAAAACTAAAATGTATTAGTGTATATATGTAGCTTGATGTACCAGCATGCAGATAATTTGAAGTTAAAGTAAGCAAAGCTAAATAAGTGTACACATATCCATGTAAATAAGAGTGATGTAATTAACATGTCAACATTTATTTCCCACTGCAACATACAGTGTTTTACACGTTTATGTTTTCAGGGTCACCTGGCAGCAGGAAGTACATGACAGATCAGACAATAACACAAGGAGGGGGGAGGTGGTGCTCTGGACTGTGCTCACAACACTACATACAACCATACAAACATAGATAGATAGATAGATAGATAGATAGATAAATAGAGTGATAGATAGATAGAGTGATAGATAGAGTGATAGAGTGATATAGTGATAGATAGATAGAGTGATAGATATATAGATAGATAGATAGATAGATAGATAGATAGATAGATAGATAGATAGATAGATAGATAGATAGATAGATAGATAGATAGATAGATAGATAGATAGATAGATAGATAGATAGATAGATAGATAGATAGATAGATAGATAGATAGATAGATAGATAGATAGATAGATAGATAGATAGATAGATAGATAGATAGATAGATAGATAGATAGATAGATAGATGATGGATGGATGGATGGATAGATAGATAGATAGATAGATAGATAGATAGATAGATAGATAGATAGATAGATAGATAGATAGATAGATAGATAGATAGATAGATAGATAGATAGATAGATAGATAGATAGATAGATAGATAGATAGATAGATAGATAGATAGATAGATGGATGGATGGATGGATGGATGGATGGATGGATGGATGGATAGATAGATAGATAGATAGATAGATAGATAGATAGATAGATAGATAGATAGATAGATAGATAGATAGATAGATAGATAGATAGATAGATAGATAGATAGATAGATAGATAGATAGATAGATAGATAGATAGATAGATAGATAGATAGATAGATAGATAGATAGATAGATAGATAGATAGATAGATAGATAGATAGATAGATAGATAGATAGATAGATAGATAGATAGATAGATAGATAGATAGATAGATAGATAGAGTGAGATAGTGATAGAGTGATAGATAGAGTGAGATAGTGATAGAGTGATAGATAGATAGATGGAGAGGGTGAGCCATAGAGAGATGGGAAGAAAGACAGAGAGAGGGAGAGGGAGCATGAGAGAGGGAGATAAATGAGAAAGAGATACAGCCAGAGAGAGTGAGAGGAGGGAGAGAGAAAGAGGAGACAGCCATAGAGTGAGAGGAAGGAGAGAGAAAGAGGAGACAGCCATGGAGAATGAGAGGAGGAAGAGAAGGAGACAGCCATAGAGAGTGAGAGAGGGGAGAGAGAAAGAGGAGACATCCATAGAGAGATGAAGGATGGAGAGAGGAAGAGGAGACAGCCATAGAGTGAGAGGAAGGAGAGAGAAAGAGGAGACAGCCATGGAGAATGAGAGGAGGAAGAGAAGGAGACAGCCATAGAGAGTGAGAGAAGGGAGAGAGAAAGAGGATACAGCCATGGAGAATGAGAGGAGGGAGAGAAGGAGACAGCCATAGAGAGAGGAAGGAGGGAGAGAGAAAGAGGAGACAGCCATAGAGTGAGAGGAAGGAGAGAGAAAGAGGAGACAGCCATGGAGAATGAGAGGAGGAAGAGAAGGAGACAGCCATCGAGAGTGAGAGAAGGGAGAGAGAAAGAGGAGACATCCATAGAGTGAGAGGAGAGAGAGAGAGGAAGAGAAGGAGACATCCATAGAGTGAGAGGAGGGAGAGAGACAGAGAAGGAGACAGCCATAGAGAATGAGAGGAGGAAGAGAAGGAGACAGCCATGGAGAGTGAGAGGAGGGAGAGAGACAGAGGAGACAGCCATAGAGAATGAGAGAAGGGAGATAGAAAGAGAAGGAGACAGCCATAGAGAATGAGAGGGGGAAGAGAAGGAGACAGCCATGGAGAGTGAGAGGAGGGAGAGAGACAGAGGAGACAGCCATAGAGAATGAGAGAAGGGAGATAGAAAGAGAAGGAGACAGCCATAGAGAGCGAGAGGAGTGAGAGTGAGAATGAGACAGCCATAGATAGTGAGGAGGGAGATAGAAAGAGGAGACAGCCATAAAGAGTGAGAGGAGGGAGAGAGAAAGAGGAGACAGCCATATAGAGTAAGAGGAGGGAGAGAGTGAGAAGGAGACAGCCATAGAGAGAGGAGGGAGAGAGAGTAAGGGAGAGATAGACGAGGGAGGGAGGGGAGGAAGATAGGGAGATAGCCAGCATGATGGTACACTCTAAAAACAAGAGGTTCTATGCATACCAAAAAGAGGTTATTTGACTGTATTCGTATTGGAACTTTTTTGGGGAGTGAACCATCTGTGAACCATCTGTAACAATGCTCAGTGATTTTTGGTACGACAACCTTTTGCAATAAGGCTTTGATTGAGACTTGAGATGAATGTGGAGATGAAATCCAGTCAGACTCATACTTGGTATCAAGTAGCTCAATGTGGGGCGGTGTTTCCTCCTAAGGGAGGTGTGTCTCCAGATAGTTGTATTCAGACTTGCACCTTAACAGGGACATGTATCTTCTCAACTATTGTATGCGACTTCCTTGAATCTGTGGAACATGTTCAGCCCTAGTTGTTTCACAGCAGTGAAATAATTGCACAGACAGACCATAATACTGTAGGTGGGTCTTCGTCAGACTCGTTTTCTGTGTCTCATTCAGTTGGAAACTACAGACCACGGCTCTAGAACCAAGTTTAACTTTCTATAATATATCCCCTTTAACTAATGTGGGCTGCATGATATAGGCTCCTGAGAAGAGGTGGGATTAAGTATCATTAACCAGTTTCTATATGGTCTGGTTTGGTGTTTCTACTCATCCTTGTGGAATTCAATGACAGTAAAATCCAGACAGAGACGGCCCAATTTCACAATTCATACATATTATTCCAAAGACAGTACAAACAGTACAAATTTGCAACTCTCTCCCAAATCCAAAAACTAGAATGCTAAATTTCAAACTTCGCCTCTACTTCCTTAGGCGCCTAAGGAAGTTCAAAAGGAGTCAGAAGATCCGTAAGAACTTCTACTCATGCACAATAGAGAGCATCCTGACTGGTAACATCACCTCCTGGTTTGGGAATAGCACCGCACACGACCGCAGCAGACTACAGAAAGTGGCCCGAACAGCCGATCGCACAATTGGAGGTGGGCTTCCCACTCTCCAGGACATTTATACCAAGCGTTGCAGGGCCAAGGCTAAGAGAATAACTAAAGACTCTAGTCACCCAAACAACTGCCTCTTTGCACTGCTGCAGTCAGGCAAGCGATACCGGAGTCTCATGGCCAGTACAGAGAGACTCAGAAGGAGCTTCTATCCCCAGGCCATCAGGATGCTCAATGACTCAATGTAACATCATCAACCCATCCATCTACACTCACTGCACACACATCCACATGCACAGACACACTTTAAACAAACACTCACCTTAACACTCACTTTAGACACTTTAATAACACTACATTATATTGATCTATTATTAAAAGATTTGCACTACATTTATTCCTCATTTGCACCTTGCCTTAAAGGTTTTGTACCTCATTGTCTTTCTCTGTACTTCGATTGTACTTTAGTTTGTATATTGTAGTGTTATTCCTCCTTTACTTGTTTTTACTTTATGAAGCACATTCTCATGGGCTCATACAGAACAACGCATTTCACTGTGAAGTACATGTACGTTTATATGTGACAAATAAAAACAAACTTGAAACTTGTTTGAGTTAGTGTCTGAAGCTGCTCCATAGACAATGCATTGGGAAATATTTTATATGACACTGAGAGACACCCAGGGGAATGTTCTAAGTATACAGGCACTGAGAGACACCCAGAGGAATGTTCTGAGTATATGATGTTATAGATGACACTGAGAGACACCCAGGAGAATGTTCTGAGTATATGATGTTATAGATGACACTGAGAACACCCAGGGGAATGTTCTGAGTATATGATGTTATAGATGATCACTACACCCAGGAGAATGTTCTGAGTATATGATGTTATAGATGACACTGAGAGACACCCAGGAGAATGTTCTGAGTTCATGTGGGTACATGTTATGTTTCAGAAAGGAGAACACTACTATAGAATAGGCCTGTCACCGACTAAGGATTTGTATAGTCGACTTTGATTGGCTGAAATGTGCAAATAGTCGACTAGTAGTATATATATTTTCTTTTGGGGGGATCATTCCATTTGGGCTGTGGGGGGTGCTTAATGTCTGAAGAAGTCGACTGAAGGCTTCTTGTCCTCTGCGAAAGCATGCAATTGGTCCACTGATGGATACATCTTGATATGTCTAGTTTAGTGTGTTCATTAGATGGGTGAAATCCTCTTTCTCTTTCAGTGCCTCTGTGCCCGTTTTCTTAGGCAGTTAGCCCCACTGGTATGTGCGCCATTAGCGTTAGCCACGCTTCTAGGCCTCTTTGCTTTTGGAAAGAATAATTCCACTAAGTCACCCACGGTTCCATACTCTGCCCCCTCCTTTTCTTCATCATTTCAACCTGGACTTCCACTTATATGCCAGTCACTCAGATATATACCTCAGCACCAAATCCACCCACAAGCCACCCCTCATTCACACCGACTCCTGCCTGTCTCCAATAAAATTCTGGATAGAAAAGAATTTCATCAAACTCAAAAGTGACAAAACTGAACTCCTCATCGGCTACAAGTCCACCTCCAGCAGAATCAACACTGGCACCACCTCCCCTTCCTCCCAGGCAAGCAGCCTCGATGTGCTCCTAGATCCCACCCTCTCCCTCATGCCCCATATGTGCCAAATTGTCAAAACATCTTTCTGCCACCTTCACAATAATTGCAAAGATCAAAACCCACTCTCGCGCACCCTACTGTTGAAACACTGATCCACGCCTACATCTCCTCTCAACTACTGCAACTCACTCCTCTATGGCATCAGTGCTATTTCCACCAATGGAGTCACACTCTGTCAGGATGGGGGGGGGGGGGGGGGGTGTAGGACACACACGCAGACACACACAAAAAGGGGTAACCACTGGAATCGCTGAGCGTTGAGAGAGGGTGGGGGAAAACACAAGAATAAAATAAATAAAAAATAAAACACCAGTACAAAATAACCACCACTGCCTAGCAGTTGAAAACAACAACAAAAAAGCATGAGCCTGGGACACTCCTCTACTATCGAGGTAAAACATGAAATTAACAAGCATCCGGCGGCTGAGTGGCGCAGTGGGCAAGGCGCTCGCCACTAACGCAGGAGATGCTGGTATCGAGCCCAGCTCTCGGCGTTGCTACCGGCTTGGCCGGTCGTCATACTAACACAATTGGCAGTGTTAGGGGTGGGAAAGCCGGTGGGTGGGGATTGGACGCTGTGGACAGCGACTCCTACAGGTCGGTTGGTGCGCCTATACAGCAGAATCAGGAAGTATCGGGGGCAGCGTGAGCCACTGAGAGATTGTGCTGTTTAGGTGAAAAGATGCGACAGCTGCCTCCTCGTGTACCGGAGGGGACATGTGATGCAAGGATTGGTCCTCACTGCAGCCGACCAGTGGGAGGCATAGTCTAGCAATGTTCGAGAAAGGGGAGGGGACAATTGAAGGGAGAATTGGTGAGGCGAAATTGGGATGGGAGAAAAATAGAAAAATAAGGAGAAAAAGTGGATAAAAAAAAAGAAATTAACACAGTCAACCAAACCTACTTCAAGGCACTGCACACCTGACACCAATCAGGTGACAATCAAGCCCACACACCTGCCATGCCGCATGGCAATTCACTGGTGTGTCTGGTGATTGACAGCTCACCAGAGAAAACCAAAAATACATCCAAAGCAGCAGAATAAACTAAAATAAAACCCACATAAACCGTGATCCATCACAGACACCGATTACATGATCTCCCCCAGGCTTCTGCCTGGTGAAGATAATGATGGTCAGTGGCAGCAGTGCTTCCTTCAGGGTGGTCAGCTGGAGAGGTGGGCTGGACACCACAACCATGTCTTCTGTGTCCCTCTTATACTGACTGGGGCAACTATCTCGGACACCTTGGCCCTTTTTCATTGCAATGTCGGTATAGATAGATTTTGCACCATGAAGAGCTTCATGGAGGTTGGAGACCTCTGTAATGACAACCTCCAGTTTTTCTGCTCACTCACTCACTCACTCACTCACTCACTCACACACACACACACACACACACACACACACACACACACACACACACACACACACACACACACACACACACACACACACACACACACACACACACACACACACACACACACACACACACACACACACACACAATTGGATGTGTACAAATGTACTTAATGTACTCATGATGCAACTGTTCTGTTATTGTAAATCCACTGGCTATAAGAAAAGGTCTGAATAGATCTTCTCCCACTATGTTTTGTAATAAATCTTGCGCATGTGCTCCAAGTCTGAATCAAAGCCTAATTATTCCAAAGCATGAAAATGTTTTAGGTAAAACCAAAGCAACACCAAAAAAGTTCTATATAGCACTGGAAGACACAAAAAAGGTTCTATATAGTACCAAGATCACATTCACATAATGATTATGGTCAGATTCTGAAGAGTCATATTTATTTTTAGAGTGTATATTGTTGGGGAAGGAGGAGGAGTGGGGGTGGGGGTGGAGTAGGAAGAGGGGGAGGGGGAGGAGTAGGAGAAAGAAGAGGGACATGGTTTTATGACTTTGTAAACTGACCTTTCTGCCGGAATCCTTGCTCCCACATTCTCCTTTGTCATACCACCACTTGTTTTTCAACTTGTCTAAGACGGCTTGTTCATTGAGCTTCAGTACTGCTAGGTTTACTGGGATTCTTCAGGGGACATAACATAAATAACATTATGCACTCCATGTTATATTATGTTATCGGTTGGTGTTCAGAGCATAACGGCAGTAGGCTACAGCAAACATTATTAACAAGAAGACAGGGGTGTAAAAAGTACCCAGAAATTATACTTAAGTGAAAGTATGGATACCGTCTCAAAATCGTACTCAAGTAAAAGTCAGAGTATCTGGCTAAAAACACACTTGAGTAAAAGTTTAAAAGTTTCTACTTTTAAATGTACTTATAAGTACTAAAAAGTAAAAGTAAAAACTACTGTATTCTTCTGATAGCAGGTGTTTAATGAAAGATCCCCGCTTTCTAGTCTTGCACAAGGACCAATCAGCATGGGTATGGGCGGGTTAATTTTCCATTGATGGGGATTTGATTGGCTGTTTTTAAATAAAGTGCGGCCGCAGGATTAATAACGTTAACGTTAGTCCGGCCAGAGAAACAAATATACTAATAAAAATGGTTGGACCTGCGAGATTTGTACTTTGTAGGTCTGCATTTTAAATGTAAGGAGTAAAAAGTATGTTTTTTTCTCTGAAATGTAATTGAGTAAAAGTACAAGTATACAAACCTAATAATACTAGAGTAAAGTACAAATCCCCAAAAACAGTACTTAACAAAGTACACTTACTGAAGTACTTTACACCCCTGCAAGAATACACTGTAAACTATTAACAAGGAATAGAAATGATAAAACAAAACATCACAATGTAAAGTGTGAATGTAAAAAGTGATATGCGTTAATACTCCATCCAGCTTGGTGTGGCCTGACTCCCTACACGCCAGATGTGTATTACTATATCACTTTAGGTAACCGGCAACAGCAAAATAACTCCTGGACCTTCTTTGTGGCTACAGGACAGAACACTCCAGGACCGTCTTCATGGCTACAGGACTAACTGACACAAAACATTTAATAATAAGTTATGAGGGTTAGCTCAACAACTTCAGGTATACTATTCATGATGACAAGATTAGCTTTACAGGAACTACATTATGGTACAGGTGTTCATGTAATAACATAAATAAACCTATATACGAGAGAGAGAGAGAGAGAGAGAGAGAGAGAGAGAGAGAGAGAGAGAGAGAGAGAGAGAGCGAGCGAGAGAGAGAGAGAGAGAGAGAGAGAGAGGGAGAGAGAGAGAAAGAGACACACACAGAGAGATATATAGAGAGAGAGATAGATGGATCAGTGTGTTGATTGGAGTGACAGTTTTACAATAAAAGCGAAATTCCAAGTAAGAGTAGCACCTCTTGAACTCTTACTTGAAATTTAACTTTTATTTTGAAATCTGGTAATAGTAATCTATATGAACAACACCACAGTGGTTTGAATAGTGTCCATTTGGGTCTAGCAGTAGCATAGTAACATAGTAGCAGGACCATCCGGAATGTTTGTCTCTAAGTTTTTGGTCGTTGCCAGTTACCCCCATCTGCCGTTGACCGGCATTATCCGTTGCTATGGTTAGGGTTCTCTGACCTTGGAGTCCCCTCCCCCGGTGCCGCACTCTCCCTTGTCATACCACCATCTGTTTTTCAATTTGTCCAACATCCCCTGCTCGTTGAGTTTTAATACTGCCAAGTTAACTGGGTTTCTATGGTAATAACAATAGGGAATAGAATAACACTAGCATTAATCACCAAGAAGGGAAAATGGAGACAGTAAATAAATTATGAAACCTCTTATTTCTATCATGTTAGGAATAGGAATCAATAATGAAACCTCTTATTTCTATCATGTTAGGAACAGTAATGAACAATAAGGAGTCTACCCTGCCCTCCTTAGTACATTATATTATACTACAAAGTTATTATTATTATTGCAATATCATTATATCGTTGAATAATCGTTGAACTGAACTATCGTTCAGTCTATGGTCAATGATAACTACTCAATTCTATCAAAATGAAAAGGAAATGAGAGAAATGCATGTACTGTATATAAACTTGATGTGAACGTTAGGGTGTTGACTCCATCATAAAGCAGAGTATGGTCAAACTAACCACAACATAGTTTTTCTTTGAAACCTCTTGAATGCCATCTATACAATAAGTTATAGTGGCAAGTTCACTATATACCCTAAAATCCCAAAAGGCCCATTAAAATAAATTGAAGGGACTTGGTCATGGCCTTTCTTTTCTAAGAAAAGACAGAATTAAAACATTTTTGAAAATAAAATATTCCAAATCCCTAAAGACAAAATTTAAATAATCATGTATGTCAGATATGATATGAAATTATGAAAATGGGGTGGATACTCGTATGTAAACAAATATGACTTATTTTCACAGTAATTACTAGAGTTGCTTTACACTTGATAGAAGGGTCGTTTACATAGAACTGTAACTAGATTTACAAAAATAAATGGACTGTAACTAAAAGTCAAGAGATTGTGGGTGTAAATAACTGTAACCTGATGATAATAGAACTAATGGTGGTGAAGATCTATCTAGTGATGAAAACAATACAGTAACAGAACTAGAAATATGATGAAAACAGTCTGGATAACAGACCTAGAGTTAGCATGGTGTTATAGATATATCTACAGGGGTCTCAAACTCGTGGCCCGCGGGCCAATTGCGGCCCGCTGGATGATATTTTGCGGCCCCTTAGTTAAAAAAAAAGATTAAATTTTTTTGTTTAATATTATAATTTTTTTTTTAATGTTGTGGGACTTGTACAGCACTTTGTTCAACTTTGGCAGTGCTGTAAAGTTTAAACCTTTTTAAATCTTAGACAAACAAAACACTTTGCTTTCATGAAATATTGTAAGCCGTCATTTGAGGCTTTATAAAAGCAGCACAATGAACACAAATCTGTCGGTGCAGAGTCTGACCTCATCTTAACTAACAAACAGCATTGCTTGTTGTAGTTAACAAAGAGAGGCAGAGTTGATTTTGCAAAAAAAATTAAAAAAAATCATAATATATGTATAATATTTTATGTGGCCCAGCCTCACCCAGACTCTACCTCCAGCGGCCCCCAGGTAAATTGAGTTTGAGACCCCTGGATTAAACAGTCTGGATAACAGGCCTAGAGCTAGCATGGTGGTATAGAAATATCTACTGATGAAACAGTCTGGATATAACAGACTGCATGGTGTTATAGTATATCTATTATCTACTGATTAAAGAATCTGGATAACAGGCCAAGAGCTAGCATGGTGTTATAGATATATTTACTAATTAAACAGTCTGGATAACAGACCTAGAGTTAGCATGGTGTTATAGATATATCTACTGATTAATTAAACATTCTGGATAACAGGCCTATAGAGCTAGCATGGTGTTATAAATATATCTACTGATTAAACAGTCTGGATAACAGGCCTAGAGCTAGCATGGTGTTATATCTACTGATGAAACATTCTGGATAATAGGCCTAGAGCTAGCATGGTGTTATAGATATATCGATGAAAACAATCTAGATATAACAGACTTAGAGTTGGCATGGTGTTATAAATCGATCTACTGGTGAAAACAGTCTGGATAACAGGCCTAGAGCTAGCATGGTGTTATATATATATCTACTGATTAAACTATCTGGATAACAGGCCTAGAGCTAGCATGCGTTATAGATATACTGATGAAACAGTCTGGATAACAGACCTAGAGCTAGCATGGTGTTATAGATATATCTACTAATTAAACAGTCTGGATATAACATACCTAGAGAGCTAGCTAGCATGCTGGAGCAACATCAATCAAGTTAATGAGTAGTAGTTGTAGTAGTAGTGGTAACAACAACAACAAAGACAACAACGACAACAATGACAACAATGACAACAACGACAACAACAACAACGTGTGATGTTCTTCATCTCTCCTGCAAATTCAAATGGGCCCATGTTCAAGATTTTGTTTCTACAGTCTATTATCTAATGAATTTCTCATACATAAGAATGATATATAACCTAAATATGAAATATATGGGCTATTTTTCATAGATGAGGAATGAGGAGCGGATGCTGCCCCATTATCTGTTCTGTTCTCAGTTGAGTAGTTTCCCTTTGTCTGATCGTTAAACTGACACGACCGTCATGTCTGCCGTCAAAGGATACCTGCAGTCATATTTTCTTCTTGATTTGGAGCAGTGGAAATATTTTTAATATTTTTTGGAACGGTGTGTGTCTGGAGAAAAGGGAAACACAAAGAAAGAAAAAAAAAACCTTGCGATTCACATTTTGCCTCATTATCACTGCAACGCCTATGAGTTACCAGTAACTGCATTTGTATTTGCCATACCATGACAATTCATGAACAAATGTATTATAAATCATATTCCTGGAGTCGGTGCATCACTGAAGGCGTGCTCTCAGTACAGGGACGGAGGAGAGAGGAGACAGGGGAGGTGGTTTCAGTGTTGTAGTACTCGAGTCCTGGACTGATTTTCAAGACTCATGACTCGACTTGGACTTGAGCACTGATGACTCGGATTTGGACTTGAGCATTGACTGCTCTAGATGTTCTGAAGCAACTGGTCTAGGTGAAATGGTGCTGTGCACAAGAAGGAAATTATCTACCAGTTTCCATTTTGGGAGTCGAAAGTCTTGGAGAAATAACAGCTACATTTGCTTTGTTGTATGAAATGTAATCTGGTTTTATAGAGTCACACTCAGCACATGTTTATGGTTTATTATTATATCTGATTATATAAAGAAAGAGATTGATCCACTATGTGGCATGGTGGTTCTATTAGACCTCGAGATATCATTTGACACTGTTGACCACCAGATTCTCCTCACTAAATTAAAAGCTTTGGGTTTTAAATCAAATCAAAGTTTATTTGTCGTACAAGTACAATGTGCAGTGAAATGCTAGTTGCCGACTCCATACGTGTGCTACTACTATACTATACTATATTACTATACAATAAATAAATTAAAAGTAAAAAAAAATATTACATTTATTATTATACAAATTATATATAGGCAAAATATATCTAAGAGTGGATGTGCTGTCAAATATAATCATAGATGGGTTATCATAGTAATCATACTACAGGACAGAACAGAACAGAACAACAGAACAAAACAGAACAGAGAACAAAACATAGCAGAGCAGAGCAGAGCAGAGCAGAACAGGACAGAACAGAGCAGAGCAGGACAGAATAGAGCAAAACAGGACTGCGCAGGACAGAACAGGACAGGATAGGACAGGACAGAGTAGAGCAGGATAGAATAGAGCAAAACAGGACAGAGTAGAGCAGGACAGAATAGAGCAGGACAGAACAGGACAGAGTAGAGTAGGACAGAATAGAGAAAAACAGGACTGTGCAGGACAGAGCAGAACAGAATAGGACAGCTCAGAACAAAACAGGACTGAGCAGGACAGAACAGAACAGAGCAGGACAGAGCAGAACAGAACAGAACAGAACAGAACAGAATAGGACAGAAAGATCACAACAGAACAAAATAGGACAGATCAGAACAAAACAGGACTGAGCAGGACAGAGCAGAACAGAATAGGACAGATCAGAACAAAACAGGACTGAGCAGGACAGGACAGAATAGGACAGGACAGAGTAGAGTAGAGTAGTCTCACCTCCTCTGTCCACAGTAACAGAGTCTCTTCACTAGTGAAGGAATCTATGTTTTTCAATGTGTATATAATGTATATATCGGTGGGTGACAGCCTCTGCTATTAGATCTCAGATGAGGAGTACAGTATTTAGTGGTGTGGGTTTTCAAGTTAGACTGGGAAGCCAGTTCTAATAGAGCCATGGGCTCTGAGTCCATATTTAAGCTCTACTCAGACCTGGCAGGTCTGGTACTGGAACCATGTCATTTCCTGTTTTTTTTTGGTGTTCTTTCCGAGGATTTACATCTACCAAAAGCACAACTTAACTGTATTGCTTATTCCTCCCTTCTAGCAAGACGTCTCATTCTTATGAACTGGAGAAACGAACATCCTCCCTCATTTGGCAGGTGGATTTGTGATGTAATGTATCATCTAAAAGTTGAAAAGATAAAATATACTTTGCGGGGATCAAGTGAACATTTTTATGTGGTGTGGCAACCCTTTATCTCTACTTCTCTCACCTCCTGAAACAAGGACACTGTATAGGAACAACTCTGTAACATGAAGTGCTCTGAGAACTTATTTTTTAATCTTTTTTTATAATTTTTTTTATTATTATTATTTTATTTTTTTCTATGTTTTTTGGTGTTTTTTTCCATTTTTTTTCGTTTTGTTTATATGTGTATGTATGTCACGTCCGTAGTGCCTACTGTAATGTCTAAAAACTGTAATAAAAATATCAAATATAAAAACATTGATAAGCACTGGTGGAGGCAGGTTTGGTCAGAGCTAATGGAAGAGTTTGACATCAATAGAAACGGACGTTTAGTGTGTTAAAGGTGACCAGCCGTTGCCATGGTAGCGTGTCACGTAGTAACGAGAAGAGGGGGTGGGGCCTGTTGCTAGGGGGAGACGTTATGAGATGTGAGTTCCTTCAGGGGTAAGTTAGATTAAGACACGACGTGGAATCGAGCAGACGCGCTGATCAGAGACTTTGAAATCCCTCCTCACCCTCGCTGGGTGGGGGAGGGGAAGTGCCACATCATCGCTAGCTTCGGCTAACAGGGAATGGTTGTTGGCTACGACAAGGCCTCAGAACCATTGGACTAATGAGAGAAGAGACGGTGGAGAATAATGAATTTAGTTTTTCTTCAAAGACTGTTCAAGGACATTACAGAACTGTGCAGAGTATGTTTATGAGAATAAACATCAACACCAGGAGAGGTATCCTGCTTCCCGTGTCTCGTTAATTATCTTAACGATAATTATATAAATATTATTAATTTTCTCCTGTGTCTCTCCTACTCTGTCTCCCTCTTAGCGTTCCTGCTGTCTCAATAAAGAACCATCTCTCCTGTTTCTCTCCTACTCTGTCTCCCTCTCAGCCTTCCTACTGTCTCAATAAAAAACCCTTTCTCCCATGTCTCCCCTATTCTGTCTCCCTCTCAGCCTTCCTACTGTCTCAGTAAAGAACCTTTTCTCCTGTGTCTCTCCTACTCTGTCTCCCTCTTAGCCTTCCTGCTGTCTCAATAAAGAACCATCTCTCCTGTTTCTCTCCGACTCTGTCTCCCTCTCAGCCTTCCTACTGTCTCAATAAAGAACCATCTCTCCTGTGTCTGTCTTACTCTGTCTCCCTCTCAGCCTTCCTACTGTCTCAATAAAGAACCCTCTCTCCCATGTCTCTCCTACCCTGTCTCCCTCTCAGCCTTCCTACTGTCTCAATAAAGAACCCTTTCTCCCATGTCTCCCCTACTCTGTCTCCCTCTCAGCCTTCCTACTGTCTCAATAAAGAACCTTCTATTCTGTGTCTCTCCTACTCTGTCTCCCTCTCAGCCTTCCTACTGTCTCAATAAAGAACCTTCTCTCCTGTGTCTCTCCTGTTCTGTCTCCCTCTCAGCCTTCCTACTGTCTCAATAAAGAACCTTCTCTCCTGTGTATCTCCTACTCTGTCTCCTTCTCAGCCGTCCTACTGTCTCAATAAAGAACCTTGTCTCCTGTGTCTCCTACTCTGTCTCCCTCTCAGCCTTCCTACTGTCTCAATAAAGAACCTTCTCTCCTGTGTATCTCCTACTCTGTCTCCCTCTCAGCCTTCCTACTGTTCAATAAAGAACCCTCTCTCCCATGCCTCCCCTACTCTGTCTTCCACTCAGCCTTCCTACTGTCTCAATAAAGAACCTTCTCTTCTGTGTCTCTCCTACTCTGTCTCCCTCTTAGCCTTCCTGCTGTCTCAATAAAGAACCATCTCTCCTGTTTCTCTCCTACTGTGTCTCCCTCTCAGCCTTCCTACTGTCTCAGTAAAGAACCATCTCTCCTGTGTCTCTCTTACTCGGCCTCCCTCTCAGCCTTCCTACTGTCTCAATAAAGAACCTTCTCTCCTGTGTCTCTCCTACTCTGTCTCCCTCTCAGCCTTCCTACTGTCTCAATAAAGAACCCTCTCTCCCATGTCTCCCCTACTCCGTCTCCCTCTCAGCCTTCTACTGTCTCAATAAAGAACCATTTCTCCCATGTCTCCCCTACTCTGTCTCCCTCTCAGCCTTCCTACTATCTCAATAAAGAACCTTCTATTCTGTGTCTCTCTTACTCTGTCTCCGTCTCAGCCTTCCTACTGTCTCAATAAAGAACCTTCTCTCCTGTGTCTCTCCTGTTCTGTCTCCCTCTCAGCCTTCCTACTGTCTCAATAAAGAACCTTCTCTCCTGTGTCTCTCCTACTCTGTCTCCCTCTCAGCCTTCCTACTGTCTCAATAAAGAACCTTCTCTCCTGTGTAATTCCTACTCTGTCTCCCTCTCAGCCGTCCTACTGTCTCAATAAAGAACCCTTTCTCCTGTGTCTTCCCTACTCTGTCTCCCACTCAGCCTTCCTACTGTCTCAATAAAGAGCCTTCTCTCCTGCGTCTCCCCTACTCCGTCTCCCTCTCAGCCTTCTACTGTCTCAATAAAGAACAATTTCTCCCATGTCTCCCCTACTCTGTCTCCCTCTCAGCCTTCCTACTATCTCAATAAAGAACCTTCTATTCTGTGTCTCTCTTACTCTGTCTCCGTCTCAGCCTTCCTACTGTCTCAATAAAGAACCTTCTCTCCTGTGTCTCTCCTGTTCTGTCTCCCTCTCAGCCTTCCTACTGTCTCAATAAAGAACCTTCTCTCCTGTGTCTCTCCTACTCTGTCTCCCTCTCAGCCTTCCTACTGTCTCAATAAAGAACCTTCTCTCCTGTGTAATTCCTACTCTGTCTCCCTCTCAGCCGTCCTACTGTCTCAATAAAGAACCCTTTCTCCTGCGTCTCCCCTACTCCGTCTCCCTCTCAGCCTTCTACTGTCTCAATAAAGAAACTTTCTCCCATGCCTCCCCTACTCTGTCTCCCTCTCAACCTTCCCACTGTCTCAATAAAGAACATTATCTTCTGTGTCTCCTCTACTCTGTCTCCCTCTCAGCCTTCCTACTGTCTCAATTAGGAACCTTCTCTCCAATCTCTCCCCTACTCTGTCTCCCTCTCAGCCTTCCTACTGTCTCAATAAAGAACCTTCTCTTCTGTGTCTCTCCTACTCTGTCTCCCTCTTAGCCTTCCTGCTGTCTCAATAAAGAACCATCTCTCCTGTTTCTCTCCTACTGTGTCTCCCTCTCAGCCTTCCTACTGTCTCAGTAAAGAACCATCTCTCCAGTGTCTCTCTTACTCTGCCTCCCTCTCAGCCTTCCTACTGTCTCAATAAAGAACCTTCTCTCCTGTGTCTCTCCTACTCTGTCTCCCTCTCAGCCTTCCTACTGTCTCAATAAAGAACATTTTCTCCTGTGTCTCCCCTACTCCATCTCCCTCTCAGCCTTCTACTGTCTCAATAAAGAACCATTTCTCCCGTGTCTCCCCTACTCTGTCTCCCTCTCAGCCTTCCTACTGTCTCAATAAAGAACCTTCTATTCTGTGTCTCTCCTACTCTGTCTCCGTCTCAGCCTTCCTACTGTCTCAATAAAGAACCTTCTCTCCTGTGTCTCTCCTGTTGTGTCTCCTTCTCAGCCTTCCTACTGTCTCAATAAAGAACCTTCTCTCCTGTGTCTCTCCTACTCTGTCTCCCTCTCAGCCTTCCTACTGTCTCAATAAAGAACCTTCTCTCCTGTGTAATTCCTACTCTGTCTCCCTCTCAGCCGTCCTACTGTCTCAATAAAGAACCCTTTCTCCTGTGTCTTCCCTACTCTGTCTCCCACTCAGCCTTCCGACTGTCTCAATAAAGAACCTTCTCTCCTGCGTCTCCCCTACTCCGTCTCCCTCTCAGCCTTCTACTGTCTCAATAAAGAACCTTTCTCCCATGCCTCCCCTACTCTGTCTCCCTCTCAACCTTCCCACTGTCTCAATAAAGAACATTATCTTCTGTGTCTCCTCTACTCTATCTCCCTCTCAGCCTTCCTACTGTCTCAATTAGGAACCTTCTCTCCAATCTCTCCCCTACTCTGTCTCCCTCTCAGCCTTCCTACTATCTCAATAAAGAACCTTCTATTCTGTGTCTCTCTTACTCTGTCTCCGTCTCAGCCTTCCTACTGTCTCAATAAAGAACCTTCTCTCCTGTGTCTCTCCTGTTCTGTCTCCCTCTCAGCCTTCCTACTGTCTCAATAAAGAACCTTCTCTCCTGTGTCTCTCCTACTCTGTCTCCCTCTCAGCCTTCCTACTGTCTCAATAAAGAACCTTCTCTCCTGTGTAATTCCTACTCTGTCTCCCTCTCAGCCGTCCTACTGTCTCAATAAAGAACCCTTTCTCCTGTGTCTTCCCTACTCTGTCTCCCACTCAGCCTTCCTACTGTCTCAATAAAGAGCCTTCTCTCCTGCGTCTCCCCTACTCCGTCTCCCTCTCAGCCTTCTACTGTCTCAATAAAGAACCTTTCTCCCATGCCTCCCCTACTCTGTCTCCCTCTCAACCTTCCCACTGTCTCAATAAAGAACATTATCTTCTGTGTCTCCTCTACTCTGTCTCCCTCTCAGCCTTCCTACTGTCTCAATTAGGAACCTTCTCTCCAATCTCTCCCCTACTCTGTCTCCCTCTCGGCCATCCTACACTCTCAATTAGGAACATTCTCTCCCATGTCTCCCCTACTCTGTCTCCCTCTCAGCCTTCCTACTGTCTCAATAAAGAACCTTCTCTTCTGTGTCTCTCCTACTCTGTCTCCCTCTTAGCCTTCCTGCTGTCTCAATAAAGAACCATCTCTCCTGTTTCTCTCCTACTGTGTCTCCCTCTCAGCCTTCCTACTGTCTCAGTAAAGAACCATCTCTCCAGTGTCTCTCTTACTCTGCCTCCCTCTCAGCCTTCCTACTGTCTCAATAAAGAACCTTCTCTCCTGTGTCTCTCCTACTCTGTCTCCCTCTCAGCCTTCCTACTGTCTCAATAAAGAACATTTTCTCCCGTGTCTCCCCTACTCCGTCTCCCTCTCAGCCTTCTACTGTCTCAATAAAGAACCATTTCTCCCATGTCTCCCCTACTCTGTCTCCCTCTCAGCCTTCCTACTGTCTCAATAAAGAACCTTCTATTCTGTGTCTCTCCTACTCTGTCTCCGTCTCAGCCTTCCTACTGTCTCAATAAAGAACCTTCTCTCCTGTGTCTCTCCTGTTGTGTCTCCTTCTCAGCCTTCCTACTGTCTCAATAAAGAACCTTCTCTCCTGTGTCTCTCCTACTCTGTCTCCCTCTCAGCCTTCCTACTGTCTCAATAAAGAACCTTCTCTCCTGTGTAATTCCTACTCTGTCTCCCTCTCAGCCGTCCTACTGTCTCAATAAAGAACCCTTTCTCCTGTGTCTTCCCTACTCTGTCTCCCACTCAGCCTTCCTACTGTCTCAATAAAGAACCTTCTCTCCTGTGTCTCCCCTACTCCGTCTCCCTCTCAGCATTCTACTGTCTCAATAAAGAACCTTTCTCCCATGCCTCCCCTACTCTGTCTCCCTCTCAACCTTCCCACTGTCTCAATAAAGAACATATTATTTTCTGTGTCTCCTCTACTCTGTCTCCCTCTCAGCCTTCCTACTGTCTCAATAAAGAACCTTCTCTCCTGTGTCTCTCCTACTCTGTCTCCCTCTCAGCCTTCCTACTGTCTCAATAAAGAACATTTTCTCCTGTGTCTCCCCTACTCCATCTCCCTCTCAGCCTTCTACTGTCTCAATAAAGAACCATTTCTCCCGTGTCTCCCCTACTCTGTCTCCCTCTCAGCCTTCCTACTGTCTCAATAAAGAACCTTCTATTCTGTGTCTCTCCTACTCTGTCTCCGTCTCAGCCTTCCTACTGTCTCAATAAAGAACCTTCTCTCCTGTGTCTCTCCTGTTGTGTCTCCTTCTCAGCCTTCCTACTGTCTCAATAAAGAACCTTCTCTCCTGTGTCTCTCCTACTCTGTCTCCCTCTCAGCCTTCCTACTGTCTCAATAAAGAACCTTCTCTCCTGTGTAATTCCTACTCTGTCTCCCTCTCAGCCGTCCTACTGTCTCAATAAAGAACCCTTTCTCCTGTGTCTTCCCTACTCTGTCTCCCACTCAGCCTTCCGACTGTCTCAATAAAGAACCTTCTCTCCTGCGTCTCCCCTACTCCGTCTCCCTCTCAGCCTTCTACTGTCTCAATAAAGAACCTTTCTCCCATGCCTCCCCTACTCTGTCTCCCTCTCAACCTTCCCACTGTCTCAATAAAGAACATTATCTTCTGTGTCTCCTCTACTCTATCTCCCTCTCAGCCTTCCTACTGTCTCAATTAGGAACCTTCTCTCCAATCTCTCCCCTACTCTGTCTCCCTCTCAGCCTTCCTACTATCTCAATAAAGAACCTTCTATTCTGTGTCTCTCTTACTCTGTCTCCGTCTCAGCCTTCCTACTGTCTCAATAAAGAACCTTCTCTCCTGTGTCTCTCCTGTTCTGTCTCCCTCTCAGCCTTCCTACTGTCTCAATAAAGAACCTTCTCTCCTGTGTCTCTCCTACTCTGTCTCCCTCTCAGCCTTCCTACTGTCTCAATAAAGAACCTTCTCTCCTGTGTAATTCCTACTCTGTCTCCCTCTCAGCCGTCCTACTGTCTCAATAAAGAACCCTTTCTCCTGTGTCTTCCCTACTCTGTCTCCCACTCAGCCTTCCTACTGTCTCAATAAAGAGCCTTCTCTCCTGCGTCTCCCCTACTCCGTCTCCCTCTCAGCCTTCTACTGTCTCAATAAAGAACCTTTCTCCCATGCCTCCCCTACTCTGTCTCCCTCTCAACCTTCCCACTGTCTCAATAAAGAACATTATCTTCTGTGTCTCCTCTACTCTGTCTCCCTCTCAGCCTTCCTACTGTCTCAATTAGGAACCTTCTCTCCAATCTCTCCCCTACTCTGTCTCCCTCTCGGCCATCCTACACTCTCAATTAGGAACATTCTCTCCCATGTCTCCCCTACTCTGTCTCCCTCTCAGCCTTCCTACTGTCTCAATAAAGAACCTTCTCTTCTGTGTCTCTCCTACTCTGTCTCCCTCTTAGCCTTCCTGCTGTCTCAATAAAGAACCATCTCTCCTGTTTCTCTCCTACTGTGTCTCCCTCTCAGCCTTCCTACTGTCTCAGTAAAGAACCATCTCTCCAGTGTCTCTCTTACTCTGCCTCCCTCTCAGCCTTCCTACTGTCTCAATAAAGAACCTTCTCTCCTGTGTCTCTCCTACTCTGTCTCCCTCTCAGCCTTCCTACTGTCTCAATAAAGAACATTTTCTCCCGTGTCTCCCCTACTCCGTCTCCCTCTCAGCCTTCTACTGTCTCAATAAAGAACCATTTCTCCCATGTCTCCCCTACTCTGTCTCCCTCTCAGCCTTCCTACTGTCTCAATAAAGAACCTTCTATTCTGTGTCTCTCCTACTCTGTCTCCGTCTCAGCCTTCCTACTGTCTCAATAAAGAACCTTCTCTCCTGTGTCTCTCCTGTTGTGTCTCCTTCTCAGCCTTCCTACTGTCTCAATAAAGAACCTTCTCTCCTGTGTCTCTCCTACTCTGTCTCCCTCTCAGCCTTCCTACTGTCTCAATAAAGAACCTTCTCTCCTGTGTAATTCCTACTCTGTCTCCCTCTCAGCCGTCCTACTGTCTCAATAAAGAACCCTTTCTCCTGTGTCTTCCCTACTCTGTCTCCCACTCAGCCTTCCTACTGTCTCAATAAAGAACCTTCTCTCCTGTGTCTCCCCTACTCCGTCTCCCTCTCAGCATTCTACTGTCTCAATAAAGAACCTTTCTCCCATGCCTCCCCTACTCTGTCTCCCTCTCAACCTTCCCACTGTCTCAATAAAGAACATATTATTTTCTGTGTCTCCTCTACTCTGTCTCCCTCTCAGCCTTCCTACTGTCTCAATAAAGAACCTTCTCTCCTGTGTCTCTCCTACTCTGTCTCCCTCTCAGCCTTCCTACTGTCTCAATAAAGAACATTTTCTCCTGTGTCTCCCCTACTCCATCTCCCTCTCAGCCTTCTACTGTCTCAATAAAGAACCATTTCTCCCGTGTCTCCCCTACTCTGTCTCCCTCTCAGCCTTCCTACTGTCTCAATAAAGAACCTTCTATTCTGTGTCTCTCCTACTCTGTCTCCGTCTCAGCCTTCCTACTGTCTCAATAAAGAACCTTCTCTCCTGTGTCTCTCCTGTTGTGTCTCCTTCTCAGCCTTCCTACTGTCTCAATAAAGAACCTTCTCTCCTGTGTCTCTCCTACTCTGTCTCCCTCTCAGCCTTCCTACTGTCTCAATAAAGAACCTTCTCTCCTGTGTAATTCCTACTCTGTCTCCCTCTCAGCCGTCCTACTGTCTCAATAAAGAACCCTTTCTCCTGTGTCTTCCCTACTCTGTCTCCCACTCAGCCTTCCGACTGTCTCAATAAAGAACCTTCTCTCCTGCGTCTCCCCTACTCCGTCTCCCTCTCAGCCTTCTACTGTCTCAATAAAGAACCTTTCTCCCATGCCTCCCCTACTCTGTCTCCCTCTCAACCTTCCCACTGTCTCAATAAAGAACATTATCTTCTGTGTCTCCTCTACTCTATCTCCCTCTCAGCCTTCCTACTGTCTCAATTAGGAACCTTCTCTCCAATCTCTCCCCTACTCTGTCTCCCTCTCAGCCTTCCTACTATCTCAATAAAGAACCTTCTATTCTGTGTCTCTCTTACTCTGTCTCCGTCTCAGCCTTCCTACTGTCTCAATAAAGAACCTTCTCTCCTGTGTCTCTCCTGTTCTGTCTCCCTCTCAGCCTTCCTACTGTCTCAATAAAGAACCTTCTCTCCTGTGTCTCTCCTACTCTGTCTCCCTCTCAGCCTTCCTACTGTCTCAATAAAGAACCTTCTCTCCTGTGTAATTCCTACTCTGTCTCCCTCTCAGCCGTCCTACTGTCTCAATAAAGAACCCTTTCTCCTGTGTCTTCCCTACTCTGTCTCCCACTCAGCCTTCCTACTGTCTCAATAAAGAGCCTTCTCTCCTGCGTCTCCCCTACTCCGTCTCCCTCTCAGCCTTCTACTGTCTCAATAAAGAACCTTTCTCCCATGCCTCCCCTACTCTGTCTCCCTCTCAACCTTCCCACTGTCTCAATAAAGAACATTATCTTCTGTGTCTCCTCTACTCTGTCTCCCTCTCAGCCTTCCTACTGTCTCAATTAGGAACCTTCTCTCCAATCTCTCCCCTACTCTGTCTCCCTCTCGGCCATCCTACACTCTCAATTAGGAACATTCTCTCCCATGTCTCCCCTACTCTGTCTCCCTCTCAGCCTTCCTACTGTCTCAATAAAGAACCTTCTCTTCTGTGTCTCTCCTACTCTGTCTCCCTCTTAGCCTTCCTGCTGTCTCAATAAAGAACCATCTCTCCTGTTTCTCTCCTACTGTGTCTCCCTCTCAGCCTTCCTACTGTCTCAGTAAAGAACCATCTCTCCAGTGTCTCTCTTACTCTGCCTCCCTCTCAGCCTTCCTACTGTCTCAATAAAGAACCTTCTCTCCTGTGTCTCTCCTACTCTGTCTCCCTCTCAGCCTTCCTACTGTCTCAATAAAGAACATTTTCTCCCGTGTCTCCCCTACTCCGTCTCCCTCTCAGCCTTCTACTGTCTCAATAAAGAACCATTTCTCCCATGTCTCCCCTACTCTGTCTCCCTCTCAGCCTTCCTACTGTCTCAATAAAGAACCTTCTATTCTGTGTCTCTCCTACTCTGTCTCCGTCTCAGCCTTCCTACTGTCTCAATAAAGAACCTTCTCTCCTGTGTCTCTCCTGTTGTGTCTCCTTCTCAGCCTTCCTACTGTCTCAATAAAGAACCTTCTCTCCTGTGTCTCTCCTACTCTGTCTCCCTCTCAGCCTTCCTACTGTCTCAATAAAGAACCTTCTCTCCTGTGTAATTCCTACTCTGTCTCCCTCTCAGCCGTCCTACTGTCTCAATAAAGAACCCTTTCTCCTGTGTCTTCCCTACTCTGTCTCCCACTCAGCCTTCCTACTGTCTCAATAAAGAACCTTCTCTCCTGTGTCTCCCCTACTCCGTCTCCCTCTCAGCATTCTACTGTCTCAATAAAGAACCTTTCTCCCATGCCTCCCCTACTCTGTCTCCCTCTCAACCTTCCCACTGTCTCAATAAAGAACATTATCTTCTGTGTCTCCTCTACTCTGTCTCCCTCTCAGCCTTCCTACTGTCTCAATTAGGAACCTTCTCTCCAATCTCTCCCCTACTCTGTCTCCCTCTCGGCCTTCCTACACTCTCAATTAGGAACATTCTCTCCCATGTCTCCCCTACTCTGTCTCCCTCTCAGCCTTCCTACTGTCTCAATAAAGAACCTTCTCTTCTGTGTCTCTCCTACTCTGTCTCCCTCTCAGCCTTCCTACTGTCTCAATAAAGAACCTTCTCTCCTGTGTCTCTCCTACTCTGTCTCCCTCTCAGCCTTCCTACTGTCTCAATAAAGAACCTTCTCTCCTGTGTCTCTCCTACTCTGTCTCCCTCTCAGCCGTCCTACTGTCTCAATAAAGAACCTTATATTCTGTGTCTCTCCTATTCTGTCTCCCTCTCAGCCTTCCTACTGTCTCAATAAAGAACCTTCTCTCCTGTGTCTCCTACTCTGTCTCCCTCTCAGCCTTCCTACTGTCTCAATAAAGAACCCTCTCTCCTGTGTCTCCTATTCTGTCTCCCTCTCAGCCTTCCTACTGTCTCAATAAAGAACCTTCTCTTTTGTGTCTCTCCTACTCTGTCTCCCTCTTAGCCTTCCTGCTGTCTCAATAAAGAACCATCTCTCCTGTTTCTCTCCTACTGTGTCTCCCTCTCAGCCTTCCTACTGTCTCAGTAAAGAACCATCTCTCCTGTGTCTCTCTTACTCTGCCTCCCTCTCAGCCTTCCTACTGTCTCAATAAAGAACCTTCTCTCCTATGTCTCTCCTTCTCTGTCTCCCTCTCAGCCTTCCTACTGTCTCAATACAGAACATTTTCTCCCGTGTCTCCCCTACTCCGTCTCCCTCTCAGCCTTCTACTGTCTCAATAAATAACCATTTCTCCCATGTCTCCCCTACTCTGTCTCCCTCTCAGCCTTCCTACTGTCTCAATAAAGAACCTTCTATTCTGTGTCTCTCCTACTCTGTCTCCGTCTCAGCCTTCCAACTGTCTCAATAAAGAACCTTCTCTCCTGTGTCTCTCCTGTTCTGTCTCCCTCTCAGCCTTCCTACTGTCTCAATAAAGAACCTTCTCTCCTGTGTCTCTCCTCCTCTGTCTCCCTCTCAGCCTTCCTACTGTCTCAATAAAGAACCTTCTCTCCTGTGTAATTCCTACTCTGTCTCCCTCTCAGCCGTCCAACTGTCTCAATAAAGAACCCTTTCTCCTGTGTCTTCCCTACTCTGTCTCCCACTCAACCTTCCCACTGTCTCAATAAAGAACATTATCTTCTGTGTCTCCTCTACTCTGTCTCCCACTCAGCCTTCCTACTGTCTCAATAAAGAACCTTCTCTCCTGCGTCTCCCCTACTCCATCTCCCTCTCAGCCTTCTACTGTCTCAATAAAGAACCTTTCTCCCATGCCTCCCCTACTCTGTCTCCCTCTCAACCTTCCCACTGTCTCAATAAAGAACATTATCTTCTGTGTCTCCTCTACTCTGTCTCCCTCTCAGCCTTCCTACTGTCTCAATTAGGAACCTTCTCTCCAATCACTCCCCTACTCTGTCTCCCTCTCTGCCTTCCTACACTCTCAATTAGGAACATTCTCTCCCATGTCTCGCCTACTCTGTCTCCCTCTCAGCCTTCCTACTGTCTCAATAAAGAACCTTCTCTTCTGTGTCTCTCCTACTCTGTCTCCCTCTTAGCCTATCTGCTGTCTCAATAAAGAACCATCTCTCCTGTTTCTCTCCTACTCTGTCTCCCTCTCAGCCTTCCTACTGTCTCAATAAAGAACCATCTCTCCTGTGTCTCTCTTACTCTGTCTCCCTCTCAGCCTTCTACTGTCTCAAGAACCCTTTCTCCTGTGTCTCTCCTACCCTGTCTCCCTCTCAGCCTTCCTACTGTCTCAATAAGGAAAAAACATTAAGGCGAGTGAACTGACCACTCTCTCCAAAGCGATATTCTCCTACATTTACTTGCTGTCTCTCTGTTAGGAACAGGTGTTGTTATTCATATTGATTGACTCCACTTGTCCCTCTCCATCCCTGCTGAAAGATACACTGTCTATCTGCATCGTCTACAACACTTCCTTGTGTAACAGCCCCTTTACAATGAGAATGGAGGGAATTCAATGATAAGGTCTCTGAGGTTATTTTCACATTCTGAAACCAAACTGAACTGGACTGGCGGACTAAACTGGACTGGACTGGACTGGACTGGTGGACTGAACTGAATTGAACTGAATTGAACTAATTTAATTTAATTTAATTTAATTTAATTTAATTTAATTTAATTTAATTTAATTTAATTTAATTTAATTTAATTTAATTTAATTTAATTTAATTTAATTTAATTTAATTTAATTTAATTTAATTTAATTTAATTTAATTTAATTTAATTTGACTAGACTGGACTGGTGGACTGGACAAATATTGGCTACAGTTGCTGGAGCTGAGCAATTATTCACTCACCCTTTACACTTGTACTGTTTTCACTCTCCTAAACAAACACTATGTAGAAATATAATGAATCCAATATGGATGAACTAATACCTAACTCACCCTAGCAATGCTCCTACTATTTTCACTCTATATAATGTGTTGTTGAAAAGGTTAAATCAACACTGTAAATGTATAATGTTACCTGAGTCTGTTTCCTTTACATTCACTTCTGATACAAGAATAACACAGCAGAAGGGAAACCTATGACTAAATCAACAGAAGTGAGAAGACTGACTATGTGACGCACAAGACAGACATTAAGCTGATAATGAACTGGACATGACAAATTGATGCCTAAGAAACTACTGAACATACTCAAACATGTATTAAGGAAACAATTTGCATGAGCTTTTCTCAAGTAAACCCAACATGATGTGCTGTGTCTTATCTGGTTATTTCACAGAAAATTTGTATTTAATGATAATCATAATTATCATGTTGCATACATACTGATATTGATATCTCCCTAAACTCATTGGTCCTCAATCTCGAATGGACATACGTAAAACTTACCAAGGAATTCTTTCGTAACTCGATTTACATACTTATTTGGCATTCTCGAACGGCTTCGCATTGTAAATTCTTTGTAGGATTTACGTACTTGAAAAGACAGTAAGTCGGACAGACCGGTGTGCGCTTGTGGTTTCAACAGCTTTCTCTGGGGCAAGTCATTGGGGATTGCCGATACTACAGACATCCGTGGAATTAAATAATTATAATGATAATTAATACGACTATATTTGTATCATTAATAATTACGTTTTGCATTTATAGTCCTGACTCAATGAGGCATCGTGAGCATTACACACTGATCACCGCGGATATATAGCTACTGTATTAATATGCCATATACTGTCTTCTTCTCTATGATATTATTTATTGTTGGTTTGATGTATTCCTTCCTTCTGCTAAACACAATAAATGCGTTAGTGAAGCAGCCTTAGCACACAAGCACACACACACACACACACACACACATACTGTATACGTGCGAAATGAATCGTTCCAGCAGTAGGCTTTTATTATTCGAATAACTTGTTTTATTAGGTATTATAGTAGTAAGTCCTACTGTAGAAGTCAATACTGAACGACTGCACGATTGGCTCTTGACATGGCTCTACAGACATCCATTTTAAATAATTATAATGATAATAAATACGACTATGTCTCGATGTATGGCATGCACCTGAGTTTGGAAGAGCCTTCTTTGGGACAAGTCCTTGGGGATTGCCATCACTTCAATATGACAGATATCCGTGGAATTAAATAATTATAATGATAATAAATACGACACTATTTGTATCATTAACAATCACGTTTTATATATATAGTCATGACTCAACTAACCATGTCCGAAAATAAATAAATAAATAAGAACTAACCTGTGATCGCTGCGGATATAGTGGAATAGACTATTAATATTCCATATACTGTCTTGTTCTTATGATATTATTTATTGTTGGTTTTATTCATTACATTGCTTGCGCACATCTAAAACCCAGTAGAAACGGCTTGATTGTATATTGTATACTGTTACATTTGCACTCTGGTTGGATGTTGTATTGTACTTGTGCTGTATGATGACGATACATCTAATCGAATTGTGATCAGTCACAAATCGGTTCCACACCTGTTGAATCCAAGGATCAACACAGCAGAGATGCAATGCAGACCCTCTCACCTCCTGAACGTGCCTGGAGATGTGAATGAGGATAAACGTGAACGTGCCTGTAGATGTGAATGAGGATAAACGTGAACACGCCTGGAGATGTGAGTGAGTGACGTCAGTTCATTCAGCACAGCTGCGGACGTTTCCCCCCGTTTACGAAGACTGCTTTACGTGTTCAGGAATCCGGAGGAGGATTTCCGTAAATCTGTTCGCATTAAATTTTTACCAAGATATTTACCAAGGCACTTACGAACACGTTCGAGAATGAGGACCATTCTTGGTTTAAAATACAGATGTCATTCATGCTAGCAAAGGCTATGGCTTCTTCTCCGGGAGCCTCAGATCTACACCTCCTCTGTAAGCCAATGTGTTACTGGGCTCTCAAGCAGGGAATGGTGCTGACTGTTGTTTTCAATGGAAGAATGTGTTGTGCCCTAAAGAGCAGAGAGACCAATAGTGGCTTGCACTGCCTTGAAATCCTGCAATGTGCCGCGCCAAAAGTTCACTGACTTTAGAGACGCTACCAATGGCTTTGTGAGAGGGTTAGGTTTAGGGGCAGCATGGTTAGGGTTAATGGTACATACCAGGTTGCTCCTCCCATGCGCAAAACGCAAAGCACCATGTGCCTAGGCAACCAAGTAAAACCATGCAATTGTATTGACAGTTTTTCAATCAATGAGTTTAATGTTCTGAAATCCAAATGTCCTCTGGCAAGTGACAGCCAGGCACATGCATGCTTCTGAATTAGATGAAGGTTTATTTCCACTGTTGATTCTAACATTCTCAACTGGATACATACATCAAGTTGTATTTACATCAAGAAGAAGCAAACTGCTCACTCAATATATTTTTATGGAAACTAACATTTTTCACAGGTGAATGAACTCCCTGGTAAAACCCCACAACAGGACAAGCCACCCAGCCACCCCCTCTGAGGTGAGAGTGTTTTACCTGAGAGGTGATCCTTTAGGCGTGGCCACTCCGTAGCCCTTGGAGTCCAGGTTTCCTCCCACCTTCAAAGTGTCGCAGGGTTTCCTCTGCTCAATGTACTCATTCATGGAGGACTCCAGCAGGTAGGCGTACTTCCCTTTAGACTTCCTGACCCGCACCACGCCCTCTGGGGTGTTCTTAACGAACACTGAAGGGTCTGCGCTCTTCATGTAGGACCACATCTTCTCAAATACCCCTATCTTCGATCGCTGGGGGAGGGGTCATATCGCACTGGTTACTCCTTACTCCTTCCATCCATCCATCCATCCATCCATCCATCCATCCATCCATCCATCCATCCATCCATCCATCCATCCATCCATCCATCCATCCATCCATCCATCCATCCATCCATCTGTCTATATCTATCCATCTATCTATTCATCTCAGTATGGAGTATTGCACATTGTACAGAGTAGACTTAAGGTAGTTAACTATATATATCAGCACATGGGGTTGGCTTAGGATATAATCTGTATATGATACCAGGGTGTACATACGTGCATTGTGTTATTATTATCAATAGAGTATACATATGTCTCTCCTGCCATTGTGATATTATTATCAATAGAGTAACATTATGTCTCACCTGTCATTGTGTTGTTATTAGCAATATAGGGCCCATCCTCTAGAGCCCATCCTCTTTCCCAAATATAACATCTCCTTTCACTGTTATGCAGATGATACTCAGCTTTACCTCCCTTTGAAACTCACCAACCTGTGCCCCCTGCAAACCCTCACCAACTGCCATCAAACACTGGATGACAAATAACGTTCCCCAGCTAAATGACAGCAAGACAGAAATGATTGTTTTTGGTTCCCCCAAATCCACACACATCTGTTTCTACACTCAAATCATATCTATCTACATATCTCAAATCACAGACAAAAGATATTGGTGTAATCTTTGACCCAGACCTCAAACAGGTCAACTCTGCCATCAAAGACAGCTTCTTTCAGCTCAGGTCCATCGCAAAAATCAAGCCTCTTCTGTCCTTTCCTGACATGGAGAAAGTTATACATGCTTTCATCACATTGTACAAAATGCTGCAGCCAGAATGCTGACTAGCACTAAAAAGAGAGACCACATCACCCCAGTTTTAGCTTCACTGCCTCCCAGTCCAGTACAGGATCCATTTGAAGCTCTTATATTTAGTTTTCAAAGCCCTCAATGGCCTGGCTCCCTCTTACTCAATGAATCTCCTCTCACCCCATGTTGCTCCTAGATCGCTTAGGTCCTCCAGTCACTCTCTCCTAGTGGTCTCTCCATCTAGGCTGAAGACCAATGGCGACCGAGCCGTTGCCTTTGCAGTTGCTACCCCAAAGCTGTGGAATGGCGTCCCCCCCCAACATGAGCTTACTTAGTTACTTTCAATAAAGTATAAATATGCCTCACCTGCCCGGCTGACCAGATCCTCACCTCTATTTATTTTTTTTGCATTCATATTTTACCTGGTTCTTTGTCTTTTATGTTTACATTTTTTATTTGCACATGTTTTTATTGTCATTTCTATTATCCTGCCTCTACCTCCCCTCCCCCTCCCCCATGCTGCTATGACCTTTGGATTTCAATAAAGGAACATTTGATCTTATCTTATCCATCCATCCATCCATCCATCCATCCATCCATCCATCCATCCATCCATCCATCCATCCATCCATCCATCCATCCATCCATCCATCCATCCATCCATCCATCCATCCATCCATCCATCCATCCATCCATCCATCCATCCATCCATCCATCCATCCATCCATCCATCCATCCATCCATCCATCCATCCATCCATCTATCTGTCCGTCCGTCCGTCCGTCTGTCCGTATCCATCCTTACCCTGAAGAACTCTTTGGTCGAGCCTCCGTCCAGCGTTCCGTATGCTATCTCCGTCTGCTTGGACAGGTCTTCAGCGCTCTCTATAGGAGAGACCATCCTCTCCACGGTCAGGAAGGCTGCCAGGTTGGCTGTGTACGACGAGATGATGATGAGGGTGAAGAACCACCACACACCTCCCACTATACGACCTGACAGAGACCTGGAGATAACGATATAAGTGGAATGAGAGAGGATGACAGAGAAAAGAGAGACAGAGAGGAGGGGAAAGAGAGGAAATAAAACCATCAGGTTGGTCATGAATAAAACTCAGGTCATGAAATAAAACTCATCAGGTGTGTCCTACCTGGGGGAGATGTCACAGCCCTGCTGCATGAAGGCTCCCAGAGAGAACCACAGGGAGTTGAAGATGCCAAAGTCATTTGTGTGCTCTGGATCCTTCTCCTTCTCCTTGGTCTGGTTCTGGGTCTGGTCCTGGGTGTATCCTGGTTCAACGGAGGAATAACTGGTTGGATGTCGCTGTAAGAAGGAGTTGGTCGGAGCCTCGTCTTCGTCACCTGACTCCTCCCCCTGCCACTCATACGGACTGAACCTACTAACCTAAAACACAGATGATGTGTTAACCCATTGACTAGTTAACAGTGGAGGTTAACTCATTCACTATCTAACAGTAGAGGTTAACTTGTTGACTAATAGTAGAGGCTAACTCATTGACTAGCTAACAGTAGAGGTTAACTTGTTGATTAGCTAACAGTAGAGATTAACTCATTGACTAGCTAACAGTAGGGGTTAACTTGTTGACTAACGGTAAAAGTTAATTCATTGACAAGCTAACAGTAGAGATTAACTTTTTGATTACCTAACAGTAGATATTAACTCATTGACTAGCTAACAGTAGGGGTTAACTTGTTGATTAGCTAACAGTAGAGGTTAACTTGTTGACTAATGGTAAAGGTTAACTCATTGACTAGCTAACAGTAGAGGTTAACTTGTTGATTAGCTAACAGTAGAGGTTAACTTGTTGATTAGCTAACAGTAGAGGTTAACTCATTGACTAGCTAACAGTAGAGGTTAACTCAGTGCAGAAGTCAGGCTTACTCAGTTAGCCACCTTCGTGAAATACCCCCCCTTGTGTGTGCTAGCCGTCTTCTTAGATGACGCACACTAATGTGTATATTATCTGTAACAGCAAGGCATAAAGCTATTTCAGCCTGTGTTAGGCCTTGATTGAAGAGATATGTGATGCGTGATCAATATCCTCCTGCTCCTCTGACATTGCTACACTGAATGATGTTTCCTGATTTAATATAGGCCTACTACTAGACTATCGTTTCGTTTTCTCGAGATCTCGAGAAACGTATCCGTTATCTCGGGAAAACAACATTTGTTATTTCGAGATAATGACATAAATAATTCGAGATCTCGAGAAAACAAATTAAATTAACTCGTTATCACGGGAAAACAGAGTAAATAAATGTATGAATGTATGGCCTCTTAGGGATTCCGTAGATGACAGTAAGAAGGTTAGTTTTATTTATAGATATTGATTGACATTTAATTATACTGTTGACTATAACAGTAGCTAAGTTAACTTCTTGACTAGCTAACAGTAGAGGTTAACTTGTTGACTAGCTAACAGTAGAAGCTAACTTGTTGACTATCTATAAAGTTAACTTGTTGACTATCTAACAGTAGAGGTTAACTCATTGACTAGCTAACAGTATAGGTTAACTCATTGTGTATCTTACAGTATAGGTTAACTCATTGGCTAGCTAACAGTAGATGTAAACTTTTTGACTAACAGTAGCCTAGACGTTAACTCATTGACTAGCTAACAGTATATAAATAAATTGTTGATTAACAGTGGAGGTTAACAGTAGAAGTTAACTCATTGACTAACGAACAGTAGAGCTAACACTATTCAATGAGTTAACCTCTACTGTTAGCTAGTCAATGAGTTAACTTCTACTGTTAGCTAGTCAATGAGTTAACTTCTACTGTTAGCCTAACATTAGAAGGTAAGTCATTGACAAGCTAACAGTATAACTTGTTGACTAATAGTAGAGCTTAACTTAACAGTAGAGGTTAACTTGTTGACTAACAGTAGAGGTTAACTTGTTGACTAACATTATAGGTTAACTTGTTGACTAACATTATAGGTTAACTTGTTGACTAACAGTAGAGCTTAACTTGTTGATTAACAGTAGAGGTTAACTTGTTGATTAACAGTAGAGGTTACCTTGTCGACTAACAGTAGAGGTTAACTTGTTGACTAACAGTAGAGGTTACCTTGTCGACTAACAGTAGAGGTTAACTTGTTGACTAACAGTAGAGGTTAACTTGTTGACTAACATTATAGGTTAACTTGTCGACTAACAGTAGAGGTTAACTTGTTGACTAACAGTAGAGGTTAACTCATTGACTAACAGTAGAGGTTAACTTGTTGATTAACAGTAGAGGTTACCTTGTCAACTAACAGTAGAGGTTAACTTGTTGACTAACAGTAGAGGTTACCTTGTCAACTAACAGTAGAGGTTAACTTGTCAACTAACATTAGATGTTAACTTGTTGACTAACAGAGTAGAGGGTAATTTTAGGTTTTACACCTGAGTTAGGGTAGGGTTGGTTTTATGACTAATATGGTTAGGGTAGAGTTGGTGTTATGACAACAACAACACACACACACTGACCAGAAACAGCACCACACTGACTCCTATATAGGCAAAGACGATACACATCCAGATCTCGTAGGCCAGAGGGTCCAGAAAGGAGAACACTCCTGGTTTAGACTTGGTGGGTTTCTTGATCATGATGGAGATTCCCAGAGACATGAAAGGCTTGGTGAAGTCTATCACCTCCTCTCGCACCAAGGTGATGGTCAGTGGAGCCACTGCCACATCAGCCTTCTGCAGAGAGAGAGAGAGAGAGAGAGAGAGAGAGAGAGAGAGAGAGAGAGAGAGAGAGAGAGAGAGAGACAGAGACAGAGACAGAGACAGAGACAGAGAGATAGAAATACAGGGTAGAGAGAAAGATAGGTAGAGAGAGAGAGACAGACAGACAGACAGACAAAGATATGTAGAGAGAGATAAAGAGAGAGAGAGAGATACAGAGAAATAGAGAGAGAGACATAAAGAGAGGTAGATAGAAAGAGAGGTGGAGAGAGGTAGAGAGAAAGAGAAAATCTAAATCACCAAAGACATAATCCCTATGATACGTTATAATATGTGAAGATCACTTCATATCTAAACAAACCATCATGAACTAGAAAAGTTCACTCGGTAGAGTGCAAATGTTCACCAGGCTGTATTCCTACTGTTCTGCCTATAGTCAATAGAGGGCTTTCACACAATGTTTAGAATGCCCATTTTTCCTTTCCATGTTGTATGAATAAATGGTTGCTACAAAAATTCCCCTGCTGCATTACATTTTATAATGTGAGGGAAAATACATACATAATGAATGCCCCTATAAACATAACCAGTGAGGTGATAACGTAGACCTTAGCTGCTAACATTACTGAGATAGAGAGAGAGAGAGAGAGAGAGAGAGAGAGAGAGAGAGAGAGAGAGAGAGAGAGAGTCGGACAGGTGGCTCAGATATTTTACTTGTCCGAAAGCTAAACTTACTTATCCTAAATGTACTTGTGAAAATAAAGGCCTATTAAAAAATAAATAAAACCGACAAGAGAAGCTCATCTTCACTCCCCATCAGCACCAGCTCATCTTCCTCATCTCCCCTCTCTCTTGACGACCAGGGGTTAAACCCTGGTCTACGCCTATAGTTGTAATTACGGTATAGTTAGTCTATCTAATGTTAGTCTATCTAGTGACGTTAACAGCAGCTAACTTCATTAGCTAACTTGAAACGTAATATCCAGAGCTATATCCACAATGTCCTCCTCACACCTGTTCTTCTTGGGCAACTTGCCTGATCAGGGTGAGGTTCTTCAGACTCTGTCCTGATCAATGTTTCATTTATAGCAGCCATTTCAATGTCCACCTCAGGGAATTCCCCTCTGTGCTGTTCACTCAATCACTTGTATTATGCTGCCACCTGGTCGAGATAAAAAGTTATCCAAAACAGGTACACTCATCTCCCCTGAAGCTCTCGGCCACTCGATTGGCTATAGGTCTTGATAGGCCTTGCATCACCATGGCTACAGGACGCGTGTAGCTTATTCCCAGCGGAAGAGTGTGTCGCGTGCTTCCGCGTTTTCCCTGATTGGCTGCGACGCCCATGTGACCGCGGCAGCGCGAGAGAGCGGCAGTGCGGAAATAGGCTGTCTATTGCCATTCTCTAAGACAAACTCTAACCTTAACCAGCTCCTTAACAGCGCCTAAACTTAACCCTTCTAACCTTAACCAACTCCGAAACAATGCCTAACCTTAACCTTAACCATAACCAACTCCGAAAGAATATTGCCATTCTCTAAGACAAACTCTAACCTTAACCATCTCCTTAACAGCGCCTAAACTTAATCCTTCTAACCTTAACCAACTCCGAAACAATGCCTAACCTTAACCATAACCAATTCCGAAACAATGCTTAAAGTTAACATGCCTAAACTTAACCGGCGAAAGAATGCATGTTAAAAAAAATAAAAATAAAAAATTGAAGGGAATCGAACTTGTCACCAACAGACCGCAGGATCCACAGCACGGCAGCATACCAGTTGAGCTAAGCGTCAAATGAAAAACATTGGGGATTACGGCTACATAATGCCGCAAGCTCTGCCGCTCCGCTCCGCTCTGCGGCTGCCGCGCTGCCGCGGGGCGTGTCGCAGCCAATCAGGGAAAACGCGGAAGCACTCGGCAGCACTCTTCCGCTGGGAATAAAGAATAGGCCTACAGGACAGGTACTGAAAAGGCCTTGCATCACCATGGCTACAGGACGGGTACTGAAGAGGCCTTGCATCACCATGGCTACAGGACGGGTACTGAAGAGGCCTTGCATCACCATGGCTACAGGACGGGTATTGAAAAGGCCTTGCATCACCATGGTTACAGGACGGGTACCAAAAAGGCCTTGCATCACCATGGTTACAGGACGGGTACTGAAAAGGCCTTGCATCACCATGGTTACAGGACAGGTACTGAAAAGGCCTTGCATCACCATGGTTACAGGACAGGTACTGAAAAGGCCTTGCATCACCATGGTTACAGGACAGGTACTGAAAAGGCCTTGCATCACCATGGCTACAGGACGGGTACTGAAAAGGCCTTGCATCACCAAAACCACAAGGTTCATGTAGTCATAATTGTGCACAAAAATCCTTTTTCTTGTCTCTTACCTCTCTCTCCCTCCTCTCTTTTCTGCCTTTCTTTGGTTTCTCCTCTCTCTCCTTCTCAGTCTCTCTTCTGCCTTTCTTTTGTTTCTCCTCTCTCCCTCCCTCTCAGTCTCTCTTCTGTCGTTCTTTTGTTTCTCCTCTCTCTCTCCTTCTCAGTCTCTCTTCTGTCGTTCTTTGGTTTCTCCTCTCTCTCTCCATCTCAGTCTCTCTTGTCATTCTTTTGTTTCTCCTCTCTCCCTCTCTCTGAGTCTCTCTTCTGTCGTTCTTTTGTTTCTCCTCTCTCTCTCCCTCTACCCCCTAGAAACTTGTGTTTAAACAGTGTTTTATCCTCCTAGAAGCCATAATGTATTAAAGCACTGCCTTTAGGACCCAGTAGATTCATTTTAGGACCTAGTAGTTTATAACGTTAGGTTATGACTATAACCAAGTTCTGTTAATTAGGGGTGACGCTTGGCATCACTACTGCACTTCCTCGCGTACGTGCACGCGCACTGAATAAATTCCACAAATGTACCTTTAATACCAGTATTAGTCTGACCACACCCCTCATCAGCTTACCTTCATAAGCAGGTGTGTGGTCACCTGCTCTCCTCCTTCCCAAGCTTTCACCACAAGGTGAGGTCAAGGGCTGCAGCGGCCGTCTGATGCCAAGCGTCACCCCTAATTAACAGAACTTGGTTATAGTCATAACCTAACGTTCTGTTTCATTAGGGGCTCTGCTTGGCATCACTACTGCACAAGGGGAGGCCAAGCGGAGCCGCTGGCTGACAAATACACCCCGCTGACAGCCCCCCAAAACCATCAGAACAGGGAGGGCCGAGCCCCCCCGACCCCCCCTAATGGAGGGTATCCCCCCTATTAGGGGCTTCACGGGAAGGCGACGGACCCGACCGTGCGAAGAGGCACTCAAGCAACTCAACGCACAGGGTGAGCAGACCGTGGCTTGACCCCACGACTACACACACGCACAACCCGCATGCCACCCGGGAACGAACGGAGGAACAACCTCGTTACTGCCCCCAGAATCACGGGGTCAAGGGCAAACCCAACCCCGTGGCAAGGCCGTAGCAGCGGAGCGCGAAGGAAGACCCAGACCCACCAAAAGGACTGGACTCCCTGGAATGGGGGCCCGGAGAAGTCCATGATGCCAGCATCAAGACCCCACCAGGTGGGCACGTAGTGCCCCGCCCCCCACATCGCCAGCGTATTCGGACAAAGGCCCCTCAGTTACTGCACCTGGTATTCCCAGGCGGTATCCCAACCAAGTACTAACCAGGCCAGAACCTGCTTAGCTTCCGAGATCGGACGAGATCGGGCGTGTTCAGGTCGGTATGGCCGTAAGCCGAGCGGGCCCTGTCCCCCCAATAGTACACCGCCTGGCACACTGACCCTGCAGAACAGGCAGACAGCATGGCCGTAAGCACACAAAAAAGGTTAACCAACGGAAGCAGGCAGCGCACCGGGGAAAAACCAGGCAACAGGCTGTTAACCCTAGCCTGGAGACTGCGGACGAGACAGGCGCCAGAGGGGACAGCTGAACACAGCTGCCCCGGCGGAAGGGGCGTATGCTGGCGTTGTTGCATGACCAAGCCTCCATTCAAAAACCCCCACCCAGAGGGGTTGAGGCAGAGAAGGCTGACACGATTGGCAGACGTCATGAACGTGCAGGGGCACCCTCAACCGGGTAACCCGGGAGTTGACACTGCTCCAACACACCAGGGAATCAACCACCTTGGTGTTACCCAAAGCGGTGGTTGTTCCTATAACCCCTCAAGAAAAAACTCCAAAACACACCTGCGGGTATACACCGGCTATACCGCAGTACAAGTGTCTCAGTTTTCAAAAAAGGGTTAACCCAGGCCTACGGGTCGACGAACATTACCTCGGACCGGGCCTGGCGATACGGGAAGCACAGGGTCACCAGAGGAGGTCAAAGACCACCCCCAACAGGCCCCTCTTCGCCATGCGTGAGAGAGGAGCGAAAAATAATGGAGAACCAGCCCCTAAGCACACCGTACTTGGTATTCCCAGGCGGTCTCCCAACCAAGTACTAACCAGGACCAACCTGTGTAGCGGCCGAGATCCGACGAGATCGAGCGTGTACAGGTTGGCATGGCCGTAAGCCATTACGACAGTGCTGAGTAAAAAACGTACCCAACCAGGGTCTCCATAGCGCTTAACCCTGTGACACCCGGACCGACCTGGCATTTTTCCCCCTGAAAAAAGCCCAAGTCCCTCAGGGTACCAGAACAGCAGATCTGCATCCCCGGCGGACAACGGGTTCAACTGATCCGGTCCAGTGTGACCAGAACCAGTCCCGTGCCCTAACCACGGCGACATGCCAACTCCAGGAGAAAGGGCAGATATGCGTGTCGATCTCAACATGAAAAAGAAGGCGCCACCCAGACGTTCGGCCGAACCGCGCCTGGTGGCCCACCCCAAGGGCGTGAGACCCCTCTACATATGTTCAGATCCATTCCGTCATCAACCCCCAGACATGAACGAGAATTCATCGAAAAACCAACCCAGGTCGAGGGATTTGGTCGTCGGAAGAGGAAAAACCCCCATCTCAGTTGCTTTATAAAAACGCCGTTTCAACCACAAGCAACCAAGGCGTGCCAGTCAGTCGCCTGTTTACAGCGAGCTAGCACTATACGTGCGTCGGGACACACCCCCATCAATGAACAGGCTATTTTGACCTGTCATTGAATCCCCAAGGCGCCCAGGGGAACGACAAGAGGGGTGTGACACTCCCTAACTCCAAAACTTTTTGAATAGAAAAGAAGGAAACATCAACAGTATGTATCCCAGTCTACACAGCCGGGGTAAAAAATGTTCACATTTTTACATCCCACCACCCTCCCATAGGAAGGAGACGGGGATCCCCAGAGAGACTTCCCACGCGAGCTGTACAGATTGAAAAGAATATATTGCACCTTGAGCCATGTAAAAAATTGGTTTTAGGGCTCTCCGGGGAAGAGGCACTGAACCCATACACACTCAATAATCGAATTGAATCGAATACATATACAATAGAATAGGACCCTTCTAGAGGGTCCACTCACTTTGACAATCTGAGGAGGAAGGCTCTGTACTCTGATGGAGGCTCCCTCACACGGAAGAAGGAGTCCGAACTCACAGAAGGCCCAAATAGGCGCTTGGTGAGGAGGAGCCCTGACCATCCCCCTGAAACAGATCCATCACATGGACCTGAACAGCACACGGAAGTCCTACCAACAGAGACGCGCACGGTGACGTACTCTATGGCGGGGGAACTCCAGCGGTGCACACGCCCAATATACCAGGCCGTGGGACCAGGAAACTCCCTCCCCCCCCCCCCCCCCCCCCCGTAACGTGCCGAACCGCCACGTGACGGGAACCTTGAAGGACAGGGGGTGTACCCCTGACCGACAGAAACAAGGGGGAGAGGAAAGGTTACCAGTTCACCCCATGATACGATGTAATGACAAAAAGAGAATATGACACAGTCATAGTCAGCTCTATGAAGCGTTTGACAGCTCCACACAGCGCATGAGCTAACCTGCTATCTGATTTTTACTAAGGAAAAACACAGAATAGAGAGGGCTCTAAGAGCCCCGGTCCAACATACACATGTGCTTCTGTGGCCAGTCCAACCCAGTTGTAGGTCACATGACACACACAACCCATCATCACCTACAAAAAATGGCAAAAACACTCTACAGAGGAACGCCGTTTTTCACAATGAGAGAATACATAATTCTCGATTAGTATCGGCCACAGGCCTTGCTAAGCACACACGACAGTGACCAAACCATTTTTTCTTTTAGGAAAATAAAGTTTCTCCAGCTGTTTTAGCACAACCTCAGCAATCAAGCTAAGAGTTACATCGCATCCCTACCACACAAAAGACACAATTAGTGCACAAACATGTCTGATAGGAGGATGAAAAAGTCCCCAGGGAACCGGGGGGAAAAAACACAATCCTCTTATTTTACCCTCAATACGGCCAGTTAAAACAGGAAAACCTGTTAATATGTGAACACACTGTTCATTGTCATCACAGGCTGAGAAAAGAACATTCTTTTACTCACTTGTCACCAAGCATAGCTTCATAGGTTAGTTACCTTAGTTGTGAGTACACGGTACATATAAACACCATGATGTTTCTCACACAACAACCAGATCATTACATCCCGATTTGCACGGAGAAGCTAACTGCCAGGGACAAAAACAGCTCACACATAACCCGCGCCGTATCCCAAATGCATTGCAGCAACACACGTTTTGGGAAAAACATCGTTATTCACAATACATTTAGAAAAGTAAAACCAGAAAACGTGTTATAAGGTCTGGTCAAACCTGTTCCTACCCGGAACGTAGATCAGCGAAGTGCAGTCACAGACACCGTAGGAACACAGCCGCTCCTGTGTTGTTCGAACTGGGCAGCGTCGCCGCTCCAACCCGCACTACAGTCCTTTGTTGATGCAACCTTGCCGTCCTGGCTCAGGGCAGGGTCGACGAAACATCCCCTGTCAAGGATGACGTCGTAGTCAAGAGTGTAAAACATGTTAAAATCAAAGCACGTTCAACAGAATAGCATCAAGCTAACGGCCGCTCCAACCGTTCGGGTGCTACTGCTCCTGCTCGTGAGACGCCGAGCTAACGACGCACGCGACCAGAAGCGAGCTCACGGCGGTGCGCGAGAAGCTAAGCTACCCCGCGCCAGGCCATGGCCTATAGCAGCAAGCTAACGATACCTAGCGATCACGACATGCTAGCACCGCAGCTAACAGCTGACTGGCTAACAGTAGGCCCAACCTGAGCAGGCCATGCAGCGATCCCAGCAGGCTAACGCAGCAGTTAACAGCTGACTGGCTAACCGTAAGCTAAGCAGCTATCAACTGAACCTGTAACAATGACATAACACTCACCCAGACAGGCCGCCGTTCTGAACCTCTCCTCACTTTTTAAGAGAAAAGAGAAAACAAGATGTCAACACCGCTTCACAACGGTGATTTTACCAACACCCGACGGAATCAGCACAATACCAACTGGCCTGTGTAGCTGACTTTGAACATGGATCTGCCGCTATCGCACATCCATGCACATATCCCCTCGTGAAGGAATACTCTCATTTGGATATGAAAGATGGGGCCTTAACACGGTGACAGAGTGAATCCACTCGTCCAAAACACACAGGGATCACCAGTGTTAATGGTCGCGGCCCACTAGTTAAAACTATAATGGTCTTCAGACCAAGGCCTTCTGTCGCCTAGGTGGCTGAACAAAGGACCCTAGCCTGGGGCCGGTTTCCATAAACATTGTCAAGTAGCCCCCATAGCACTAACAGACAAGTGGAGCCTGCCAGCAAACACTACTCACCCAACCTGGAACGCACCGCTTCTCACAACAGCGGCATGTCCGACAGTTCAGCTGTGGCCTGACAGGTTTCACCCCAACAAACACAGCAAGGAACTGCAGTTGAGAAGCATGCAGCGGCGTGCTCCCAATACGAAAACCGGTGGAGGGTTTTTAGAATGATCATCATCTTCTAGACACTCCAGTACGAAGACAATATCGCCGTATTTTCTCGAAAATAGTGAGAGAGAAAATAAAGATATGATGTCAACGTATCTCCTCCTTGTAAACAAAATTTCTCTCCACGTCAACTAACAACACGTCAAGTGGGGTACTACCGAGGCACTTTCTTGTGGTGAAAGCGAGAAGGAGGAGAGCAGGTGACCACACACCTGCTTATGAAGGTAAGCTGATGAGGGGTGTGGTCAGACTAATACTGGTATTAAAGGTACATTTGTGGAATTTATTCAGTGCGCGTGCACGTACGCGAGGAAGTGCAGTAGTGATGCCAAGCAGAGCCCCTAATGAAACAGAACAGTGAGTCATGTGGAGTGTCTCCCGCCTCACTAAAACTCTCTATGACCTCCTGGACCCAAATCAGTCAGGCTTCAAGACTAGTCACTCCACAGAGACGGCCCTCATATCAGTCACAGAGGCTCTTCACTTAGCAAGAGTGAAAGGCCTCTCGTCTGTTCTGATTCTGCTGGACCTGTCGGCAGCCTCTGACACCACCAGATCCTTCTCACATCCCTTGCAGGAATAGGTTGAAGGTGGAAGACAGACTGGATTGCAGCCTGATCTTGTTCATGAGGAATATATATATCTCAAGAGAATCTGTTTGTATTCACAGCTAACATGTACACATGATCGACATAAGTATAATACTAGGCATGCCTGTAGGGAAACGTTCACACTGCTACTACCAAAAACCAATGCAGAAAAGAAAACTGTGTTATATAGAGCCATGTCATATTGGAATAAACTGCCAGTACATCTTACTCAGATAACCAGTAAGATAAGTTTAAAAAATAATTTGAAAAGAGCATTGAGAGAAAAAGAAATTAGTTTACATTAAAAAAAAACACAGATACTGTAGTTTACACTGTAAAGATATGACTATCTGAGAGTTTAATCCCTTTTATTGTATTTTTTGTGATCTGATACTCTGTTTGTGTACTGTAATGCTATTTGGAATTATTTTTATGTAGGAATATTGGAATATATTTTTAAATGTTATGTATGTATGTACTGTTTTTGTTGTGTGTGGACCCCAGGAAGACTAGTTGTTGCTGCGGTGATGACTAATGGGGATCCATAATAAAGATAAAGATAATAGGAGTTGCCGGTTCTGCCCTGGCATGGCTGTCATCCTACCTCAATGACAACTCCTACCAAGTATCACAAAGAGCCACTCTATCAGACCCATGGCCCCTACAAACAGGTGTCCCCCAGGGCTTGGTCCTTGTTCCCCTCTTCTTTCTCTCTACACCAAATCTCTGGGTAACACTATCAACTCTCGTGCCTTCTCATACCACTGATGATACTCAAGTCCTTTCCTACTCTGAGTAGGAAGTAGAGTTTCTGAACAGATCTCGACCTGTCTGTCCAACATTTCAACCTGGATGACGACCAACCGCCTAAAACGAAATCTGAGCTAAATGGATCTACTTCACATACCGGACGAATCCTCCCCACCCTGGAAAACAGCTCTGTGTCTCCATCCCTGACGGCCAGGAACCTAGAGGTGGTCCTTGATGACCGGCTGGACTTCTCTGCTCACATCGCCTCAACAACCAGAACCTGCAGGTTCTTCCTGAGCAACAAGAGATGCATCTGCCCCTTCCTGATCAAATAAATCCTAGAACTCCTTGCGTAATCAACAGTCATGTCATGCCTGGATTACTGCAATGCTCTGCTAGCTGGTCTACCAGTTTATGCTACCAAGCCATCTCATATGGAATGCAGTGGCCTGCCTGATCTCCAACCTACTGATGTCAGCTCATATTACCCGACTCCTCAAATATCTAGATGGTACAGTCTGGTCTCTAACTACACAACCTCCAGACCCCTACGCTCCGATCTAGATGGTACAGTCTGGTGACCTCTAACTACACACCCTCCAGACCCCTACGCTCTGATCTAGATGGTACAGTCTGGTCTCTAACTACACACCCTCCAGACCCCTACGCTCTGATCTAGATGGTACAGTCTGGTCTTTAACTACACACCCTCCAGACCCCTACACTCTGATCTAGATGGTACAGTTTGATTGATTGATTGAATTGATTGATTGATTGATTGATTGAAAAGTTTATTAACAGATTGCAGAATGGGTACAGTACAGTACAGCTCAATACATACAATTGTTAAGGGGATGCAGACCAGAGAAAGACTTTCGACTTGTTTACATCAGGGTCCCCCATTTTCAATTCATCATAACATATATGACATACATGACATACAGATAGACAGTACTGCTACATCTATACATTTATGACATATCAGATTTGCAAATACAGTACTGTTTGTGATACAAAAGTGTCCAGAAAAGGAGTGTATATACATTTGGCATAGAAACTGTACATTGGAGGAGGTTGGTTGGGTGGGGTGGGGTTGGGTGGGTTGGGTGAGGGCTGTACATTGGAGGTGGGGGGGGGGGGGGGGTTGGGAAGGGGACACACACACATTTTACACTGTACATTGGAATATTGACAAAGCCTTACTTGGTCATTTACTGTACAACTAGGTTAGGACATTTGTAGGGGCCAGTTTCGAATTGCAGTCTCACGTAGGTGTTTTTTGAGAGTGTTTTTGAAGGTGGGTAGTGATTCACATTCCTTTACAGCTTTAGGCAGGGCGTTCCACATTGATGTGGCATAATTGCGAAACGTGTTTAGTCCCTTGTTTGATCCGAATCTGGGTTTTACATGATTTGTGGAGCTCCCTCTGGTGTTGTGATCGTGGTATTCACTGACCTTTGGGAAGTATTTTGACATGTACATGGGTACCTTGGTCGCGTAGTGTATCTTGTAGACCAGGCCCATTGCAAGTTGCTGTACTCTGTCGTCTACTCTAAGCCATCCTAGGTTGTCAAAGTGGGCAGGGGTGAGGTGGGTTCTAGGAGTCAGGTCAAGTAGTAGTCTGACTAGCTTGTTTTGAGATGTTTGTAATTTGTTTTTTAGTGCCTTTGAGGTGCTTTGGTACCATGAGGTGCAAGCATAGTCGTAGTACCCTTGAATGAGTGCTCCTGCTAGAGTCTTCAGGGTATTCTTGTTTACCAGAGCGGAGATCCGGTACAAGAATCGCGTTCGTTGGTTGACTTTTTTTATTACATTGGATGCCATTTTGTCACAGGAAAGATTAGCCTCTAGGATGGAACCCAGGTAGGTAATTTCATCTTTCCTTGTGATAATATTGTCACCCACTGTAACCGAGAAGCCGTCGGTCTTGCTGAGTTTGTTATTTGAACCGAAAAGAATGGACTCTGTTTTGCCCATGTGTAATGATAGTTTGTTGTCGGCGAGCCATATGCAGATTTTGCCTAGTTCCGAGCTGAGGGCTTTTTCAACCTGTAACTTGTTCTTGTCAGAGACCAGCAGGGCTGAGTCGTCCGCAAACAGGAACAAGTTGCAGTCACAAGCTGACGACATGTCATTTGCATAAATTAGGAATAGTAGCGGTCCTAGTATGCTTCCTTGTGGAACACCACAGCTCACTGTGAGGGGGGGGGATAGTGTACCGTTTACTTCCACCATCTGTTCCCTCCCCTCCAGGTAGGATTGTATCCAGCTCACTGATAAACTATCAAAACCAATTGCTTTTAGCTTGTCAATCAGAATGGTGTGATTGACAGTGTCGAAGGCCTTTTGTAGGTCCAGCATGACCATGCCGCAGTATTTGCCCGCGTCCACCTCTTGTTTGATGTGGTCGTTCAAGTAGAGAAGGCATGTGTCAGTGGAGTGGGATGTTCTGAAGCCAGATTGGAATTCGTAGATTAGATTTTTTTCCGCGAGGTACTTTTCGATCTGTTCGTATACTATTTTTTCCATGACTTTCGAGATGGATGTAAGGATAGAAACAGGGCGGTAGTTACCCGGGTCTAATTTGCTGCCCTTTTTGTGCAGGGGTGTTACTCTCGCAATTTTGAAGTCCTTGGGGACGTGTCCCTGTTTTATGGAGAGGTTTATTATGTGTGTGATGACTGGGGTGATGGCTGCTGCTGAGTCTCTGAGGAATTTGGAGGGGATGTTGTCATGGCCAGTGGCCTTGTTTGGTTGGAGGGCGCTCAGTTTTTTGAGTACCTCATCTGTAGTTACTATTTCCAGTTTGAAGTCGTCTTTGTGGACGCCTAGGTTCTTGTAGTATGCTACTATGTGTTCTACCCCATACTGCCCTGAGTGGGAGGGTAGTTTGTTTACCAGTGTTGTGGCTATGTTTGTGAAGAAAGTGTTTAAGTAATTGGCTACATCCAGCTTGTCTGTGATGAGCGTGTTGTCCGTCTTTATGTTTATGTTTGAGAACCTGGTTTTGAGTTTTTTACTGCAGCCTAGTTGATTGTTGAGTAATTTCCAAAGTTCACGTGGTTTATTTTTGTTTTCCTCGGTTTTGTCATTGATGAAATTTTTTTTAGCAGTTTTGATCATGGAGTTTACGTCATTTCTTAGTCTGTTTCTTTCTAGTTTGAGTTCAGTCACGTGGTCTTGGAGTTCACTGCTCGTGCTTTTGGTAAGCTTTGACTGACTTTTACGAAACTCAGAGCATTTTTTGTCTCTGGCTTTCATAGCGGTCAGTATTTCAGTGTGCATCCATGGCTCAGCGCGATTTTTTACCCTTGTGGTTCTTAGGGGGGCCATGTTGTTTAGTATTGATGAAAATTTGGTTTTGAAGCCAAGCCAAGTTTCTTCAACCAGTGTACCATTGAGTTCATCTGACCAGTCCAGACTCTCCAGTTCAAGGTTAAAGGCCTCGCTAGAGTAGGTTTTGAGGTCTCTAGATGTGACTGTTTTGTGACAGCCAGCCTTTAGTTTTAGCTTTTTGCGGGTACAGAATATCATATAATGATCACTTAACCCGCATGCTATAACCCCTTTATTGGATATCTTGGACTTGTCAGAGGTCAGTATGAGGTCAATGGTAGTCTGAGTTGATTCACATATCCTTGTGGGTTGGGTGATTAGTTGGCTGAGGCTGTGCAGATCACAAAACCTATTGAAGGATTTGAAGACGGGTGCATCTTTTTGTTGCATATCCGTGTTCCAATCCCCAATAAGAATTTTTTCCGCATCCTCAGCTCCAGCTAAGCACACATCCATAGTATCATAAAAGCCAGTTTGATCTGGCGGTCTGTATATTGTGCCGACTAGAACAGATTTTGCCCTTTCAAATAAAATTTCCACCCATACGGTTTCAATTGTCTCATGATGAAGGTCAGTACGGGTAATGAATTTGGTGTCCTTATGTATGTACCTGGTCTCTAACTACACACCCTCCAGACCCCTACGCTCTGATCTAGATGGTACAGTCTGGTCTTTAACTACACACCCTCCAGACCCCTACACTCTGATCTAGATGGTACAGTCTGGTCTCTATCTACACACCCTCCAGACCCCTACGCTCTGATCTAGATGGTACAGTCTGGTCTCTAACTACACACCTTCCAGACCCCTACGCTCTGATCTAGATGGTACAGTCTGGTCTCTAACTACACACCTTCCAGACCCCTATGCTCTGATCTAGTCTCTGCTGCTACATAAGGGTCTCTGCTGCTGCATGCAGGGGCCCGCAGATCTTGAACGAGCTTGACGAGAGTCTGAAACAATCAAAATCCATCTCCACCTTAAAAAAAATCACTGAAAGAGAAATTATCTCTAAATATTAACCAAACCTGGGAATATTATTGTCTGTATTTATGTATGTATGTATGTAGTATGTATGTAAGTAGGTAGGTGTGTAAGCCTATGCATGTTGTATGTTGTCCATATTTGGAGGCCTTTGTTTGTGATCAGGCTCCCTCCAAAAGCTTTAAATAGCTTCTTGGGAGACCTGGCACACGCACACAACTTTGATGATGATGTTCTCACCATGATGATATGTATTGTATTGTGTGTGTGTGTGTGTGTGAATAAATTCAAATAAAAAAAATTCAAACTGCCAAGTGTCTATGAATGCTATAGGATTACTATAGTTAATGTTGCTATATTATAGGGACTTACCCCATAGACCAGCTCCCCAACCATTCCGTTCCACATCTTGGTTTCTGGGTCTCTGGATCCATATTTCCCGTCCCCCACCAGCTGCAGCTGGTAGTTGAAGCCCACATGCTTGGCTATCTCAGCGGCCATCTCCACACAGTAGCCCTCGTATCTATCATTCCCCACGAGCTGCTCGTGGTTCCTCTTCAGCATCACGTAGGGGGCTTCCTACATGAAGAGAGAGAGAGAGAGAGAGATATGGAGAAAGACACAGTGAGAGAGAAAGAATATATGTAGAGAGAGATAACAAAAGAGAGAGATAAAAAGACAAGGAGAGAGAAAGAAAGATAGGTAGAGAGAGATATTAAGAGTGAGAGCGAGAGACAGAGACAGAGAGAGACATCATCACATACAGGGCTTCCTACATGAAGAGAGAGAGAGAGAGAGAGAGAGAGAGAGAGAGAGAGAGAGAGAGAGAGAGAGAGAGAGAGAGAGAGAGAGAGAGAGAGAGAGAGAGAGAGAGAGAGAGAGAGAGAGAGAGAGAGACAGACAGACAGACAGACAGACAGACAGACAGACAGACAGACAGACAGACAGACAGACAGACAGACAGACAGACAGACAGACAGACAGACAGACAGACAGACAGACAGACAGACAGACAGACAGACAGACAGACAGACAAACTACACACTATTAAAAAATGCTACAAATGGAAATAAAGTAGTATAGAAGAATTCCAAAATGCTATCAAGCTACAAAAGGTCCAATCATGTTTAGACCAATTCCTGAAAGAAAAAATTCCAACACAACAGCAAAAGTGAAAAAGGGCCGGTAGAAAGCCTCAATAATATATTTGACCTCACAGCCTCCTTATCCAACCTAAAGGCCTCAAATAGGAAAGTGAGGGAAAAAATAAATCTGCACGACAAATGGTACGATAATGATAGTAAAAGTCTCAGGAAGAAATTAAGGAACCTATCAAACCAAAAACACTGGGACCCAGACAACCTGAACACACATCTACACTATAATACAGCGAAACATTGAAACACTATAAAAACACAGTCAGGAAAAAAAGAGACCAACACATTAGAAACCAGCTACAGGATATAGAGGAACAACTTCTGGGAAAACTGGAACAAACTAAACAAACAACACCATGAGGAGCTACCCATCCAAAATGGAGACGTGCAGTATGGGTAAACCACTTCTCCAATCTCTTTAGCCCAATACAAAAAGAATGAACAGCAAAAACACATACAAAATAAACTACAAAGCCTAGAGTCAACCATAAAAGACTACAGTACCAGAATGCGCTAGACTCTCTAATTACAAGAACTACAGGACAAAATAAAATCACTTAAAACCAAGAATGCGGCACGGATGGTATCCTAAATATGATACAATTCACAGACTCCAAATCACTATACTAAAACTCCTTAACATTGTCCTTAGCTCCGGTATCTTCCCCAATATTTGGAACCAAGGACTCATAACAACACTCCACAAAAGTGGAGACAAATTCGACCCCAATAATTACCGTGGGATCTTTGTCAACAGCAGGGCAGCCGGCCCAGACAACATCCCCGGCCGTGTCCACAGGGTCTGTTCATCAGAGCTGGCTGATGTACTTGCTAGTCATGACACACATCAAGGAGACCATCCCAGACACACTGGACCCTCTCCTCACTGTGGGTCTGACACCGGCTCTCTGTAACTGGGTGCTGAACTTTCTTACAGACAGGCCCCATTCAGTCATAGTCGGCAACCGGACATCATGCACAAAGGTTCTAAGCACAGGGCTGCGTGCTGAGCCCCCTACTGTACACCCTCTTCACACACGACTGTGTGGCCTCCCAGAACAACACCGGTATCATCAAGTTTGTGGATGATACTACAGTCATCGGACTGATCACTGGGGGAGCTGAGGAGGCGTACAGAAGGGAGGTGGCGGAACTGGTGGCCTGGTGTCAGGACAATAATCTCTCCTTGAAAGCAGACAACACCAAGGAGATGATTGACCCACGGAGGAGGAGTGTACAGTACAGACAGGTGGACCTTCAAATTCCTTGGTCGGAACCCACATCAGTGAGGACCTCACCTGGGCTCACAATAGATCCTTAAGTTAAAAAATCCCAGCAGCGACTGTACTTCCTAAGAAGGCTGAGAAAATTTGGCATGCCACCCAAAATTCTCAGCAACTTCTAGAAGTACGGTTGAGAGTGTCCTTACCAGCTCAAGCACAGTCTGGTATGGAAACTGCACTGCAAAGGACAGGAAGGCACTCCAGCGGAAGGCACACTGCTCAGTACATCTCAGGAGCATCCTTCCCCTCACTTCAGGACATTTACTCTACCAGGGCCGCCAGGAGAGCACATAACATCATTAAGGACACTACACGGCCCCCAGCACAGACTCTTCACTCTCCTGCCATCAGGCAGACGCTATAGGAGTCTGAAATCCAGGACTACGAGACTGATAAACAGTTTCTACCCACAGGCCCTCAGCAAGTCCCCCCCTCCCCCCACATCACAGAGTCTGAAACTGTGCCCCCCCCCCTTTTTTTCTTTGTGCCTGTCTGTGAAGGCATGACACTGACTGCTGCTGTGACCTCACTGTCACCCTTCCCCCGAACTGTGAACGCTAAAGACATTAATGTAAATGTTACTCACTCGTGCCTTGTATATATATCTTCTACCATTTATTTTAAAGATCTCCTTATTTTTTTAGCATTAGCTTATATTTAAATAGTTCATTCTATTGTGTGATTGTGTGATCTGTGTGATGTTGTGTGATGTTGTGTAGGGCGGACTAGCAAAAATACGTTTTTCATTGTACAGCAAACTGTGCACATGACAATAGACCACTGCAACACTTCCCGGATTCTGAAATCGGGGAGGAGATTGCGGGGCGTATGAATGAATGTGGATGAGAGCCGTGATGTAAGTGGTTGCAGATACGGCTGTGGGGGTGCTAGAGACATGATCAAATAGACGTTTATGCGCCTCAATCTCCTGAACACGGCGTGACCCATTCCTAATCGATCAGAACTAAATCGGCAGAGAAAAAGCACATTTTAAAGCACCTATTCCGCATGCACATGCGCAGAGTGCCCATGGAGTCTGGACAACGCGAGATGACGCACGAATGAATGTGGACTGTTCCATCAGAGGGCGGAGCTTCGGTGGTAATGTGAGTGGCTACAGACCGCTGCACTTAAATATAAACATTAGTCTACCTGGAGACTCAATGAGGTAATTATAGATGTCGCCATAAGACGCGTCTTATCCTGTTCGGCTGAAAGGACACTGGCCACCGAAGCTCCCCCCTCTGATGGAACAGTCCACATTCATTTGTGCGTCATCTCGCGTCGTCCAGACTCCATGGGCAATCTGCGCATGTGCATGCGGAATAGGTGCTTTAAAATGGGCTTTTTCTCTGCCGATTGAGTTCTGATCGATTAGGAATGGGTCACGCCGTGTTCAGGAGATTGAGGCGCATAAACGTCTATTTGATCATGTCTCTAGCACCCCCACAGCCGTATCTGCAACCACTTACATCACGGCTCTCATCCACATTCATTCATATGCTCCCCCCGCAATCTCCTCCCCGATTTCAATGTAACGCGGAAGTGTAAATCATCTTGAATCTTGAATTGAAAGATGAGTACAATCACTTTCAGGTCAGTTCACTCTGGGCGTATCGTCCCTTAGGGGTTCCGAGTTTTGATTAAGATTGTGAACACACGGGCGGCCGGGTAGCGCAGCGGACTAAGCGTCTGTCTACCACCGCAGAGACAGTGGGATCGAATCCAGCTGCCGCGGTACCTCCGGTTTGGTCGGCTGTCCATACTGACACAATTGGCAGTGTCAGCGGGTGGGAACGCCGTGGGGTGGGTCCTGGTCATTGTAAACAGCGACTCCTACAGTTCGGTCGGGACCCCTGCACAGCAAGGGAAGGATCTGGGGGAGGTAGTGTGATCCTTCCACACGTTACACTCTCCCAGTGAGAGTTCGCACTGCCAGGTGAAAATAAGCGGTGGGCTGGCTACACATGTGTCGGAGGAAGCATGTGATAGTCTCAACTAGGGATGCTCGATATTGGCTTTTTTACCGATACCGATATACCGATATTGTCCAACTCTTAATTTCCAATACCGATATCAACCGATATCACATTTTAATGCCAATATCGGCCAATAATATCGGTAGGCCGATAATATCGGACATCATTTCTATAGAAATGTAAAAAAAAAAAAAAAAAAAAGATACCGATATTTTCCGATATCACATTTTAATGCCGATATCGGCCGATAATATCGGACATCCCTAGTCTCAACCCTCCAAGACCGATGGTATGGGGGTAAAAGTGCGCAACGACCAGGAAGGGGATTGGGAATTGGCATAACGACTAACATTGGGATGGGAGAAAAACGGAAGAAGGAGGGGGGAAAAGATAATACAAAAAAAAATAAAAGATTGTGAACACATCATCTTCTGCAGGGATGATCAAGATGCCTGTATTCAATACACTTTGTTGAAACTGCATCTAATGGAGTCAGGACAGCCTTTTCTCCATTCTCTTCAAAAATAAACTACAATAGCTATTTTCTATTTTTCTTTTAGCTTTTTGCATTGGAGTCTTCATTTGTTAATAATATAGGACATGCATGTATAAGCATTATGCTTCAGCCTGTACCCTTTCAGTCACTGCCTAAATCAAAGACCTTCGGATTGTGTGTGATGACTGAAAATAAACTACTACTACTACTAAAACTACTACTACTACTACTACTACTACTACTACTACTACTACTACTACTACTACTACTACTACTACTACTACTACTACTACTACTACTACTACTACTACTACTACTACTACTACTACTACTACTACTACTACTACTAGTAACTACTACTACTACTACTACTACTACTACTACTACTACTACTAATATGTGAATAGGAATACTACTATGTGATATCAGTATGTGAATAGTGTTATGTTGTACATACGTAGTATTTTGTATGTAGGTAGAGGTGTAGTAATAAGACTCCGGATACAGGATTACTCTTTAGTCTTTTAGTCAAATATAGCAGGTTAGGTTACAACATGGTACACTCTGTTCTATTATCATTCTGCATCGTGTACTCTTCTTCTTCACTTCAGCTGTAGGCATAACAGGGCATTGTATTAACTGCACCCCATAGTGGACACAACATCTCCCTTCTCTGTGAAAGAATATTACTTGCTACTCAGAATTATGCAAATTTAGAGCTTTTTCACTTTCTTAAGTAAACTGAACCAACAGTCAGTATCATAAAACGGGTAACTCAAGGTAATCATTAAACAAAGGGAGCACAGGTTATTCAATCATTATCAAGATATAATTATATATGCTCAACCAATATTACACTTAGTTCTCACTCAGTGTGCAACAAAGTCCTGATGCCAACTAGGCTTGTTTCTTGCACGCGACTGTGCTGGAGTATGACCGCTGAGCGCTGTCAGGGCAGGGCGGATCCCTAAGTCATGCTCATCTGGAGTGTTCGAAGTGTGAGCCAGACGGGATGCGTTCCATTTCTTTCCATCACTGAGCAGAAAGGTGCTTTTGCCAATCTTCTTTTTCACTGTCATTGGTGCACTGTATCTCGGGTGTGCTTTGGGGAAGTGATGTGGTATTCTAATCCTGACTCTCTCCCCCTCCCAAAAAACAGGTGCACGAGCGCCACGCTTAGCATCTGTGTAGCGCTTCATTTTGGCTTGCTTGTTTTGGACCATTTCTCTCACAGTCTCGTCCTGTGCACTCACAGTAGGCTGCAAGGGCAGTACGTCCAGTTTGGTGCGCATTTTACGACCGTAAAGCAGTTCATGTGGTGAAACGCCAGTGGTGGCGTGGGGAGTGGCTCTGTATATTTGCAGACAACCCAACACAGCCTCTTTCCACGGTTGAGACTGCTGGATCGCTGTCTGAATGCAACTCCTCAAAACACAATGGAAGTGTTCGACAGCGCCATTAGCCGCCGGATAGTAAACTGAAATCCGATTGTGAGGCTCTATTCTAAGAGCCTCTGGCCACTTAGAATAGTAGTCCGTCAGTGTGATCGCGTAACGGCAGGCTGGCACAGCTGACTCGAAGGGCCCGACTATGGCGAGGCCTAGCTTCTTCCACGGGCCGTCTGGCAGTGGAACTGGCTGTAGAGGTGCAAAATAAATCTTGGTCGTCTTGTCATTAGACTGACAAGAGACACATTTGGATATGTCTGCCTGAACCTGAAAGTCCATCTTCGGCCACCAATAGAGATCCTGCAGATGCTGCTTAGTGCGTACGACCCCCTGGTGGCTCTCGTGTGCCAGTGTGAGCAATGTATGGCGTAAGGACACTGGTGCGATGATGCGGTTGCCTCTGAGGACGTAATTGTCCTTGATTGACAATTCCTCTCTGATCTTGAAGTATGCGATCAGATCTTGGCTCACTGATTTCGCTGAGTGTGGCCAACCCCTGTTAATCTGACCACGCAGTGCAGTCACTTCAGGGCAGGTAGAGCAAGCAGCCCCAAACTCAGTCACCGACAGGGCACTGAGTGTAGCAGAGGTGTGTGCTACTATCTCGGGCTCCACATCCATAGCAGAGTCAGTAGAAGCAGTAATAGTAGCAGCAGTAGTAGTAGCAGCAGTAGTAGTAGCAGCAGCAGTAGTAATAGTCGTAGTAGCAGCAGTAGTAGCAGTAGTAGTAGTAGTAGTAGTAGTATCAGTAGTAGCAGTAGAGACGGCGTCTGTAACTGAGGGGTACAATTCCCTGACTGTATGGTTAGATATGATACTTACTACCACTACCTCTTGTACTTTAGACTCTGGCCACCCAGTACTAGGTATAAATAATTATGATAAACACTCCCACCTGATGAAACGGATCCAACACAAATGTACCAAGTCGAAAGTCTGCGTTTAATAATAATACATAGCAAAAGGTATGTACAACGATCACTTAATTACATTTATGATTTGAAATAGTATGCACTTTTATGGCAAATGAGTATTCGTAGGTAGATCAATATCGAATGTCCAATCTCTGATTGCGCAGGAAGCAAATATACAACCTGGAATATTTAGGGAACAATAGCAATGATACTTGAATGATTATATAGCTGGATACACTAGGGGAAGGTTCCGACTGCTTGTAGGACAGCTGGAGGGGGGGGGTAGAGTCTGGCTGTATCCCGTCTGGCCGAGGGTATCCTGGGAGAGCCCACAGTCGTGCGACCCGGTGCCCAGCGATCCTCGATCCACAGATGAAAGCAGTTGGACTCTCTGTGGCCGGCGTCCTCCGGTCCACGATGGAGAGACGTGAGGCGACCTCGTCGTGTAGAGCGTCTTCTCACCTGTCGTCCTCTCCGGGGGGGGTATTTCCAACACACCGCAGTGTTGGCCTTTATCCATAGAATAATCAAAGTACTCAAAGCATAATCCAAGCCGGGGAAGGCTAGCCGTCGTCGGTAGAATAATCCAATATACAGGTCCACTCGCTCTTTGGCCTGGAGCTCCTCGGGTGCAGCTTCACGTGGGGTCAACCACCCTGGATAAGCGTCCAGCTGATGCCCGAAACGATGGGGGTGCTGATTACTATAGAACTCTTACCGCACGAGGCACTACATATGAATAGACTATTATTAGCTTAATAGAATACGTCCAACTCGACGATATAGTGCCAAATATGACTATTCAAATATTAATATACACGATGTCTCAATGCCGATACTGGGCCGAATTGGCCTTACTGCCCACACGTGGTTCGCGGGGAGGCTTTTGCGTCTGTCACTCTGTTGGAGGGTAAGAAACTGGACTAAAGGAAAGCTCTACTTTAATAGCGCAGTATATATACGCACTATGAACAAATAGTACCATTAGTGGTGCGGTAGACATATTCCTACGCGGAACTAGGACTTGTCCATACATGTTGAGCGGTACGATTGAACCTGGTCTGAGGGGTATGGCGACCTGGCACCAAGGTCTCGTCCAATGGTAGAATGGAGACTATTATGGGATGTTCAGTAGACTAGAAGGGATATTCAATGCATATTGTACAAGGAATATACAAGGGATATCAGGGGATATACAAATACAATTAAATATATATATATAAATAAATATATATATTCGGTTTAATCTGATCCTTCAGAACAGCCGCCCCCTAATTGGTCCCAACCCAATTAGTTAAGCAGAGACAGATTAACCGCACTGTCTACCACTCAAGGGTTCGCTGTAAGGGTCAGTCAACTCACAAAGTCATAGGGTCATGGTCATCATCGATTGTGTCTGGGAGTCGGGGCAGTTCTATGAGCCTCGCCACAGGACGGGTGTAAATGCGCCCCTGGACGAGTACTTCAGCTGCTCGGACCTTGCCATCGGCACCGGTGATCACTTTGCTTACGCGGCCAGCCGGCCACATAGCTCTGGGTAGTGACTGGTCAATAATCATGACGACTGTTCCTTCCGTCAAATTGTCTCTCTCTTTTACCCACTTCTGGCGGGTCTGTAGAGACGGTAGGTAGTGCAGTAGGAAACTGCTCCAAAACTTGTCGGCTAATACTTGGCTGTACCTCCACATTCGTCGGCCGTTCGCTTCTTCAGGCCGGTACATTGTCTGGGGTAACGCGGGATCTAGCCGCCCCATCAGGAGGGTGTTGGGGGTGACTGGGTCGACATCTGCTACATCACTGGAGACGTAACCGAGGGGCTTTGAGTTCAATACTCCCTCAATCTCCGTGATGACTGTCATTAGGACTTCTTCCGCCACAGTCTGGGCCCCAAGTACTGCGTACAGGGCTGTCTTTATAGAACGTACTTCTCGTTCCCAAGTTCCACCGAAGTGGGGTGCGTTTGGGGGGTTGAATTGGAAGTCAATCTGGGCTGGAGCGAGGTGGGTCTTAAGTTCTGGGCCCATAGCTTGGAAGCTCTCCCTCAGCTCTCTTTCTCCGCCTTTGAAGTTTGTCCCGTGATCGGACAATAATGTAGACGGTTTTCCTTTCCGTGATGTGAATCTTCGGAAGGCCATAAGGAATGAGTCTGCGCTCATGGTCGGAAGGAGCTCGATATGTATCGCTCTGGTGGTCATGCATTTGAATACAATACCCCACCGCTTCTCGGTGCCTCTTCCTTTCTTTATGTGCAGCGGGCCAAAACAGTCCATGCCTGTTGAGTGGAATGGCTTGTCGCCGAGTCGGAGGCGACATGGAGGTAGGTCAGCCATCCGTGGTATGCTGGGCTGCGCGCGCCACTTTCGGCAGTCTAGACAGGTTCGCTGGAAGCGTCGCACCGCCTCTCTTCCTTGAAGTATCCAGTAACGACGTCTGATTTCCGCGAAGACTCTCTCTGCTCCTGCGTGGTGTACATCCTCGTCGTATTTCTTTATAATCAGCTCTGTGACCTTGTGTCGGCTGTTCAATACGATCGGGTACTTAATGTCATCCGGTAAATTGGGGGCTCTCCGCAGGCGACCACCCACTCTGATGAGGGTATGTGTGTCACTCTCGGGGGCCAGATGAATCAATCTGCTGTCTGATGGGACGGGCTTTCTTCCCTGTAGACAGTCTAGTTCATCGGGGAATGAGTCTCTCTGGGCTCGTTGCAGTAGAAGCAGTTCTGCTTCCTCGTAGTCAGCTGCTGACATATCAGCGGGGGACTTAATCTCTGGGTGGTGCCGCAGGAATGTCCGTTGCTGCGCACTCTCTATGGTAATGCAATCGTCTATGTTGGGGTCTGCGGAGACAACAGTGCTCAATCCACAGAACATGGGTTTCTTATTCTCAGCCTCCTCGTCACTTGCTTCCCTCGGGGTGGGCGTGGGCCAATCTCCTTCCGGGAGCTTGAGGAATGCTGGTCCGTCACTGTAGATGTTATGACGGGTTAAGTCATCTAGGGACATTCCCCGGGTGATGACGTCAGCTGGGTTGTGTTTTGTATCAACATAGCGCCAGTTTGCTTCTCCGGTTAACTCTCCGGTTAACTCTTGAATCTCAGTGACTCTGACTCCCACGAAGAGTTTGTATTTGCATGAATCCGATTTGATCCAGGCGAGTACTGTCGTGGAATCTGACCACAGGATTGTTCTATGCACCGGAATGGTGAGCTCACGTTGGATGAGCGTGGCTAGATGCGCTCCTGCGAGGGCTGCGCAGAGCTCTAGACGTGGGATAGACTGTTGCTTGCGTGGGGCTATTCTCGAGCGGGCGAGGATGAATGCTGTGTAGATCTCTCCCCCCTCTTCTTGGGCCCGCAAGTAGGCTACTGATCCGTAGGCGACCTCGGAGGCGTCACTGAAGACGTGTAAATCCATTTTACATGTCTCTGGCCTCACCGTGGGTGGGAAGTAGCTTCGGCGTATATTAACGCCTGGGAGTGAGTGGAGTTCCATCTCCCACTCTCTCCAGGTGGATGCAAGGTGTGCGGGAATGGGGTCGTCCCAGCCCTGGTCCTTGTCCCACAATGCTCGTACAATCATCTTTGCCCTGGTGGTGTACGGTAGTATACATCCTAACGGGTCATATTGTCGGGCGAGTGTTCTGTACACACTCCGTCTGGTGGTCGGTATTGCCGTCGACCTTCCCTGCTCCGTGGTCAGGGGTTTGTGTCTATAGTGGAGCGAATCTGTTTTGAAGCGCCACACTAGTCCTAGTGTCATCTCTTGGGCTTCTCCTGGGATTGTGGCCATCCAGGTCTCGCTGCTCGCTGCCTTGTCCGCGGAGGAGAGGCTGCGCAGTACGTGCGGATCGCTGCTGGCCCACTGCCTGAGATCAAAGCCGCCTTTGATCAGAGAGGCGCGGAGTTTAAGTAGGAGAGCCTCGGCTTCTTCCTGGGTCGAAACGCTTTGTAGACAGTTATCTACGTAGAAGCTGTTCTTCACACTGTGTCGGACCTCTTCGTCCGCTGCTGGGTCCTCTGCGACATGTCTCTGTAGTGCAAATGTAGCACAGCATGGGCTGCATGTAGTTCCGAAAGGGAGGACTTCCCATTGGTAGATGGCTGGGTGCTCATCTCCTGGCCTCTCTCTCCATAGGAACCGCAACAGGGGCTTGTCCTCCTCTACTAATCTCACCTGCAGGAACATCCCTTTGATATCCCCGCTGATAGCCACCTTGTCCTGGCGGAAGCGGAGTAGTACGCCTAGTAGGGAGGGGCCGAGTGTAGGACCGGGCAATAGCTCTTTATTCAGATTTTGGGATCCGATCTGGTAGCTGCAGTTAAACACGATGCGGTCTTTGCCGTTGTGATGAACCTTGTGGTGGGGCACGTACCACGATTCAGTCGTCTGGTCGGCCTCTTTAATGTCAATCTTTGTGATGTGTCCCGCTGTGATGAGCTTCTCAATCTCAGCGCGGTATACACTTTCTTGGGCGGGGTCCTTGGCTAAGCGCCGCTCTGTGTTTAGTAGGTACCGCTCTGTGGCGTCTTTCTTTGCGTGAAAGGTAGGCATCCCTTCCCGCCGCAGGAGTGGCGTGGCGTATCTCAACACGCCACTGACTGGGACTCTCTTTGTTCCCGTCTCGAGGAGGTTAATGGCGTAGATGTCGTCTTTAGAGCGAATGTCTTTCTTTTCGTTCCTAAAGGGCATTTGTTCTAAGGTCCATAGCCTCTCTACATGCTGCAGGAGTGCGGTGTCTCCCTCTGTGACTCGGGAGTGGAGACAGCTAGTGGCTGTGGTTCGGTTGAGAGATTTGGCGAGTGGGCCTTGGAGAGTCCATCCTAGGCGGGTCTCGACTGCTGCAGGACAGCCTCTGGGTCCGGTATGAACCCGGTCTATCGGGACAATGAGGTCTGCATGGTCGGAGCCTATCAACAGTGTCGGGGTAGCACCGTCTATGAGTGGGATCGGTAGCTTGCGTAGATGTACATATTTCTCCATCAGCTTGGCTACGGGGTATGTGTACCGCGAGAGTCCTATTTCTTGGCTGGTGAAAGCGTCTGTAATCCTGTACCGTCGCTCGGGCTGGCCGCTTGCTGCGATAGAGAATGAGACATTCTCGCCCTTTATCGTTTTCAAATCTCTTCTTATTGTCCGAATTGTCATTTGGTTTTCGCTCCCCCGCAGCCCTAGCTGGGCCGCAGTGGACGCGAGCAGAAGGGTCTTCTCTGACCCGTCATCAAGGACGGCGTAAGTGTCCATGACTTTATTCTGGTAGCTCAATGTCACACGGACTACCTTTAAGAGCACTCTGGCTCCGCTGCTGCTGGCGGGGTCGATGTACATGACGCTTGCTTTGCTGCTTGATGGTGCGGGTGGAGGCCGCCGTCTGTTACTGTCGTGGAGTATGTCCAGATGGGCTCCATCGCACCGACTGCACTTTTTCTTTAAGCGGCATTCGGCTGCCATGTGTGATCGCGCACAGCGAAAACAGCGTCTGTTGGACTTTATCCATTGACTCGCTTCCTCCGCATTCATCTTGGGGAATGAGTCACATTGTGACAGCCAGTGTTCTTTCTCACAGTAGGGGCACACTATCTTCCACTTCTCCTTTCTTGAGGGGGTACTGTGGCTCCTACTGCTTGGCACTGACTCCGATTGGTGCATGACAGTCACCGATCTTCTTCCATCATTTAGTCTCCTGGTTCCTTCTCTGGAGCCAGGGGTGCTCCGTCCGAATGTATCTAGCCGTAAGCTGCTGACTTCTCTCGCCAGGAAGTCGGCTAGATCGAGGAGGTTCGGTTCGGGGCCATTAGGGTCTCGGTGGTCTCTCTGCCGCCTAAAGCGCTCCTGTCGGGCGGGCGGTAGCTTCTCCAAGATCCTCTCTACATTTGAGTTGGCGTATAGTTCATGCCTACCCTTTTCCCTCTGCGCTCCCAGCATCCCTACTAGGGACTGCACTCTGATGGACAGGTCGTCCAGTGCTCGATTGTCTGTTGCTGGGGGTAGGCGGTCGATGTGCCTGATCTCCTGGATCACGTAATCCCATATATGTCCATATCTCTGGTCCAACGCTACCAGCGCTGCGGTGTATGGGGTTGTGGAAGTGGCGTAGGCGAGCGCTATGTTGTGCGCGCGGGGTACCTTTAAATGCTTCAGTAGTATCGCGTATTTATGGCGGTCATCAATGACATCCACCAACATTGTCTCCAGACACATGCGGAGCTCCGTATACTGGGCCTGGTTCTCCTGGGTGAAGTCTGGTACCATAGGTGTGCCAATGTATGACGCGGATTGTTGATACATCGGCGAGCGTTGGGGGAGAGGCCTCCTAGGCGAGTCTCCTCCTGCTCCTTGGCGTGGGCTGGTACCGGCTGTGTACCATGGCCCGCTGGTCCAGGTGCTGTTCCTCGGTGCGGGTCGTGCGTCGTGCTCACCCGTGAATAGCGTCGGGGGTCTGTAGCGCAGCTCCGCGGGGGTATAGCCTGGGCTGTACTGGACCACCTGGTCCGGTAGAGTACTGTGCTGTCATCGGGCGTGGTTCTCCTCCTCTTCCTCTTTGTCTTCCGTTAGGTCATCCATGGTTTGTAGTCTCTGATTTAGCCTCTCCGCAGTGTATGCTGCTCCTTCCCGGTGGCTGGGTCTCGCTTGGACCGGTTGGGGAAGGGGGTCTGCGGGGGGTATAAACCTCGTCTGTTGGTCAAGTTCAGGGTCGCTTACTCGGCTAGGGGATGCCGCCCTGGAGTGATGTCTAGACGAGTTCCTGGAGCCTCTGGTGGAGGGAGGGGGTGTTGTCCTTCTGATCAGCTGTTCTATTAGTTGCGCTTGTGCTCTGTCGCGCTCGGCTTCGCGCTTGGTGAGATCCGATTCTCTCTGGGCACCGGTGGCGGCGCGCTGGGCGTCGGCCCGGTCTCTTGCCATATTCTCTTCCATCTGAATGCGTCTTATTTCCAGGCGTATGTGCTCTTCTTCGCTCCGTTGCTGTATCTGCAATCGATCGCGTTCACCCTGGAGTCTATCGCGTTCAGTAGAGGCTTTCAGGCTGACGAGGAATGCCTGCTGTAGTGTCCTCTCTGCCTCGCTGGGAGAAGACGGTTGTATAGGGGAGCCGTCCCTTGGGGTACTCCGTGCGGAGTCTTGGAGCTCTATCTCCACGGTGCTCTCCTCATCTTCTTCCGTGCCGAGTTCTCTCTCGGTAGTGTTGTCTTCCTCCCGGGACTCGTCGGGGACTACTTCTTCGGTATTGGCGGGGTGTAAAGTCATGTCTGGTTCCCCCTGGTCCCCACCGTGAGCTGGGTCAGTTACGTTAGAACCCATAGGGGCCTCTATGGTCGGGGTAGCCTGGTCGTTAGGGTTAGACATAATTTTACTTTCTAGTTTTACCGCGTTTACTGTTGGTAGAAGACTAGGTTGTTGACTGACAGCGTAAGCCTCTAGGTACTGAGGGAGCTGTTGTTTGCGCCGCGGGCGTTGTTGGTTAGGAGGATCGTTTCGTGGAGTGTTCATCATAGGCCATTTTAATATTAATAACACTATATTAATATTACACTGATTACCCTCCGGCTCGAAGGACCAATTGTAACTGAGGGGTACAATTCCCTGACTGTATGGTTAGATATGATACTTACTACCACTACCTCTTGTACTTTAGACTCTGGCCACCCAGTACTAGGTATAAATAATTATGATAAACACTCCCACCTGATGAAACGGATCCAACACAAATGTACCAAGTCGAAAGTCTGCGTTTAATAATAATACATAGCAAAAGGTATGTACAACGATCACTTAATTACATTTATGATTTGAAATAGTATGCACTTTTATGGCAAATGAGTATTCGTAGGTAGATCAATATCGAATGTCCAATCTCTGATTGCGCAGGAAGCAAATATACAACCTGGAATATTTAGGGAACAATAGCAATGATACTTGAATGATTATATAGCTGGATACACTAGGGGAAGGTTCCGACTGCTTGTAGGACAGCTGGAGGGGGGGGGGGGTAGAGTCTGGCTGTATCCCGTCTGGCCGAGGGTATCCTGGGAGAGCCCACAGTCGTGCGACCCGGTGCCCAGCGATCCTCGATCCACAGATGAAAGCAGTTGGACTCTCTGTGGCCGGCGTCCTCCGGTCCACGATGGAGAGACGTGAGGCGACCTCGTCGTGTAGAGCGTCTTCTCACCTATCGTCCTCTCCGGGGGGGGGTATTTCCAACACACCGCAGTGTTGGCCTTTATCCATAGAATAATCAAAGTACTCAAAGCATAATCCAAGCCGGGGAAGGCTAGCCGTCGTCGGTAGAATAATCCAATATACAGGTCCACTCGCTCTTTGGCCTGGAGCTCCTCGGGTGCAGCTTCACGTGGGGTCAACCACCCTGGATAAGCGTCCAGCTGATGCCCGAAACGATGGGGGTGCTGATTACTATAGAACTCTTACCGCACGAGGCACTACATATGAATAGACTATTATTAGCTTAATAGAATACGTCCAACTCGACGATATAGTGCCAAATATGACTATTCAAATATTAATATACACGATGTCTCAATGCCGATACTGGGCCGAATTGGCCTTACTGCCCACACGTGGTTCGCGGGGAGGCTTTTGCGTCTGTCACTCTGTTGGAGGGTAAGAAACTGGACTAAAGGAAAGCTCTACTTTAATAGCGCAGTATATATACGCACTATGAACAAATAGTACCATTAGTGGTGCGGTAGACATATTCCTACGCGGAACTAGGACTTGTCCATACATGTTGAGCGGTACGATTGAACCTGGTCTGAGGGGTATGGCGACCTGGCACCAAGGTCTCGTCCAATGGTAGAATGGAGACTATTATGGGATGTTCAGTAGACTAGAAGGGATATTCAATGCATATTGTACAAGGAATATACAAGGGATATCAGGGGATATACAAATACAATTAAATATATATATATAAATAAATATATATATTCGGTTTAATCTGATCCTTCAGAACAGCGTCCCTGACCGCAAAAGGTAAGCGGCGTAACTTCTGGTGCACTGGCTTAACAGTAGGGTCAATTTTTACACAATGCACAAAGCCTTTTGCACAGCCAAATGCCGTAGGAGCTGTGACAGTAGTAGCCATCACAGGGGCAGGTGTAAACGGCATAGGAGCGGAGGAGGGGAGGACAGTAGTTCCACTAATGCAGAGGTGGAGTGCAGTCAACAGGTCCATTCCCAGTAGGGGAGTTCCTTTATCCACGACGTAAAATGTAGCAGGGACCGTGACATTGTCTCTCCTCACCTGCGCCTGTAGGCACCCCATGACAGGTATGCTAGCCTTGGTGTACGACACCAGCCGAACAGTAGGTGCAGATAGGGTAGTTTCACTGAAGTATTTCTCATAAGTAGACAGTGGCATTATGGATACTGCTGAGCCTGTGTCCACAACCAGTCTCAATTCCTGAGTTTGGGTAGTAGGTGTGTGTACATGCACATTGCACATAATCCTTTTTGTAATGTCAGAAGCTCCCAAGCATAGCACTGTAGTTTCAGGAATTTCCACTGTACTCACCGACTGTGTTTTAGCACGGCAGACACAAGCAACATTTCCTGTTTTCTGGTATAATTTGCAAGTCTCTTTTACTGCTGGACATTGTGAAGAGTTCGCCAGGTGGTTCCCCGAGCCACATCGGTAGCAAGAGCGAGTGGAAGCAGAATCAGTAGCAGCAGCAGGTTCAGCTAGACGGTAGTGCTGCCAGTCCCGTTTCTTGAAAGTAGTCTGAGACCGCGGCGTCACGGCCTGTACTGGAGCCGCATGCTCGGTACTTAAAGCTTTAGCGTGGAGTACAGCCGCTTCAAACTGCGTAGCTAGATTGATAGCCTTGTCCAGCGTCAAACCTGGTTCAAGCAGCAGACGTTCCCTTATCTGTGGGCTAGCTACATGTTCAATCAACTGATCCCGGAGATTTTCCTCAGTTTTATTATCAAAGTCACATCTGGTAGCTAGGTCACGCAAAGCAACGACATATTGTGCAATGCTTTCGTGCGGTGCTTGTGCACGCTTTCTGAACGTGTGTCGCTCGACTACTACGTTGATTCTTGGAGTAAAATGTGCATCCAACGCTGCCACGGCGTTAGCCACAGAATCACCTGTATCTGGCAATGTGTAGAAAATCCGCTGACCCTCGGTACCAAGACAATGTAGAAGGGTAGCTCTCTTCCGAGCTTCGGACCAACCGTTTCCAGTCGCATTTATTACCAGCATGTAATTCGTGAACATCTGGTGCCAAGTCTTGAACGGCATAATAGGTTCGCCAGGGCAGGATAGAAACGACGTCGGAGAAGCTACATGTAAATTAGCCATGTCTCCTGCAGTAAAAACGTCTGTTAAAAAAAATTCCCTGGTTCATCAACTTCACTTGTCGCCAATTGTTATGTTGTACGTACGTAGTATTTTGTATGTAGGTAGAGGTGTAGTAATAAGACTCCAGATACAGGATTACTCTTTAGTCTTTTAGTCAAGCATAGCAGGTTAGGTTACAACATGGTACACTCTGTTCTATTATCATTCTACATCGTGTACTCTTCTTCTTCACTTCAGCTGTAGGCATAACAGGGCATTGTATTAACTGCACCCCATAGTGGAGACTCTTGGGAAGTACATCTTCCACATGCATTAGCATTACAGAACACAACAAATAGGAATACTACTATGTGATGTCAGTACTGTATGTGAATAGGAATACTACTATGTGATGTCAGTATGTAAATAGGAATACTACTATGTGATGTCAGTATGTGTATAGGGATACTACTATGTGATGTCAGTATGTGAATAGGAATACTACTATGTGATGTCAGTATGTGGATAGGAATACTACTATGTGATGTCAGTATGTGAGTAGGAATACTACTATGTGATGTCAGTATCTGAATAGGAATACTACTATGTGATGTCAGTATGTAAATAGGAATACTACTATGTGATGTCAGTATGTAAATAGAAATACTACTATGTGATGTCAGTATGTGGATAGGAATACTACTATGTGATGTCAGTATGTGAATAGGAATACTACTATGTGATGTCAGTATGTGAATAGGAATACTACTATGTGATGTCAGTATGTGAATAGGAATACTACTATGTGATGTCAGTATGTGAATAGGAATACTACTATGTGATGTCAGTATGTGAATAGGAATACTACTATGTGATGTCAGTATGTGGATAGGAATACTACTATGTGATGTCAGTATGTGAATAGGAATACTACTATGTGATGTCAGTAGCTGAATAGGAATACTACTATGTGATGTCAGTAGGTGAATAGGAATACTACTATGTGATGTCAGTATGTGAATAGGAAAACACAAATAGGAAATTGTGATTACGAGTTATATAAATAAACCTAAATTGACTTTACTATGTGAACTCACATCAGTTCAATTCAGTTCAGTTTGGTTCTTACCAGGATAGTGGTGACAATGTATGTTTTGTTGGGAAGCCCGTATGACAACTCCACCACTACCTCTGGTGCGTAGACGGCCGTGTTGACGTAGCGCTCGGTCTCGCTCCAGTAGCCCACCTGCAGACACACTTCAATTCATTCTCATTTCATTTTTTTTTATTAATTTCACTCCAATTAATCAATTAATTGGGTTAGGATGTCATATTTCCTACAACCGTATGTCCAATTAGAGAGAAATATGTTCAGATTTAAAGAGGAACACCACCTAAATGAAGAATTCCAATGTTATTTCCATGGCCTCTAGGAAAGTCAACATGAGCTCCTCTCACTCAAAGCCAGAAACCAGAAGTAAGAATCAAACTTGTGACGTCATCAGGTATAAAGTCTGGAGTTGCTCCATAGACAATGAATGGAAGGCTGATTTTGTGTACCCACAGAATGTTTGTTTTATTTTGTATACACAAATGAGCTTTATTCTATTGTAGTGTTCTATTGTAGTATTATATTGTAGTGTTCTATTGTAGTATTATATTGTAGTGTTCTATTGTAGTATTATATTGTAGTGTTATATTGTAGTATTACATTGTAGTGTTCTATTGTGGTGTTCTATTGTAGTATTATATTGTAGTGTTCTATTGTAGTGTTCTATTGTAGTGTTCTATTGTAGTATTATATTGTAGTATTATATTGTAGTGTTCTATTGTAGTATTATATTGTAGTGTTCTATTGTAGTATTACATTGTAGTGTTCTATTGTAATATTATATTGTAGTGGTCTATTGTAGTATTATATCGTAGTGTTCTATTGTAGTATTATATTGTAGTGTTATAGTGTAGTATTACATTGTAGTGTTATATTGTGGTGTTCTATTGTAGTATTCTATTGTAGTATTATATTGTAGTGGTCTATTGTAGTATTATATTGTAGTGTTCTATTGTAGTATTATATTGTAGTATTCTATTGTAGTATTCTATTGTAGTGTTCTATTGTAGTATTACATTGTAGTGTTCTATTGTAGTGTTCTATTGTAGTAATACATTGTAGTGTTCTATTGTAGTGTTCTATTGTAATGTTCTATTGTAGTGTTCTATTGTAGTATTATATTGTAGTGTTCTATTGTAATATTATATTTTAGTGTTCTATTGTAGTATTATATTGTAGTGTTCTATTGTAGTGTTCTATTGTAGAATTATATTGCAGTGTTCTATTGTAGTATTCTATTGTAGTGTTTTATTGTAGTATTATATTGTAGTGTTGTATGGTGATGTTCTATTGTAGTATTCTATTGTAGTATTCTATTGTAGTGTTCTATTGTAGTGTTCTATTGTAGTATTACATTGTAGTGTTCTATTGTAGTGTTCTATTGTAGTGTTATATTGTAGTAATACATTGTAGTGTTCTATTGTAGTGTTATATTGTAATGTTCTATTGTAGTGTTATATTGTAGTATTATATTGTAGTGTTCTATTGTAGTATTATATTTTAGTGTTCTATTGTAGTATTATATTGTAGTGTTCTATTGTAGTGTTCTATTGTAGAATTATATTGCAGTGTTCTATTGTAGTATTATATTGTAGTGTTTTATTGTAGTATTACATTGTAGTGTTCTATGGTGGTGTTCTATTGTAGTATTATATTGTAGTGTTCTATTGTAGTATTGTATTGTAGTGTTCTATTGTAGTATTAAATTGTAGTGTTCTATTGTAGTATTATGTTATATTGTAGTGTTCTATTGTAGTGTTATATTGTAGTGTTCTATTGTAGTATGATATTGTAGTGTTCTATTGTAGTATTACATTGTAGTGTTATATTGTAGTATTATATTGTAGTGTTCTATTGTAGTATTATATTGTAGTGTTCTATTGTAGTATTACATTGTAGTGTTATATTGTAGTATTATATTGTAGTGTTCTATTGTAGTATTATATTATAGTGTTCTATTGTAGTATTATATTGTAGTGTTCTATTGTAGTATTAGTATTATATTCTAATGTTCTATTGTAGTATTATATTCTAGTGTTCTATTGTAGTATTCTATTGTAGTGTTATATTGTAGTATTATATTGTAGTGTTCTATTGTAGTATTATATTGTAGTGTTCTATTGTAGTATTATATTGTAGTATTCTATTGTAGTGTTCTATTGTAGTATTTTATTGTAGTGCTATATTGTAGTATTATATTGTAGTGTTCTATTGTGGTGTTCTATTGTAGTGTTCTATTGTATTGCTCTATTGTAGTATTATATTGTAGTGTTCTATTGTAGTATTATATTGTAGTATTATATTGTAGTGTTCTATTGTAATGTTCTATTGTAGTGTTCTATTGTAGTATTATATTGTAGTGTTCTATTGTAGTATTATATTTTAGTGTTCTATTGTAGTATTATATTGTAGTGTTCTATTGTAGTGTTCTATTGTAGAATTATATTGCAGTGTTCTATTGTAGTATTCTATTGTAGTGTTTTATTGTAGTATTATATTGTAGTGTTGTATGGTGGTGTTCTAGTGTAGTATTATATTGTAGTATTCTATTGTAGTGTTCTATTGTAGTGTTATATTGTAGTATTACATTGTAGTGTTATATTGTAGTGTTCTATTGTAGTGTTATATTGTAGTAATACATTGTAGTGTTCTATTGTAGTGTTATATTGTAATGTTCTATTGTAGTGTTCTATTGTAGTATTATATTGTAGTGTTCTATTGTAGTATTATATTTTAGTGTTCTATTGTAGTATTATATTGTAGTGTTCTATTGTAGTGTTCTATTGTAGAATTATATTGCAGTGTTCTATTGTAGTATTATATTGTAGTGTTTTATTGTAGTATTACATTGTAGTGTTCTATGGTGGTGTTCTATTGTAGTATTATATTGTAGTGTTCTATTGTAGTATTGTATTGTAGTGTTCTATTGTAGTATTAAATTGTAGTGTTCTATTGTAGTATTATGTTATATTGTAGTTTTCTATTGTAGTGTTATATTGTAGTGTTCTATTGTAGTATGATATTGTAGTGTTCTATTGCAGGGGTTCCCAAACTTTTCAGGCCGGGGCCCAGAAAATAAGGCGTCAGAGAGCCGCGGCCCAATGCACATCGTCTGGCTTTTATTTTTATTTTTTTTTGCCAGGTATCACTTCAATCCTATTAAGTTAGTTCAAGTTAGTTATTCATTTATATGTGCTATTTATGAGAGGGCTAACTTGTTGCAAAATAATAATGATAATAATAATAGCCTCATTAAAATACTATTGTTGCTTCGGTTGTTTTCAGCGTTTTATGTGCATAATCTGTTATTTAGTTTGAAATGTTCGTTGAAATAAGTAGATTTTTCGTTTTTGTTTATTTATTAAGTTAATATAAAACCATATAGTCACATTTTAGAATACAATAGAATAGAATTTTAGAATACAACTAGAAACACTGTCCTGGCCTGCTTCTAAGTTCAGTGGCCTGACAAAAAAATTTTTAATAAAAAAAAAAAAAATAAAGAAAATAAAAAATAAAAAAAATGTATTCTTTTATTTTTTTTTATTTTTTTTTTATTTTTTTAAATCATCTCGCGGCCCACCCGTGGCTGCTCGCGGCCCACCTTTGGGTCGCGACCCCGACTTTGGGAACCACTGTTCTATTGTAGTATTACATTGTAGTCTTATATTGTAGTATTATATTGTAGTGTTCTATTGTAGTATTATATTGTAGTGTTCTATTGTAGTATTCTATTGTAGTATTATATTCTAATGTTCTATTGTAGTATTATATTGTAGTTTTCTATTGTAGTATTCTATTGTAGTGTTATATTGTAGTATTATATTGTAGTGTTCTATTGTAGTATTATATTGTAGTGTTCTATTGTAGTATTATATTGTAGTATTCTATTGTAGTGTTCTATTGTAGTATTATATTGTAGTGCTATATTGTAGTATTATATTGTAGTGTTCTATTGTGGTGTTCTATTGTAGTGTTCTATTGTATTGCTCTATTGTAGTATTATATTGTAGTGTTCTATTGTAGTATTATATTGTAGTATTATATTGTAGTGTTCTATTGTGGTGTTCTATTGTGGTGTTCTCAGTTCTGAAACAAGAAATGTACCCATATAATCATCTATACCATCTTTCCAAATTCATTGGACCTAATTCAACAATACTCTCTTATTATTTTTCTTATATTCTTGCTTACCTGTCTGTTAAGAGAAAAATAAGAAAAGCCACCGCCACATTCATCAAGCCGTTCTTAAGGTCCAAATCTGTTCTTACCCAGGTTTGTTGAATGATGAATCCCACTCATTCTAAACTGGAATGCGCGTTCTCGCGCAAGTCATTTGCATACAGAGACACGCATTGTGGGCTCATTCTAATACGAGAGGCGTGTGCAAACTTGGGTCTGCATTGTATGAGCGGATCCCCCGGCCGTATTCAAGCGCTGGAGTGCTTTGCGATGGATCAAAATTAGATAGGATTAGGAATCAAATGTATAGTCATCATACAGCACCTATATAGTGGAATTGTATTAATATAGTAGTAATATAATATTAGTTGCACGCTTCTGGCCACCTCCCGCAGTGCGCGCACACACACATACTATATATATATATATATATATATATATATATATATATATATATATATATATATATATATATATATATATATATATATATAAACTAAAAGGAGAATACCTTCAAGGGAAAGAAGGGACCGCACACTCCACAGGACTGGTTTTTGCTTTTTTATTGTTGCATAACGCGTTTCGCTATCGCTTCCTCAGGTGCTATGCAGCAGGTGTCAATGATCATCATTATGTACAGCATACTCCACCCCACATCATAACACATCAAGCCCATTGGCTACTCAATTATCACATTTAATTTGATCATTTTGCAGGATGTAATGCATATAACTCTTATGTATAAAAATGATGCATAGAGACCACATATATACACACTCATTTTTGAAAATTATATATAATACAATATGAGAGAAGTGACAAATCGTAACACATCAAGCCCATTGGCTACTCAATTATCACATTTAAATTTTATCATTTTGCAGGATACATATCACTCTTATGTATAGGAATGATGCCTAGAGACCACATACATACACAGACTCATTTTTGAAAATTATATATAATAAAACAATATGAGAGAAGTGACAAATACCTAGGTCATTAGACCTGATAAACAGTTTAAAACAGACTTAAAACCACACCCATATAGGTTACACAGAACGGATAGTGGTTACAAAAATGGATTCAGCTCGAGGGATTCATTTAGACCAGGGGTCAGCAACCTTTTTGACATGGAGTGCCTGTTTGAAATATAGTTGTAACTAGTGTGCCTCAACAATATTCCATGCATCGTAATTTTTTTTTCTCATAATCAGGTCTTTTTAATGATAATTTTTACATTATTACATCATTATTGTTATTATTAACAATATTATTATGATGGTTGTATCAACCCTAAATCTGAGTTGGGGGGGGGGGGGGGATGCAATGCAGACAAACAGCTGCATACAGTGTGACCATTTCACTCAAATTTGCCCATTCATTTTTGGACACATCAAACACCATTGGTGTCTGTACTGTACGTGTGCCGTCATAGCTCCACCTACAGGCCTAATGGAGAACACCAGGATGTGAATGGAGGGTGAATGTGAGGTATATCGTGTAAATACGTTTTGATTGATCGCAAGACTACACTGTAAAAAAAATATAATAATAAGTTACCAGAACTTAAAAATATTGAGTTCAGTTACTGTGCATTAAGGTTTTCAGTTTTCAATCCATAATAAGTTAACAGAAAAATAAGTACACAACCACATTATTTCAACCTAATTTGCCATGTTTATTGTCATTGTTTTAAGAACACAAGTTGACTTGGTAATACTCACATTTTGAGTAAAAAAAATTGCTTTTAACATGTGCAATGTTCAATGAAATAGAAAAATAAATAATACAATTTGTTGATTAATCCCACTGGTCACAATGGTGACCGTAATAATGTTTTTGTTATAAGGCTCTGCAAATGTTACTGAATGATGTAGCAATGTATTTCCAGCTAAATTGAAATAATAAACAAATAAAGGGTCTCAATTAAATATGTGGTAGTAAAAAGAACCTGTGGGAGGATTTCAACAAGATAAATGCGACAACAGTGCAAAATATTTCACTATAATATTTCAAAGCAAAAAAAAAAAAAAAAAAAAAAATTATAATTTTGCTGCCCCCTGTGCCTATGCAAATGCCCCTATGCAGGCACGCGTGCCTAGGGTTGCCTACCCCTGATTTAGACCATGGGGTTCTACAGAATTCAGAGTAAAAATCCAGTACGCTTCCCTTTGTAAGAGAAGTTTTATTATATCACCGCCCCTGGGTGGTAGGGTGACTCTTTCGATTCCAATGAACCTTAGAGAGGCTGTGGATCCATGATCTCTCTCCTTATAGTGTCTCGCAATGGCATAATCCATATTGTTGTTCCTAATGGCTGCCTTGTGTTCTGCTATTCGCACCTTCAAATTTCGTTTTGTTTGTCCAACATAGACCTTACCACAGGGGCATTTCAGCATGTATATCACATGAGTGGTGTTGCAATTAATAAGGTCCCTTATTTTATATTCCTGCCCAGACTGTGGATGGTAGAAAACCTTTGTTTTCAGTGTTTGAACAATGGGTACATCGACCACATGGATGGTTACCACACAGCTCTGTTAGCCAGTTAGAGTGACTTACTACAGGGGATTTATACATAGAATTGACGACAGCGTCCCTTATGTTTTTTCCCCTTTTAAAACAAAATCTTGGTGGTAATGAAGAAATGTTTTTTAAAAGAGGGTCACATTTGAGTATGTTCCAGTGTTTGCAAATAATGTTTTTAACAACTTGAGATGAAGTACTATATTCTGAAACGAATGTGACTCTGTTACCAGGGGTGTCTCTTTTGTCAGATTCCAAAATGGTTTCCCTCTGTACATGTTTTGTCTTATTTCTGGCTGTATGCACCACTGATGCCTTGTATCCCCTCTGTTCAAATCTGTTACTCATTTCATCTGCCTTTTTTTCTAGGTCTGTGGGATCACTACAGATACGTTTAAGGCGCAGGAATTGTCCGTATGGGATATTCTCTACCATACGTCTCGGGTGATGACTCTGTGCATGTAAAATAGTGTTGCGGTCTGTTGGTTTATGAAAAATAGTAGTGTTCAGGTTTCCCTCATTATCTGTTGATATCCGTAAGTATAGGAAATCAATATGTTCTCTGCTGTGTACCATCGTGAATTTTAAAGTGTGATGTGTACCATTGATATACTCCCTGAACTGGAATAACTCATCTTCCGAGCCAACAAACACTGTTGTGAAGGGCCAGATTAAACCGAATATATATATTTATTTATATATATATATTTAATTGTATTTGTATATTCTCTAATATTCCCTGATATCCCTTGTATATTCCTTGTACAATATGCATTGAATATCCATTCTAGCCTACTGAACATCCCATAATAGTCTCCATTCTACTATTGGTCGAGACCTTGGTGCCAGGCTGCCATACCCCTCAGACCCAGTTCAAACGTACCGCTCGACATGTACGAACAAGTCCTAGTTCCGCGTAGGAATTTGGCTACCGCACCACTAATGGGACTATTTGTTCATAGTGCGTATATATACTGCGCTACTAAAGTAGGACTTTCTTTTCAGTCCAGTTTCTTACCCTCCAATAGAGTCACAGACGTAAAGCCTCCCCGCGATGCCACGTGTGGGAGTAAGGCCAAGTTCGGCCTACCATCGGTATTGAGACATTGTGTATATTAATATTTGAATAGTCATATTTGGCACTATATCGTCGAGTTGGACGTAGTCTATTAAGCTAATAATAGTCTGTTAATATATAGTGCTTCGTGCGGTGAGAATACTACCGTAGTCAGTACCCCATCGTTTCGGGCAGAGAACTGGCTGCTTACCCAGGGTGGTTGACCCTATGTGAAGCTGCACCCGAGGAGCCCCAGAGCCGACGAGCGAGTGGACCTGTATACCGGATTATTCTACCGACGACAGCCCGCCTTCCCAGGCACGGATTATGCTTTGGATACTTTGATTATTCTATGGATAAAGACCCCCGACACTACCGTGTGTTGGAACCCCCCCCCTGGAGAGGACTCAAGGTGAGGAGACGCTCTGCAAGACGAGGTCTCTCCACATCTCTCCCCCGTGGACCGGAGAGAGCCGGCCCACAAAGAGTCCACCTGCTTTCATCTGTGGTCCAAGGATCGCCGGCGCATTGAACGGCACTACAGTGGGTTCACCTGGGATACCCTTGGCCGGACGAGGCAGCTGGATTCTACCCCCCCCCCCCTCCTACTCCTGTCGGCTTACAAGCGACCGGATTAACCCCCTCTAGTTTATCCAGCCTATAATCATTAAAGTATCATTGCTGTTATTCCTTAACTATTCCAGGTCGTATATTTACCACCTGCGCCTTCAGAGATTGGACATTATCTATTGATATACCGACGAATACTCCTTGCCATAAAAGTGCATACTATTTCAATTCATAAATGTAATTAAGTGATTAAGTGCTTATTCTACACACCATCGCTGTGTAGGAAATAAAGACCTGTTTCTAATTCGTACATTTGTGTTGGATCCGTTTCATCTACGTGAGAGTGTTCATGATAATATATTTATGCCGTGTACTGGGTGGCCGAATATTAAGTACAAAGGTAGTGGTAGTAAGTATCATATCTAGTAATACAGTCAGGGAATTGTACCCCTCAGTTACAATTGGTCCTTCGAGCCGGATGGTAATTAGTGTAATATTAATATAGTGTTATTAATATTGAAATGGCCTATGATGAACACTCCACGAAACGATCCTCCTAACCAACGCCCGCAGCGCGAACGACGGCTCCCTCAGTACTTAGAGGCTTACGCTGTCAGTCAACAACCTAGTCTTCTACTAACAGTAAACGCGGTAAAACTAGAAAGTAAAAGTATGTCTAACCCCAACGCCCAGACTACCCCGACCATAGAGGCCCCTACGGGCTCTAATGTAACTGACCAAGTTCACGGTGGGGACCAGTGGGAACCAGACATGACTTCACACCCCACCAGTACTGAAGAAGTAGTCCCCGATGAGTCCCGGGAGGAATACAACGCTACCGAGAGAGAACTCGGCACGGAAGAAGACGGGGAGAGCACCGTGGAGATAGAGCTCCAAGGCTCCGCAAGGAGTACCCCGAGGGAAGGCTCCCCTATACAACCGCCTTCTCCCAGCGAGGCAGAGAGGACCCTACAGCAGGCATTCCTCGTCAGCCTGAAAGCCTCTACTGAACGCGATAGACTCCAGGGTGAACGCGATCGATTGCAGCTACAGCAACGGAGCGAAGAAGAGCACATACGCCTGGAAATAAGACGCATTCAGATGGAAGAGAATGTGGCCCGAGACCGAGCAGACAGCCAGCGAGCAGCTGCTGGTGCTCTACGGGACGCAGAGCGCGACAGACAGCAAGCGCAACTAATAGAACAGCTGATCAGACGGACAACACCCTCTCCCTCCGCCAGAGGCTCCAGGAACTCGTCTAGACACACCTCCAGGGCGGCATCCCCTAGCCGAGTAAACAACCCTGAACTTGACCAACAGACGAGGTCTATACCCCCCACAGACCACCTCCCCCCACCGGTCCAAGCGAGACCTAGCAACCGGGAAGGAGCAGCATATCCTGTGGAGAGGCTAAACCAGAGACTACAAGCACTGGATGACCTAACTGAAGACGAAGAGGAAGAGGAGGAGAACCGCGCCCGAAGACAGCACAGTACTCTACCGGACCAGGAGGTCCGGTACAGCCCAGGCTATACTCCCGCGGAGCTGCGCTACAGACCCCCGACTCTATACACGGGTGAGCACGACGCACGACCCGCACCGAGGAACAGCACCTGGACAAGCGGGCCATGGTACACTGCCGGTACCAGCCCATACCAAGGAGCGGGAGGAGACTCGCCTAGGAGGCCTCTCCCCCAACGCTCGCCGATGTATCCACAGTCAGCGTCATACATTGGCACGCCTATGGTACCCGACTTCACCCAAGAGAACCGGGCCCAGTATACAGAACTCTGCATGTGTCTGGAGACCATGTTGGTGGATGTATTGGATGAACGCCACAAATACGCCATCCTACTGCAGCACTTAAAGGTGCCCCGCGCACATAATATAGCGCTCGCCTACGCGACTTCCACCACCCCATACACAGCAGCGCTGGTAGCATTGGACCAGAGGTATGGGCGCATATGGGATTACGTGATCCAGGAGATCCGACACATCGACCGCTTACCCCCAGCAATAGACAATCGAGCACTGGACGACCTGTCCATCAGAGTGCAGTCCCTGGTAGGGATGTTGGGAGCGCAAAGAGAGAAGGGGAAGTATGAACTTTACGCCAACTCAAATGTGGAAAGGATCCTGGAGAAGCTGCCGCCCGCTCGTCAGGAGCGCTTTAGGCGGCAGAGGGACCACAGAGACCCGAATGGCCCCGAACCGAACCTCCTCGATCTAGCAGACTTCCTGGCGAGAGAAGTCAGCAGCCTACGGCTAGATACATTCGGACGGAGCACCCCTGGCTCCAGAGAAGGAACCAGACGACTAAATGATGGAAGAAGATCGGTGACTGTGATGCACCAATCGGAGTCAGTACCGAGCAGCAGGAGCCACAGTACCCCCTCCAGAACGGAGAAGTGGAAGATAGTGTGCCCCTACTGTGAGAAAGAACACTGGCTAGCGCAATGTGACTCCTTCCCCAAGCTGAACGCGGAGGAAGCAGGTCAATGGATAAAGTCCAACAAGCGCTGTTTTCGCTGTGCGCGCTCACACATGGCAGCCGAATGCCGCTTAAAGAAAAGGTGCACCAAGTGCGATGGAGCCCATCTGGACATACTTCACGACAGTAACAGACGGCGCCCTTCACCTGCACCATCCAGCCGCAAAGCGAGCGTCATGTACATCGATCCCGCCAGCAGCAGTGGAGCCCGAGTACTCCTAAAAGTAGTGCGTGTGACACTAAGCTACCAGAATAAAGTCCTGGACACTTACGCCGTCCTCGATGACGGGTCAGAGAAGACCCTGCTGCTCGCCTCCGCTGCGGCCCAGCTAGGGCTGCGGGGAAGCGAAACCCAAATGACAATTCGGACAATAAGACGAGATTTGAAGACGATAAAGGGCGAGAGTGTCTCATTCTCTATCGCAGCAAGCGGCCAGCCTGAGCGACGGTACCAGATTGCAGACGCTTTCACCAGCCAAGAAATAGGACTGTCGCGGTACACATACCCCGTCGCCAAGCTGATGGAGAAATATGCACATCTGCGCAAGTTACCGATCCCGCTCATAGACAATGCTATGCCGACCCTGTTGATAGGCTCCGACCATGCAGACCTCATTGTCCCGATAGACCGGGTTCATACCGGACCCCGAGGCTGTCCTGCAGCAGTCGAGACCCGTTTGGGATGGACTCTCCAAGGCCCGCTCGCCAAATCTCTCAACCGAAGTACAGCCACTAGATGTCTCCACTCCCGAGTCACAGAGGGAGAAACCGCACTCCTGCAACACGTAGAGCGGCTATGGAGCTTGGAACAAATGCCCTTTAAGAATGGAAAGAAAGACATTCGCTCTAAAGATGACATTTACGCCATTCACCTCCTCGAGACAGGGACCAAGAGAGTCCCGGTCAACGGCGTGTTGAGATACGCCACGCCACTCCTGCGGCGAGAAGGAATGCCTACTTTCCACGCCAAGACAGACGCCATAGAACGGTACCTGCTGAACACGGAGCGGCGCTTAGCCAAGAACCCCGCCCAAGAGAGTGTATACCGCGCTGAGATTGAGAAGCTCATCACAGCGGGACACGTCACAAAGATGGACATTAAAGAGGCTGACCAGACCACTGAATCGTGGTACGTGCCCCACCACAAGGTCCATCACAACGGTAAAGACCGCATAGTATTTAACTGCAGCTACCAGATCGGATCCCAAAATCTGAATAAAGAGTTACTGCCCGGTCCCACACTCGGCCCCTCCCTACTCGGCGTTCTACTCCGCTTCCGCCAGGAAAAGGTGGCCATCAGCGGGGACATTAAAGGAATGTTCCTGCAGGTGAGATTAGTAGAGGCGGACAAGCCCCTGTTACGGTTCCTATGGAGAGAGAAGCCAGGAGATGAGCACCCAGCCATCTACCAATGGGAAGTCCTCCCCTTCGGAACGACGTGCAGCCCCTGCTGTGCGACATTTGCACTACAGAAACATGTAGCAGAGGACCCAGCAGCGGACGAAGAGGTCCGACACAGCGTAAAGAACATCTTCTATGTAGACAACTGTCTACAAAGCCTTTCAACCCAGGAAGAAGCCGAGGCTCTCCTGATTAAACTCCGCGCCTCATTGATCAAAGGCGGCTTTGATCTCAGGCAGTGGGCCAGCAGCGATCCGCAAGTACTGCGCAGCCTCTCCTCCGAGGACAAGGCAGCCAGCAGCGAGACCTGGATGGCTACAATCCCGGGAGAAGCCCAGGAGATGACCCTGGGATTGGTGTGGCGATTCAAAACAGATTCGCTTCACTACAGACACAAGCCCCTGACTACGGAGCAGGGAAGGCCGGCGGCGGCGCCGACCACCAGACGGAGTGTGTACACAACACTCGCCCGACAATATGACCCGCTAGGATGTATTCTACCGTACACCACCAGGGCAAAAATGATTGTACGAGCATTGTGGGACAAGTACCAGGGCTGGGACGACCCCATTCCCGCACACCTTGCATCCACCTGGAGAGAGTGGGAGATGGAGCTCCACTCACTCCCAGGCGTTAATATGCGCCGAAGCTACTTCCCACCCACGGTGAGGCCAGAGACATGTAAAATGGACTTACACGTCTTCAGTGACGCCTCAGAGGTCGCATACGGATCAGTAGCCTACTTGCGGGCCCAAGACCAAGGGGGAGAGATCTACACAGCATTTGTCCTCGCCCGCTCGAGAATAGCCCCACGCAAGCAACAATCTATCCCACGTCTAGAGCTCTGCGCAGCCCTAGCCGGAGCGCACCTAGCCACGCTCATCCAACGTGAGCTCACCATACCGGTGTCTAGAACAATCCTGTGGTCAGATTCCACGACGGTACTCGCCTGGATCAAATCGGACTCATGCAAGTACAAAGTCTTCGTGGGAGTCAGAGTCACCGAGATTCAAGACTTAACCGAAGAGTTAACCGGAGAAACAGAGTGGCGCTACGTTGATACAAAACAGAACCCAGCTGACGTCATCACCCGGGGGATGCCCCTGGATGACCTCACCCGTCGCAATGTCTACAGTGACGGCCCCGCATTCCTAAGACTCCCGGAAGGACAGTGGCCCATGCCTATCCCGAGGGAAGCAAGTCCAGAGGAGGTGGAAATTAAGAAGTCTGTGTTCTGTGGATTGAGCACCGTAGCCTCCACCGACCCTAACATAAACGATTGCACGTCCATAGAGAGTGCACAACAAAGAACATTCCTGCGGTACCACCCGGAGTGCAAGTCCCCCGCTGATATGTCAGCAGCTAACTACGAGGAAGCAGAATTGCTTCTACTGCAGCAAGCCCAGAGAGACTCGTTCCCCGATGAATTGGCCTGTCTACAGGGAGGAAAGCCCGTCCCATCCGACAGCAGATTAATTCACCTGGCCCCCGAGAGCGACGCTCACACCCTCATCAGAGTGGGTGGTCGCCTACGCAGAACCCCCAACATACTCCTGATGGGGCGGCTAGATCCCACATTACCCCAGACAATGTACCGGCCTGAAGAAGCGAACGGCCGACGAATGTGGAGGTACAGCCAAGTATTAGCCGACAAGTTTTGGAACAGTTTCCTACTGCACTACCTACCGTCTCTACAGACCCGCCAGAAGTGGGTAAAGGAGAGAGACAATTTGACAGAAGGAACAGTCGTCATGATTATTGATCAATCACTGCCCAGAGCTATGTGGCCGGCCGGCCGCGTAAGCAAAGTGATCACCGGTGCCGACGGCAAGGTCCGAGCAGCTGAAGTGCTCGTCCAGGGTCGCACTTACACCCGTCCCGTGGCAAGGCTCATAGAACTGCCTCGACTCCCAGACACAATCGATGATGACCATGACCCTACAACCCTATGACTTTGTGAAGTTGACTGACCCCTACAGCAAACCCTTATGTGTAAATAGACAACGCGATTAATCTGTCTCTGTTTAACTGATTAGGTCTGGGACCTATTCAGGGGGTGGCTGTTGTGAAGGGCCAGATTAAACCGAATATATATATTTATTTATATATATATATTTAATTGTATTTGTATATTCTCTAATATTCCCTGATATCCCTTGTATATTCCTTGTACAATATGCATTGAATATCCATTCTAGCCTACTGAACATCCCATAATAGTCTCCATTCTACTATTGGTCGAGACCTTGGTGCCAGGCTGCCATACCCCTCAGACCCAGTTCAAACGTACCGCTCGACATGTACGAACAAGTCCTAGTTCCGCGTAGGAATTTGGCTACCGCACCACTAATGGGACTATTTGTTCATAGTGCGTATATATACTGCGCTACTAAAGTAGGACTTTCTTTTCAGTCCAGTTTCTTACCCTCCAATAGAGTCACAGACGTAAAGCCTCCCCGCGATGCCACGTGTGGGAGTAAGGCCAAGTTCGGCCTACCATCGGTATTGAGACATCGTGTATATTAATATTTGAATAGTCATATTTGGCACTATATCGTCGAGTTGGACGTAGTCTATTAAGCTAATAATAGTCTGTTAATATATAGTGCTTCGTGCGGTGAGAATACTACCGTAGTCAGTACCCCATCGTTTCGGGCAGAGAACTGGCTGCTTACCCAGGGTGGTTGACCCTATGTGAAGCTGCACCCGAGGAGCCCCAGAGCCGACGAGCGAGTGGACCTGTATACCGGATTATTCTACCGACGACAGCCCGCCTTCCCAGGCACGGATTATGCTTTGGATACTTTGATTATTCTATGGATAAAGACCCCCGACACTACCGTGTGTTGGAACCCCCCCCCTGGAGAGGACTCAAGGTGAGGAGACGCTCTGCAAGACGAGGTCTCTCCACATCTCTCCCCCGTGGACCGGAGAGAGCCGGCCCACAAAGAGTCCACCTGCTTTCATCTGTGGTCCAAGGATCGCCGGCGCATTGAACGGCACTACAGTGGGTTCACCTGGGATACCCTTGGCCGGACGAGGCAGCTGGATTCTACCCCCCCCCCCCTCCTACTCCTGTCGGCTTACAAGCGACCGGATTAACCCCCTCTAGTGTATCCAGCCTATAATCATTAAAGTATCATTGCTGTTATTCCTTAACTATTCCAGGTCGTATATTTACCACCTGCGCCTTCAGAGATTGGACATTATCTATTGATATACCGACGAATACTCCTTGCCATAAAAGTGCATACTATTTCAATTCATAAATGTAATTAAGTGATTAAGTGCTTATTCTACACACCATCGCTGTGTAGGAAATAAAGACCTGTTTCTAATTCGTACATTTGTGTTGGATCCGTTTCATCTACGTGAGAGTGTTCATGATAATATATTTATGCCGTGTACTGGGTGGCCGAATATTAAGTACAAAGGTAGTGGTAGTAAGTATCATATCTAGTAATACAGTCAGGGAATTGTACCCCTCAGTTACAAACACCATGAGAATGTCATCTATGTACCTTTTCCAAAAAATTACATTTTTCAAGAGGGGCGAGGCATCTTGGTTGTGGATAAACTGGGATTCCCAGTGGCCCATAAATAGGTTGGCGTAATTAGGTGCGAATGCAGAACCCATGGCAGTACCCTGGATTTGAATGTACCATTTATCATCAAGCATGAAGTAATTAGATTTCAAAATAAAATTCGTCAAGCTGAGTAAAAAATCAGAGGAGACTTCATCATTTGTACCCAGAAAATGAGGACGGCCTGGCGGCCATGTCATTTTTTCTTTATGGTCCACTGGGAATCCCAGTTTATCCACAACCAAGATGCCTCGCCCCTCTTGAAAAATGAAATTTTTTGGAAAAGGTACATAGATGACATTCTCATGGTGTTTGTTGGCTCGGAAGATGAGTTATTCCAGTTCAGGGAGTATATCAATGGTACACATCACACTTTAAAATTCACGATGGTACACAGCAGAGAACATATTGATTTCCTAGACTTACGGATATCAACAGATAATGAGGGAAACCTGAACACTACTATTTTTCGTAAACCAACAGACCACAACACTATTTTACATGCACAGAGTCATCACCCGAGATGTATGGTAGAGAATATCCCATACGGACAATTCCTGCGCCTTAAACGTATCTGTAGTGATCCCACAGACCTAGAAAAAAAGGCAGATGAAATGAGTAACAGATTTGAACAGAGGGGATACAAGGCATCAGTGGTGCATACAGCCAGAAATAAGACAAAACATGTACAGAGGGAAACCATTTTGGAATCTGACAAAAGAGACACCCCTGGTAACAGAGTCACATTCGTTTCAGAATATAGTACTTCATCTCAAGTTGTTAAAAACATTATTTACAAACACTGGAACATACTCAAATGTGACCCTCTTTTAAAAAACATTTCTTCATTACCACCAAGATTTTGTTTTAAAAGGGGAAAGAACATAAGGGACGCTGTCGTCAATTCTATGTATAAATCCCCTGTAGTAAGTCACTCTAACTGGCTAACAGAGCTGTGTGGTAACCATCCATGTGGTCGATGTACCCATTGTTCAAACACTATGAAAACAAAGGTTTTCTACCATCCACAGTCTGGGCAGGAATATAAAATAAGGGACCTTATTAATTGCAACGCCACTCATGTGATATACATGCTGAAATGCCCCTGTGGTAAGGTCTATGTTGGACAAACAAAACGAAATTTGAAGGTGCGAATAGCAGAACACAAGGCAGCCATTAGGAACAACAATATGGATTATGCCATTGCGAGACACTATAAGGAGAGAGATCTATATGAATTGAAAATGGGGGACCCTGATGGAAACAAGACAAACGTCTTTCTCAGGTCTGCATCCCCTTAACAATTGTATGTATTGAGCCGTACTGTATTGTACCCATTCTGCAATCTGTTAAATAAAGTTTTCATTCATTCATTCATTCATGTATCCACAGCCTCTCTAAGGTTCATTGGAATCGAAAGAGTCACCCTACCACCCAGGGGCGGTGATATAATAAAACTTCTCTTAAAAAGGGAAGCGTACTGGATTTTTACTCTGAATTCTGTAGAACCCCATGGTCTAAATGAATCCCTCGAGCTGAATCCATTTTTGTAACCACTATCCGTTCTGTGTAACCTATATGGGTGTGGTTTTAAGTCTGTTTTAAACTGTTTATCAGGTCTAATGACCTAGGTATTTGTCACTTCTCTCATATTGTTTTATTATATATAATTTTCAAAAATGAGTCTGTGTATGTATGTGGTCTCTAGGCATCATTCCTATACATAAGAGTGATATGTATCCTGCAAAATGATAAAATTTAAATGTGATAATTGAGTAGCCAATGGGCTTGATGTGTTACGATTTGTCACTTCTCTCATATTGTATTATATATAATTTTCAAAAATGAGTGTGTATATATGTGGTCTCTATGCATCATTTTTATACATAAGAGTTATATGCATTACATCCTGCAAAATGATCAAATTAAATGTGATAATTGAGTAGCCAATGGGCTTGATGTGTTACGATGTGGGGTGGAGTATGCTGTACATAATGATGATCATTGACACCTGCTGCATAGCACCTGAGGAAGCGATAGCGAAACGCGTTGTGCAACAATAAAAAAGCAAAAACCAGTCCTGTGGAGTGTGCGGTCCCTTCTTTCCCTTGAAGGTATTCTCCTTTTAGTTTATATATCTCTCTTGCGCTGACCTGCACCTCCAGTCGGGGTCCAACCAGATGTGCACGAGTCTTATTTAGTTTAATATATATATATATATATATATATATATATATATATATATATATATATATATATTAGGGCTGTCATTTTATTGCTTTAATTAGATTAATTAATTACACAGCAAATTATCGCATTATGAAAATTAACTCAAAATGTATTACAAATGTTTTTTATTTTATTTTTATTTTTTTATAATATATTTTTTTTATCATTCATTCAATAAGAATGTAGAATACACATTTACAGACTTTTTTTTAATATGGTCCATTTGTATGTTCTTGGTATCTGATTCTAGGGACATGAATCTCAGGGAATGTATTCCCAGGATCTAGCCCCAGAAATACTGTGGGCTAGATCCACAAAGAATGGATTGCACGGTGCAAGTTGCACCCTTACTTACAATTCATTATGAATTTAAAATGGGGGACCCTGATGTAAACAAGACGAAAGTCTTTCTCTGGTCTGCATCCCCTTAACAATTGTGTGTATTGAGCCATACTGTATTGTACCCATTCTGCAATCTGTTAATAACATTTTCATTCAATCAATCAATCTGAGCGGAATGAAGATTTTATTTTGAGTAAATTGTAATGAACCAAATGAGAATATCAATACATTTTTTTTTTTATCTTTGACTGTGAATAACACCATGCTCAAATTGACCAGACCTGAAAAATCTAAGCAAATTAATAGATGGAAGATGATTAAACAGAAGGTTTTGTACTAGATACAGTACTGAATTCTGCCATCCGGACACATGCAATTTGAAATATGATTATAGAATATAGAATATCAGGCATAAAATGGTTATGCGATTAAAATGCGTTTAATTAGATTAATTAATTACAAATCCTGTAATTAATTAGATACATTTTTTTAATCGCCTGACAGCACTAATATATATATATATATAGTGCGCATAGTACAGTGCGTGCTCCAAGTCAGACTGGATGGCACATCTCTGTCAAATCCATTCTGAGAACGGAACGCAGTGCCCGCGACGCGGGTCAAAGTCAGTTGTTTATTTATTTATTTTTTACTGTTTGCATACGAGGTGGTCCGCAAATGTTCTTGATAACAAGTGGTCTGCATAAACAAGAAGTTTGGGAACCACTAATACAGACAATCTCTAAATATGCATTCTATGCTATGTATACAGTACTGTATATAAATGTCATGATATATATCTGCATTAGCCTTGGGCGGTATGACGGTATTACGGTATACCAGGGTATTTCGAAAACCCCGTCGGTATGATTCTCAATACCGTGACGTCACAGACTGTGCGCCAAATCACAAATGGGTTTCCTTCTATTACACTGACACGGAGTTGATTGTAGTGCACATCATGCGCCAGCAGAGGGCAGGGCAGTCTGTCTTTCCCTCTCTCAGTCAGAGCTCAGCAGAGCAGGATGACGCAACGCGCGTGTTCCTTTGGGTCTTTCATCTCGTGTGTGTGTATTAATCTGCACAACAAATAAAGACTTATTCTTCTATAGAATGCGGTTATGGACCGATGGCCGTCCGTTTATTAAGATCGAATGGACCATGGGTCCACTTCCAGACATTGGATGATTGAGGAATCGGGAAACAGAGCGTTTTTCTAACGTTTTGAAATGGATTTGTGCATGAATGTGGACTCTGGGAGACGTTGTTTGGGTACCGGTAAGTTATGTTATGATTAAGCGATTGGAAGATGAGCGTACGAGATATGAATGCTGGGGAGTGTATGTTTGGTAAAGCGTTCCAGTTCGACTGTGTGTGTGTGTGTGTGTGTGTGTGCGTATTGGCTTTGCGATTCACTACAGGGGTTTAACGGCTTAAGCTGGGTTTTGATTATCACATAAATGCAGAATACATTTTGTGCGTCTGTATGTGTAGTTGTGTACTACTGTTGTGAGTTTGTGAGTCATATTGCTCTAATTTCAGCCTCCGTTATACGTTATTTGTTCCGTATGACTCGTTTCATATGTGTGTGTCTCGAATGTGCGCATTGATTTGTTTACTTTGGCAACACAGGCTATTATTTTTCTTTTTTTTGTACGATTTTCTTATATGGGTAAGAGTGCTCTCGACCACTCTTAGAATTTGGTCTTGCCTGAGAGAAAAGCAACAATAAGAAAACATTGCTGAATCCCAGGTAAGAACAAAATAATAAGAAATGCTAGTTAAGAACGAAATCTGTTCTTATATCGCTTCATGCATGAGGCCCATTGTCCATAGAGCAGTTCCAGACTTTGTACTTGTACATTTTTTTTTAGATTTAACACGTTAGGAAAGTTGTTCATGTCTTAGACCAGAGGAATAACCTGTATGAATGCACTGTCTTAGACCAGAGGAATAACATGCATGAATTCACTGTCTTAGACCAGAGGAATAACATGTATGAATTCACTGTCTTAGACCAGAGGAATAACATGTATGAATTCACTGTGTTACACCGTACAAAATACTCGAGTGACTGACGGACAATAGGCCTACGTGCGAATCTGTTGCACGCCGGTAGCCGGTACGCTCTTACGGGAAGCCTTGGTGGCGAGCTGCGGGGAACATAGAACCTTTATTTCAGCGGGGACTGTACGTGTTTATTTGACGTTACTGTATGATATAAGTGTGTATTAAAAGACAGAGCTGTTAATATATATCCTGCATCATCACATCAGGTGCATGATGAAATACTCGAGTGACTGACGGACATTTGGCGAGCCTTTATTTCAGCCGGGAACATAGGACCCGGGGAACATAGGACCTTTATTTCAGCGGGGAACATAGAACAATTTTTTTGTTCGGGAGCGTTCGAGGGGGGAACATAGGACCCGGGGAACATAGGACCTTTATTTCAGTGGGGAACATAGAACCCTTTTTTTGTTCGGGAGCGGGCGGGAGCGGGGAACATAGAACCTTTATTTCGGGAGTGGGGAACATAGGACCCTTTCTTTAAAAAAAGCGGGGAACATAGAACCCGGGGAACATAGGACCCGGGGAACATAGGGATGACCCCGATGTTACTAGCTAGCTAGAAAATGTCAGCTAACCGCTAGCTAACATAAAGAGTGACCTGTAATTCAATGCAGCAAAAATTAAGAGAAGGTGATGATTATAAATGTGTTTTATTGTATTACATACATACATACACATACATACATACATACATACATACATACATACATACATACATACATACATACATACATACCTGCTTGGTCCCGGCGTGACTCAGTTCCATCACAGTAACCGTGTAGTTGGTGCGATGACCTTGATCATCAAACTGGACATGACCACTCAACCCCTCTAGACGCACCTGGTACATACACACACACACACACACACACACACACACACACACACACACACACACACACACACACACACACACACACACACACACACACACACACACACACACACACACACACACACACACACACACACACACACACACACACACACACACACACACACACACACACACACACACACACATTTTAATACTTTATTTGGTTCCACAAATTATATTACATAAACAGGGAATCAATGTATCAGGGCCAAGCAGCACTGAACACTTAAGGGTACACATAGCACCTCCTTCTCCACGTGGCTAAGCTGCCAATACTAGCTGAGACAGAGCAATCTTTGGCAATTTGTTTGGCTTTTCTTTTAGACATTGCAGCAATTCTCAGACCGGTCATGGTGCATTTGTGTACATGGCCAAGACTTCCGAACACAAGTACACTACAGTATATCTACACCTATACCCAAGGTCAGCCATCACACTGAGCAGTGGTTGGTATTTGATATACTTGTCCCGGAAGGCCTGGTCTGTGTACAGATCAAAGGTACATCCTACTTCTATGACCAGCACCTCTCCGTGGCTGGTGTCAACAAAAACCACGTCCGGTGTATTTGGTATGTTAGCAAACACACACACACACACACACGCAGGGCCGCCTGGGAGAAATGCGAGGCCCTGTGCGAGATTTAAACTTAAATAATAGCGCTGCCCGAGGCTGGGCATGATACAGTCAACATAAAGAGAGAGAGAGAGTCTGTGATGATCCAGACAAAGAGTCTGTGGTCCAGAGAGAGAGAGATGAGTCTGTGGTCCAGACAGAGAGAGAGAGAGAGAGAGAGAGATGGGTCTGTGGTCCAGACAGAGAGAGAGAGAGAGAGAGATAAGCAAGACAGCTAAGATGAGCCCCTAAAGGATATTCAACTTTTAATGGAAGAACAAAACAGAAGGAAAAGATAACTTCACAAAGGCAACATGAATATACATAGATCCAAAAGGACAAAGATCAACACTTAAATCCAAAGAGAAGAGGATCTATACCAGAGAAAACAAAGTAGCAAGGAGCCAACGGCCGACATCAGCTAAGGAGGCTAACTGCAAATAGAGTAGCCAGGTACTGACACCAGGTACACACCGTTAGCTATGACAGCTAGCCGGCCCGTTTGGCTCAATATAACGTTAGCTACGTTAGCTAGCCGGCCCGTTTTGGCTCAATATAACGTTAGCTACGTTAGCTAGCCGGCCCGCTTTGGCTCAATATAACATTAGCTACGACAGCTAGCCGGCCCGCTTGGCTCAATATAACGTTAGCTATGTTAGCTAGCCGGCCCGCTTGGCTCATTATAACGTTAGCTACGTTAGCTAGCTGGCCCGCTTGGCTCAACATAACGTCTACGACAGCTAGCCGGCCCGCTAGTTCAACATAACGTTGGCTATGATAGTTAGCCGGCCCGCTAGCTCAACATAACATTAGCTACGATAGCTAGCTGGCCCGCTAGCTCAACATAAGGTTAGCTACGATAGCTAGCCGGCCCGCTGGTCCAACAGAACGTCAGCTACGATAGCTAGCCGGCCCGCTGGCTCCACACAACGTTAGCCAACATAACGTTAGCCAACTTAGCCACGATAGCTAGCCGGCCCGAGAGAGAGAGAGAGAGAGAGATATCTCCACGGCGGGAAATTTAAAACTCACCAAACGTCCAAGAGGATGGAGACAACCGCGTGGAGTTGACGAAGTTCATCTGCCGAACGACCGTCCTCTTCATCTTGGCATAACAATGCTGCACGCGCTCTCTCTAGGTTAGCTAATGCTAGTTAGCCTTTAGCTAAGCTACTAGCCGACATGGCTATCCCGACTGAACCACACGTTAGCACTCAATATTATAACGTAGCTAAAGCTAACTAGCTGTCCCTGCCTTTAGCTAAGCCGAAATGGCTAGCCTGACTGAACTTTCTAACATGCAACAACTTTCATCTTCAGTCCATCTGCTGAACGACCGTCCTCTTCGTCTTGGCTGGCATAACCTCCAATGCTGCACGCGCGAAATAGTCAGACGCAGCTGACGCACGCCGGCCGACTGTACACATGTAACCCCTCCCTTCGTTGAAACCAATAGTATGTCTGCTGCAGAGCCCCAGAGCTCCAATAGTGTATCTGCAGAGCCGCAGAGCCAGGACCAAGTCAGACACATTCTACAAACATGTCTAATGTGAAATATATAAGCATATAAGCAAAACTAGATTTTAGGTCTGTGATGAAAAAGGGCCTCGCGGGAAGGGGGGCCTTCCAATTTTCTTTTTTTTTAATTATAAAAAAATAATAAATACGTTTTAAATTATTTTTTTTGCGAGGCCCCTCTTCCCGCGAGGCCCTGTGCGACCGCACTGCTCGCACACCCCCTGAGGCGGCCCTGCACACACGCACACACACACACACACATAGAGAAAGCAGCTGTAATAAGCTACAGTATGTGTAAATGATGACATAAAGAGAAAAGAAGAGGTTATATTTCATTGGCTACGCTTTCTGCTTCGCCTATGCGCAGGGGTCAGCAACCTTTACTATCAAAAGAGCCACTTTTCCCCCGTCCCACAAAATAAAATGCTCAGGGAGCCGCACAACCTATTTACCCTTAAAATGAAGATAACACAGTGTATAACGTTTTATATATCCCCAAGCATACCCCACATTTAGCATAAAACGCCTGACAATTGCATACCCAAAGTAATTTGCGATTTGTTATACTTTATACTTATAGCACACAGTTTGTTGCATTAATGGGATTATAAAGCAACAAAAAGAAAAAAAATTACTTTTTAATTGCTGTTTTTACCTGTTTTTACCAAAGGAAAACCTCAAACTCTTATGAAGAGGAGAAAAAATACTGGCTGTGTAGACCTATTTTTTAATAAAACACAGAAGAGGAGACAAAACACTGGTGTCTGTAGACCGACTTTGAAATAAAACCCTGAACTATTCAGGTATATTTGAGTCCTTCCCTTATTTGTGGAACATTTATTAAATAGAAAGTAGTCCACTTTGAAAAAAGAATACCATGTGTAGACCTACTTTGAAATAAAACACAGAAAAGGAGAAAAAACACTGGCATCTGTAGACCTACTTTTAAATATAACCCTGAACTATGCAGCTCTATTAGAGTCCTTCCCTTATTTGTGGAAAATCTATAAAATAAAAAGTAAATGTTTCATTGTTCGCAAATTTCGCACCACATATCAGGCATACAGGTAAGCCTTTTGTTGACTAAATATCTTAGTTGATGAAATATTTTTTCATTTCAGTGTCACAGTATGACATCGATCTCCAAAATAAAAAAAAAAAAAAAAAAAAAGTAAAACAATGCACCTTCTCATAGCTGTCAACATTGGCAGGTAATTTTTTTTACATGTTAGCCCCGCCCCTTCCCCCCGGCCCCGCCCCTCCCACCCGGCCCCGCCCCTTCCCAATGGAGCTGCCTCGTCGCTGCCATCTGCTGGTCAAAACCTGTATGTACCCAGCCATTCTACAATCTGAAGTTTTCAAGGGTAAACTGTAAAAAAAAATGTTTTCACAGGAAATTCACTGTATTATTTTACAGATTACTTTTGTTTTCCTACTTTAAGTGTAAATGCTATAAAAATACAGTAAATTACCTTTTATCAAAATATTAACCATTAAATAAAGGTTGTAATCTGTAAATGTATTTGATTTTACTGTAAATGTTATGATGAATTGAAAATGGGGGAAGAAATCCTTCTCTGGTCTGCATCCCCTTAACAATTGTGTATTGCAGCATACTGTATTGTACCCATTCTGCAATCTGTTAAAGTTAGCAATCAATCATTGTATTACCATAGTGTCTTTATACCTTCATCACTGTAGGCTACATATTAATACTACAACTCAAGAAGAATCAAGAGGTTTATTTGTCACATACATAGTGAAATGCAGGTGGTCACGCCCGCATTGAATGTGCAAAATACAAAAAATAGGCATAGAAAAAATATAGGTAACACAAGATATGCATGATAAGAAAAGACATGCCATGTTCCTGAAACACTGGTTCCTATGTACACTACAATATACAATTGTAACTCTTAATGTATCTAAACTATACAATACCTCCTTCCTTTTAAAGTGACATTTCGTGCAAAATACAATAAAAATAGGCAGAAAAAAATAGGTAACACAAGATATGCATGATAAAAAAAGGCCATGTTCCTGAAAAACTGGTGCCTATGTACACTACAATATACAATTGTAACTCTTAATGTATCTAAACTATACAATACCTCCTTCCTTTAAAGTGACATTTTGTTTAAAGTGATCTGTACTGTACATACATCTGATTAGTATTTTTTTTTATTGCACTTTACTGTTACATTTGCACTCTTGTTGGATGCCAAATGTCTTTGTTGTACTGTATAATGACAATACATTTTAATCTAATCTAATTAGACTGATACGTCATCTGCTGTGGGGGTCTCTTGCATCGGCCAGGGACCTGTTGTAGATATAGGTTGCAGACCTCGCATTTCTCAATACCTTCTGAGAAGGAGTGTATTTGTGAGCTGGACCAGTGATTGATCTTGCATGACAGTAAAGCACAAATAGTACTGTTGTCCAATGCCATTCTGTTTTCTGTGACAATCTTCTTCACCATACTGAATACCCTTTCAGAGCTGGCATTGCTGTGTGGAATGCATAACAGAGCCTTCATAAGTCTTGTCAGCTCACTGAACCTCAAGTCCTTGCCTAGAAGGCCCCAAAATCTGTCGATTCTGTCTTCTTGGGGGAGCTCCTTGCTATCGGTCACCTGGTAGTCGATGAGTTCCTCTTTCAGCCCATCCAGATTGAAACTCAACTGAGGGAACAGGGCTCCTAGCCTTGTCACTGTAAAACAAAACCATACAATACATTATACAATATACAATACAATACTTCCCAACAGTCAAAGTATCTTGCCACTTGTTTTTGCCGTTTTCAACTGGAAATTATAATTCTATTCTAACTTGAAACGTATTCTATCAGTCTTCAACTGGAAACTGTTGCTAATATCTACCCGTCTTTAAAAAGGGTTAACTGGAAACTTCTAATATCTACCCTATCTTCAGGTATCTTCAACTGTTTCTATACCTGTCATTGGAGTTATGGCAAGCCGCGATGCAGGGTCTAGCACTGTCAGGTCATTCAGGAGTTGGGAGTCGATTGGACTTCGTAGAACTGCTTCATAGAAGGCTCTTACAGTTTTAAAACAGAGTAAAACAATAATATTCATTAGTGTCATTTCAGGCACACAACAGACTTCTCAAGTTGAGATCATAACTACAATAATAATAATAATATACTCACTGAAAGATTTTCTTCCTGGTTGAGACAGGGAGTTCTGCCTGTTGGATGAATGCGCGTGTCTGTTCTCCAATGAAGAGAGCTTCATCTGCCATCTGATGTACGTGCATAGTTCACCTCCTTGAGAGGCACAGGCCATCTGATACTGCAGTACCTCAGCAGCTTCAGGCTGTCTGAGTCTGTAAACTCCACAAACTCCTTGTAGATCTCACATGTCTTTGCACTGAAAACAAGAACATATTTTGTAGGTAAAAACAAAGAAGTTCCAGGCACTCTTCATATATATACTCTTCATCTAAACACTGGATTCACACTACAAGAACGCTGCAGCCCTCCTTGTTCTAGTTTATATTTTGTAGGTCGTCTGCTCATGGTGTAGGCTACTAATATATGCTATGGCACCTGTTGAGCAAAATAGTCCATTGATTAGATTTGATTGTCCTTTATATTAACAAAACAGTATTATTTATAGATCCTTTTCACAGCAGCCATTTAACAGAACGCAGGGTAAACCTAGGCTAGTATATTGTCTATTCATTAGTAACGTTAGCTGCTAGCTAGTCTGTGGCTAGCAATGAAAGCCACTAAATGGGGGAGGGGACCCTGATGTAAACAAGACGAAAGTCTTTCTCTGGTCTGCATCCCCTTAACAATTGTGTGTATTGAGCCGTACTGTATTGTACCCATTCTGCAATCTGTTAATACAATTATCTGTTAAATAAAGTTTTTCATTCATCATCTTACCTTTGATGAGTTGGGTGACTTTCGTTTTCCCAGTCGAGTACTTCTGAGCAATGGCAGAGTCGGGGTACATATCTGCTACGCTCCGGTTGTACTCGTCGCAGAAACTGAAGGCCACGTTGGATTTTGCACAAATCATGGCCATTTTAACTTCAGCTTTGGTGACCAAATCAGCCTCTGCTGTGTTTCTCGTCACGAACGCAGTCATAACACGGGCATTTTTCATAGCCTCTATTTGCACTAAACCCCTCCTTTATCCGGTCGCTGTTCTTCTTCTTCTTCGGGTCGCAACAGTCTTCCGGTCTGACTTCCTGTGATAACGTTCTAATCTATTCTGCTGCCATCTGTCGTCACGGAGGGGAATTTCAGCCATTTTGTAAAAATTAATAGGTAAAAAAAACGTGCAAATTCCGTGAACCGTGAGGAGGGCGTGAAGAAGGTTGAAATACCATACAATCCCGGGAAAAACTGGACTGTTGACAGGTATGACCTTCCATCTGTCCGACCACGCCCACCTCCGGCCGGCTGATGTGGTGGTCAACTCCCCCTTCCTCATTATTTTAACGAAACGTTGCGCTCACAGGCCTTCGGCAGTATTGGAAATATAGAGTTTTAGTTGGTTAGTTAGGTAGGAGCTGTACGGATATTCCACAGAAGTCCTTTTTTTCAGGACTTCCCCAATGCTGCTCGTTATGGAGTTTTTTTCTTAGCAGACCGGCAATTCCTTGTCGAAGGACTGCCGGTATGCTATGGCGCGGCCGGTGGACAGGCTATCGAACCAGGGGAAAGACTTGTTTGTCTTCCCTGGCGTGCTCCCCTCCAAATGCCTTTTTACTCCCACGTGGCGTGATGGGGTTAATTGCAGGCTGGACATGGCGGAGCGCGTCATCAAGAGAGGTGCGTCAGAGGGAATCGCAGAGCAGTGGGGTTCCCTGGGCCCCGCCCTCGTCAGGTACAGAGGGAGCCGCGACATGTAGCCAGAAACGGAGGTGTCTGCATATCATGCTTGTTTGTTTATGAAAGTGTAAGACCGCTCTATTGAGCCAGCAGTTTTGTGTTAAAACAGGCGGACAGCCATTCGCCCCACGTGTTGCGTGCGCTCTGACCAGACATTTCTACATGTAAACATCAGCGCTGACGGGACAAGCTGACGCCGCCGCTGGGCGTGTGTCGTTTGGACGCGCTTTGTGGAGAGCCGTCCGGAAGGGCTTTGCTCCTTCACCCAAGAAAAAGAGGAGCGTGAGTGACCAGCGGCAGGTGTACATCAGAAGCCCCAGGTGTGTGCGTGCTAAGCTTGTGTAACCTTGAGGTGTGTGTCCCTTCTCTCTCGGGAGAAGTGGACCGCCCTGTCATGTCTGCTGTGTCTGTTTTAGCCTCTACCGGCTTAAATGCTCTGTTTTTTCTTGTGACCGCTGACCGCACTTCTTTAAAGGGGTAGCGACGGCCTGGTTTTACCTTGTGTTATGTCTCACGGCAACGGGCAATTGTATGTTTAGACATATATTTATATATGGTACACTGGTACACTGGGGCGGCTGATTGGCGCAAGTGGGAGAGGCGCTCGCCACTAACGCAGGATACGCTGGGTTCGAGCCCAGCTCTCGGCGTTGCTACCGGCTGGCCGGTCGTTCATACTAACACAATTGGCAAGTGTTAGAGGGTGGGAAAGCCGGAGGGTGGGGATTGGACGTTGTGGACAGCGACTCCTACAGGTCGGTTTGTTGACGTCGGTGCGGCGGAAACAGGAAGTAGCGGGGGCAGTGTGAGCCTTCCACGCGTAACTCCTCGCCACTGAGAGTTCGAGCTGCTGCGGTGAAAAGATGCGACAGGGTTCCTCCTCGTGGTTTGGGAACCCATGGTTTCTGGTTTGGGAACACCTGCACCTTCTTTGTGGGGACAATACTGTCGGCAAGTGATGTTATGAAACTCACGACCGTGTCCGCGAACTCGCTGACGTCACTGGCGCTTCCTTGAAACATCCCCCAGTCTACGTCCTCGAGAGCGTCCTGAAGCGTGGCCTCTGATTGGTCGGACAATTTTTTTGCCTTACGTGACGCCGTCGTGTCTGTAAGCAGGGATCAGGTAAATGGAGTCATGATCGGACGTGCTAGTAGCCCCCGCTAATGGCGGAGCCGGTACAGCTTTGTAGCCGGCTCTGAACAGGGTGTAGCAGTGGCGAGCGTGTTTCCCCCTCTGGTGGTGCAGGCGATGTGCTGAAAGAAGGATGGCATAACTTTTTTCAGATTTGCCTTGTTGAAATCGCCGGCTACGATCATGGCTGCGTCTGGATGTTTTATCTGGTGAATGCTGAGATGCTCCGCCAGTTCCGCCAGAGCCCTGACAGTGTTTGCCTGGGGAGGGATGTATACTGCAGTCAAAATGATGGCTGTAACTCTCGGGGTAGGTGGAATGGGCGGCATTGAATGGCCAGATGTTCCAAATCCGGCGAGCATGAACGGGAGAGTACCTTTACCTCCTTGGGATTAACCCAACTGTTGTTGGTCAGAAGGCATACCCCCCCGCCGATGCTCTTACCGGAGGCTTCCGTGCGATCCACTCGGAAGACGGTGAAGGAGTCCGAGGGAGAGACGCTATGGTCCGGAGTCACTGGCTTCAGTCATGTCTCCGTGAAGCACATAACGTTACAGTCTCTGATCTCTCGCTGGAATCGGACCCTCGCTCTCAAATCGTCCATCCTACCCTACAACGTATGATGCCAGTGATGTTTCCATAAAAAAAGTAGTAAAAATAGACATAATGACTAAAAGTGTGCACAATCATTGCTGAGCGAAACCGACGGCGACTAACCTGTGGCGCTCCCTCTGGTGTTGTGGTTGTGGTATTCACTGACCTTTGGGAAGTATTTTGACATGTACATGGGTACCTTAGTCGTGTAGTGTATCTTGTAGACCAGGCCCATTGCAAGTTGCTGTACTCTGTCGTTGACTCTAAGCCATCCTAGGTTGTCAAAGTGGGCAGAGGTGAGGTGGGTTCTAGGAGTAAGGTCAAGCAGTAGTCTGACCAGTTTGTTTTGTGATGTTTGTAATTTAGTTTTTAGCGCCTTTGAGGTGCTTTGGTACCATGAGGTGCAAGCATAGTCGTAGTACCCTTTTTTTTATTTTTTTTTATTGGTCTTTTTCCCCCTCCATTTTCCTCCGATTTTCTCCCATCCCAATGTTAGTCGTATGCCAATTCCCAGTCCCTTCCTGGTCGCTGCGCTTTACCCCCCACAGTCAGATCATTTGGGAGAGTGGAGGCTACCACGTGCTTCCTCCGACACACGTCCAGCCAATCACCGCTTCTTTTCACCTGGCAGCGCGGATTCTCATTGAGAGGGCGTAGCGTGTGGGAGGACCACACTATCCCCCTCACGTCCAATCCGCGCTTAGCAGGCGCCGCGATCGAACTGTAGGAGTCGCTGTTTACAACGACCCGGACCCACCCCGCCAGCTTCTCCCACCCTCTGATACAGCCAATTGTATCAGTGCAGACGGCCAGCCAAGCTGGTGACAACCCCGGAGCTGTGAGCTGGATTCGAACAGGCGAACCAAGCTCACAGCTCCGGGGCTGGTGACGAACGCAATCTCCGCTCGACCACCTAACCGCCCGTCGTAGTACCCTTTTAATGAGTGCTCCTGCCAGAGTCTTCAGGGTATTCTTGTTTACCAGTGTCATAATCTGAACTCTCTGAACAATCCTCTGCCGCCCCCTGGCGGTCTGTTCGCGCTACTACAGGCACAGGCGACCTCCCTGTGGTTACATATTGTCTGGAGCCTGTTGACTGTAGTTAATAATGTCCTCCCCTGTCTGGGGATGTTTATGTTCCAGTGAGCCCCTTGTTATTTAGCCCTGTGTTCCCTGTGTATATTCTTATGTCCTAGTCTATCCCTGTTGTTACCTGTGTGTGTATTCATATTCATATGTTAGTCTACTCTGACTAACTAACTAGTCCAGTCCCTACTGTTAGCATAGTTTCCACAGCTAGCATGGCCTCCTCTGTTGGTGAAGCCTCTACTGCCAGCATGGCCCCAGTTGTTAGCATAGCTACTGCTCGCACCTTAGCCCCATCTGCTAGCGTAGTTCGTACTGCTAGCAAGTCTCTGATAGCTAGTAAGTCTAGGAAAGCTAGCATAGCCTCACCTGCCAGAGTACCTACTGCTAACACCTCAGCTATGCCTGCTAGCCCCACTGTGTCTGTAGCTCATTCAGCTAGCTTGTCTCCCACTGCTAGGACTGCCCCTTCAGCTAGCAAGGTTAGTCTCCCTGGAGCCGCCCCGTCGGCTAACCCCATGGTTCCTACAGCTAGCCCCACTGTGGTTGTAGCTCATTCAGCTAGCTTGTCTTCCACTGCTAGGACTGCCCCTTCAGCTAGCAAGGTCAGTTTACCCACTGCTAGGACTGCCCCTTCAGCTAGCAAGGTCAGTTTACCCTCAGCCGCCCCGTCGGCTAACCCCATGGTCTCAACAGCTAGTACAGCCCTGTCTGCTAGCTTAGCCCCTGCAGCTAACCAGGCTCCCACAGCTAGTCCAGCCCCGTCGGCTAGCTTAGCCCCTGCAGCTAACCAGGCTTCCACAGCTAGTCATGCCACTGTCCTGATGAAGGCTGAATAGCCGAAACGTTGACGACAATGTTTGTTAATTTTTATAGTATTAGGAGTTTTATTTGCACCAACTGTTGGTGCATTATATGTGTATGACCGTCAGTCAATCATTGACATTGGATTAAGAAAAACTTACCGTTTGGATTGCTCTCTGGATCGGATCGCTGAACAGCAGAAATGGCCCACCGAGATCCTTTGTTATGCCGGCCACGGACAAGGAAAAAAGCTGCCGCGAAGACGAGGAAAGAGAGCCGGGGTCCGGAACAGACTGAGGTCCAAACGACACAGAACCACATTGCCCAGCATATTGTTGGCCAATGTGCAATCGATAGGAAACAAATTGGACGACATCAGAGCAAGGATCCAATTCCAGAGGGACATTCGGGATTGTAACGTCCTCTGTTTCACAGAAACTTGGCTGAGTCCAGATGTCCCGAATCATGCAATAGAACCGGCAGACCATTTCTTCGTTCTACGAAAAGACCGGACGGCATTAGAGTCACTAAAGAAGAAAGGAGGCGGCATCGCCTTCATGATAAACAAGGAGTGGTGCGATTTAGGCAACACAAAGGAAATGTCTAACCACTGTTCCCCAGACCTGGAGTTTATCACGATAAAATGTCGACCCTTCTTCCTCCCAAGAGAGTTAACGTCCATCATCCTCATCGGAGTGTACATTCCACCACACGCGAACACTGAGGTCGCACTTTCAAAACTTCACGACGAGGTAAACAAACTCCAGGCAGCTAACGTTGACGCGGCCATTTTGGTCTTGGGGGATTTCAACAGCGCGCGTCTTAAAAAGGTGCTGCCGAATTTCTATCAGCATGTGACCTGTCCCACCAGAGGCGAGAACATATTAGACCATGTATACTCGCAATTTAAGAATGGGTACAAGTCACAGGCTCTTAGTCCATTCGGTAAAAGCGATCACGTTGCAATTTTTCTTTTGCCTAAGTACAAACAGTGTCTCAAGCGAACGCCGGTGGTCTCGCGAGAGGTTAAACGTTGGACCGTGACGTCAGTAGAGTCACTCCAAGCAGTGCTGGGAAGCACAGAATGGAGTGTACTCCGTGATAACACAGCCAATATTAACGAATACACCGAAACGGTGATTGACTATGTCTGTACTCAGGTAGAAGTAATAATCCCCACCACCAAAATTAATATCTACCCAAACCAAAAGCCCTGGGTAGACAAATCCGTCCGTGAGGCTCTGAAAGTGCGCACATCAGCATACAACACCGGGCTGGTGACAGGCAACATGGAAGAACACAAGATGGCAAGATACAACGTCAGGAGAGCAGTAATAGAGGCAAAACGGCGTTACAGGGATAAAGTTGAACTTCAGTTTGAACAGGCTGACTCTAGAGGCATGTGGCAGGGCCTCAGAACAATGACAGACTACAAAGGAACCCCCCTCAAACTGAACAGTGACATCTCCTTAGCAAATGATCTCAACTCCTTCTATGCGAGGTTTGAGGCTGTGAATAACAACACCAGCCTACAAACCACGGCAATGGGGGGGGGGGGGTCTGCTGATGGAGACTCAGTGTTCAGGGTAACAGAGCATGAGGTGAGACGGATCTTTAAAAAAGTGGATATCAGGAAGGCAGCAGGACCGGACGGCATCCCCGGCCGCGTCCTAAAAGTCTGTGCCGACCAACTGGCCCCGGTATTCACTGACATCTTCAACCTGTCCTTGGAACAGGCCGTCATCCCCACCTGTCTGAAGAAGTCCACCATCATCCCTGTACCCAAAAAATCTACGCCCGCTTGCCTCAACGACTACCGCCCTGTAGCCCTCACCTCCATAGCCATGAAGTGCTTTGAGAAGCTAGTGAAGGGCTACATCTGTTCCTCCCTCCCCATCAACCTGGACCCTCTGCAATTTGCATATCGCCCCAACAGGTCCACGGAGGACGCCATAGCCCATGTGCTGCACACAGCAGCATCACATCTGGACAAGAGGAAGGGGAACTATGTGAGAATGCTGTTCATCGACTACAGCTCAGCATTCAATACCATAGTCCCCTCCAAACTCATAGCCAAGCTCAGGGACCTGGGCTTGAACTATGACCTGTGCCAGTGGGTCCTGGACTTCCTGACGGGCAGACCCCAGGTGGTAAGAGCCGGCAACTGCACCTCCTCATCCATCACGCTCAACATAGGGGCCCCCCAGGGCTGTGTTCTGAGCCCCCTCCTCTACTCCCTGTACACACATGACTGCGTAGCACAGCGGAACAACAACACCATCATCAAATTTGCTGATGACACAGTAGTGGTGGGCCTGATCTCTGCCAACGACGAAAGGGCCTACCTGGAAGAGGTAGAGAACCTGTCACAGTGGTGTCAGGAGAACTGCCTCTCCCTGAACGTCAGCAAAACAAAAGAGATGATTGTGGACTTCAGGAGGTCGGGGGTCAAGGACTACAGCCCCCTCAGCATCGACGGGGCACCAGTTGAGAGAGTGAACAGTTTCAAGTACCTCGGAGCCCACATATCCGAGGACTTGACATGGACCACACACATTGACAGTGTTGTGAAGAAGGCACGACAACGCCTCTACTTCCTCAGGCGCCTAAGGAAGTTCCAAGTCAGTCAGAAGATCCTTAGGAACTTCTACTCATGTACAATAGAGAGCATCCTGACCGGCAACATCACCTCCTGGTTTGGGAATAGCACTGCACAAGACCGTAGCAGACTACAAAGAGTGACACGTTCAGCCGAACGCACAATTAGAGGGGGGCTTCCCACCCTCCAGAACATTTACAACAAGCGGTGCAAGGGGAAGGCTAAGAGAATTATTAAGGACTCGAGCCACCCGAACAACTGCCTCTTTGAACTGCTGCCGTCAGGCAAGCGATACCGGAGTCTTATGGCGAGCACAGAAAGACTCAGAAGGAGCTTCTATCCCCAGGCCATCAGGCTGCTAAACGAACAATAATCGCTAAACGAACAATAATCACTATGCAACAACCATCAAATGCACACAGCACACACACCCACACGCACACACACACTCACTCAAACAAACAACACACTGCAGCACCCACTCTCCACACTTTAGATCACACAAACACACTTACACTTTATATTTATTGATAAAGGATTTGCACTACAACTCGTACACCTACTGTGAATTGTACCTAAACTGCACCTTGTCCATTTATGCCTTGCACTATATAGTATTGTATATTAGTACACTGCACAGTATTGTATATTGTATGGTAACTACGTCTACGAACATTGTACATATGTCTAAACTGAACACTGTGACCTCTTTTTTTTTTCTTCTAATTTTTACTATGTTTTTATTTCATACTTATCTTGTCATGCACAGTCTCTGGAGCGCAACAGTAAGAAGCATTTTGTACAAAAGTATTCTGTACTTCTGTATGACAACTATTAAAGAAACTTGAAACAATAAAAGCAGAGAAAAAGTGAGTGCGGGAATTGTAAATTTTTTCATATGTTCCAGTGAGCCCCTTGTTATTTAGCCCTGTTGTTCCCTGTGTGTGTATTCATATTCATATGTTTGTCTACTCCTCATGTATTCTTTGTGTTAGTATTCTGTGTCCTAGCCTGTCAGCCCAGCTGTTTCTTGTCAGTCTAATTAGTCCTCTATATATTCATGCCGCCCCCTGTATGCCAGTGTCGCGCCATTGTTTTCAATTCAATTCAATTCAATTATCTTTAATGACCACCCAGCCAGGCTGGTGGAATTTGATTTCAGTGCAGCATGTTACAGCATTGTTCCAACATAGAACATAGAACATATAACATCACTTACATTACGTACATACTACATGCAGTTAAATACATAAATACACAATTACAAGACCTCAATATCAAAGTTTAGAGTTTATGTCCATGTCCATAGCAACAGAGGTAGGGGGGGTTGGGGGGGGGGGGGGGGGGGTGCTACAGGGAGTTCAGTGTCCGTATGGCAGTGGGGAAGAAGCTGTTTTTAAAGCGGGATGTTTTGGTGGTCAGGGATCTGTAGCGCCTCCCGGAGGGCAGCAGCTGGAAGATGTGGTGTGCTGGGTGAGTGGGGTCAGAGATAATTTTTCTAGCTCTTCTAATTGTGCTTTGGCAGCGGAGTGATTCGAGAGATGGGAGGGGGGTGCGGATTATTTTGGAGGATTTATTGATTATTCTTTGGAGTTTGTTTTTGGAGTGAGTGTCCAGACTGCTGTACCAAACTGTTATGGAGAAGGTGAGGATGTTTTGTCTCCCGTGCCAGTACCTTCCCGTGCTGTGATCTGTTCTGCCTACTTTGTGTTCCCCTCATGAAAACCCTTGTTATCCTGTATTTCCTCATGAGTCCGTTCCCGTATTTCTAGTTCATGTTTTCCAGCTTGGCTGAGGTTTGGTTTCCCGTGTTTTCTAGTTCGGTTTTGTTTTCCCCTGTAATGTTCCCTGTTTACTGCTACTCCAGTAAAACTTGTCAATTACAACGTTGACTCGTGCCTCGTCTCTCTCACCTTCCACTGTCCAGCATTTGGGTTCTACACATCTCCCCTAGCCACAAACCCTAACACAGAGAGGAGATCCAGTACAAGAATCTAGTTCGTTGGTTGACTTTTTTTTATTACATTGGATGCCATTTTGTCACAGGAAAGATTTGCCTCTAGGATGGAACCTAGGTATGTAATTTCATCTTTCCTTGTGACAATATTGTCACCCACTGTAACAGAGAAGCCACAAACCCTGCGACCAAGCCTGAACTCAGCGGGCAAGAAGAGAGACAATACAAGCGGCACGCTGCTCGCTATGGAGAGATTCCTCGAGGGGGATTTTCTCTCCTCGTCCTCGGAGGAGAGGTGGACCATGTACACGCTGCTCACCTCCGTGAGTGAGAGTGAGTGCAGCGCGGAGCAGGCGCTTCAGCTGGAGGCACATGGCCGTGTGATCGTAGGGTTGCTTCGGGCGCTCTGGACCCCTGCCCTCAGCGAAGTCATTGCTACCAGCACGTCCTTCCCCGCAAGTAAGGTCCCTAACGCTACCGCAGCAATGGCTAGTTTAGCCCCTGTATCCAACACAGCCCAGGCTACTAGCACTGCCGCTAGCCTAGCTCCCGTAGCTAGTACAGCTAGCCCCCTCTCTGCTAACACAGCCCAGGCTACTAGCACAGCCGCTAGCCTAGCTTCCGTAGCTAGTGCAGCTAGCCCCCTCTCTGCTAACACAGCCCAGGCTACTAGCACGGCCGCTAGCCTAGCTCCACGTAGCTAGTGCAGCTAGCAGAACCTCCGTCCCCACAGCTAAGACTATGGTTTCTTCTGTTAAGAGACTCAGTGTAGGCTCATTCTCTACCACTAGCTTACTCCCTCCTGCTACTGCTAGCGAGGCTTCTGCAACTGGCAGAACCTTTGGTGATAGAGCAGCCTCTGCAGTAGCTACCTACCTAGCTGCCCTCGCGTACACAGGCCCTATAGCTAACGTAGCCTCAGATGCTGCGACCGCACCTTCGGCCGGCATGGCCTCCGTGGTTAGCACAGCCCATGCCGCTAGTGTAGCCTCGGTAGCTACCGCCTCAGTCCAGTCCGCTAGAGCCCCGTCTGCTAGCATAGCACACACTGCTAGCAAGTCTCAGAAGGCTAGCAAAGCTAAGAAGGCTAGCAAAGCTAAGAAGACTAGCATAGTCCTTACTGCTAGTGTAACCCCTACAGCTAGCACCTTAGCCCTTACTGCTAGTGTAGCATCTACAGCTAGCACCTTAGCCCTTCCTGCTAGTGTAGCATCTACAGCTAGCACCTTAGCCCCTCCCGCTAGTATAGCTTCTGGACTGGTCAGATGAACTCAGTTGTACACAGGTTGAAGAAACATGGCTTGGATTCAAAACCAAATTCACAACAATACTCAACAACATGGCACCCCTAAGAACCACCAGGGTTAAAAATCGCGCTGAGCCATGGATGCACACTGAAATACTGGCCGCTATGAAAACCAGAGACAAAAAATGCTCGGAACTTCATAAAAGTCAGACAAAGCTTTCCAAAAGCTCAAACAGTGAACTCCAAGCCCACGTGGTTGAAAAAAAAATTCAAAGAAACAGACTAAGAAATTACGTAAACACCATGATCAAAACTGCAAAAAGAAATTCATCAATGACAAGACTGAGGAAAACAAAAACAAACCATGTGAACTTTGGAAATTACTCAATAATCAACTAGGCTGCAGTAAAAAACTTAAAACCAGATTCTCAAACATAAACATAAAGACGGACAACACGCTCATCACAGACAAGCTGGATGTAGCCAATTACTTAAACATCTTCTTCACAAACATAGCCACAACACTGGTAAACAAACTACCCTCCACCCATTATGGGGTAGAACACATAGTAGCATACTACAAAAACCTAGGGGTCCGCAAAGACGACTTCAAACTAGAAATGGTAACAACAAAAACTGAGCGCCCTCCAACCTAACAAGACCACTGGCCATGACAACATCCCCTCCAAATTTCTCAGAGACTCAGCAGCCGCCATCACCCCAGTCATCACACACATAATAAACCTCTACTGCTACTGTTCCTAATTTATGCAAATGTCATGTCGTCAGCTTGTGACTGCAACTTGTTCTTGTCCGCGGACGACTCAGCCCTGCTGGTCTCTGACAAGAACAAGTTACAGGTTGAAAAAACCCTCAGCCCTGAACTCGGCAGAATCTGCACCTGGCTCGCTGATAACAAACTATCATTACACCTGGGTAAAACAGAGTCCATTCTCTTCGGATCAAATAACAAACTCAGCAAGACCGACGGCTTCTCAGTTACAGTGGGTTACAATACTGTCACAAGGAAAGATGAAATTACATACCTAGGTTCCATCCTAGAGGCAAATCTTTCCTGTGACAAAATGGCATCCAAGGTAATAAAAAAAGTCAACCAACGAACAAGATTCTTGTACCGGATCTCCTCTCTGGTAAACAAGAATACCCTGAAGACTCTGGCAGGAGCACTCATTCAAGGGTACTACGACTATGCTTGCACCTCATGGTACCAAAGCACCTCAAAGGCGGTAAAAACAAGATTACAAACAAACAAAACAAACTGGTCAGACTTCTACTTGACCTTACCCCTAGAACCCACCTCACTCCTGCCCACTTTGACAACCTAGGATGGCTTAGAGTAGACGACAGCAACTTGCAATGGGCCTGGTCTACAAGATACACTATACGACTAAGGTACCCATGTACATGTCAAAATACTTCCCAAAGGTCAGTGAATACCACGACCACAACACTAGAGGAAGCTCAACAAATCATGTTAAACCCAGATTCGGCTCAAACAAGGGACTAAACACGATTCGCAATTATGCCACATCAATGTGGAACACCCTACCCAAAGCTGTAAAGGAATGTGAATCCCTACCCACATTCAAAACCGCTCTTAAAGAGCGCTTACGGGAGGCTGCAATTCGAAACTGGCCGCCGTAAATGTCCAACCCCCCCCACCCCCTCCTAATAGACAGTCTCCTCCCCACCGCAGGTATATATTCTCTCCCCGCCGTATGTATATTTCTCTCCCACCCACCCACCCCCTCCAAATGTACAATCTCCTCCCCACCGTATGTATATATTCTCTCCCCACCGTATGTATATTTCTCTCCCACCCAACCACCCCCTCCTAATGTACAGTCCCCTCCCCATCATATGTATATACTCTGTCAGGATCTATGGGTAACAGTACTGTATATTTGAATATCGTATATGTCACAAATGTAACAGTACTAAATACCTGTATGTCATGTATGTCCCTATGCCATAAATGTCATGTATGTTGTGTATGTCATAAATGTCACTATGAATTGAAAATGGGGGACCCTGATGTAAACAAGACAAACGTCTTTCTCTGGTCTACATCCCCTTAACAATTGTGTGTATTGAGCCGTACTGTATTGTACCCATTCTGCAATCTGTTAAATAAAGTTTTCATTCATTCATTCATTCATTCATTCATTCATTCATTCATTCATTCATTCATTCATTCATTCATTCATTCATTCATTCATTCATTCATTCATTCATTCATTCATTCATTCATTCATTCATTAATTTCTACAGCTAGCTCCTTGGCCCTTCCTGCTAGTGTAGCATCTACAGCTAGCACCTTAGCCCTTCCTGCTAGTGTAGCATCTACAGCTAGCACCATAGCCCTCTCTGCTAATATAGCGTCCCCTACTGGTCCCGTAGCCCACCCCTGGGACAGGTTTCATGAGGCACATTCCCTTTTACAAGAATTCCTGGGCAATTATTCTCCGGCCTGCAGTCTGGAGGAGCGAAAGAGCGCTTATCGCCTGGTGTTCTCCATGCTGAAGTGGAGTCCTGGAATAGCATGTGGAGTCCTGGAATAGCATGCGAACTCCGGTTACTGGTCGGGAACATGTTTAGGGTGCTTTTCCAGGACCCTAACTCCCCAGCCGACTGCCAGCCTGCTAACCCTGTCAGGCCCTTTACAGCTAGCTTAGCCTCTACAGCGAACCAGGACTCAACTGCTAGCTTAGCGTCTGCTGCAAGCATAGCCCCTAGAGCTGGTTCAGCCCCTGTAGCTTCTGCAGCTTCCACCCTGACTTCACTTACTAGTGTAGCCCTGCCTGCTAGTGTAGGTACTGCAGCTGGCACCTCAGTTTTCCCCGCTAGTGTAGCACCTAGCCGAACCCTCTCGGCTAGTGTACCCTCTACAGCTAGCACAGGCTCTGCAGCTAGCACTGCCCAGGCAGCTAACCTAGCCCCCGCTAGTGTAGCCCTTGCAGCTAGCACAGGTCCTGCAGCTAGCACTACCCAGGTAACTAGTCCAGTCCCTACTGTTAGCATAGTTTCCACAGCTAGCATGGCCTCCTCTGTTGGTGAAGCCTCTACTGCCAGCATGGCCCCAGTTGTTAGCATAGCTACTGCTCGCACCTTAGCCCCATCTGCTAGCGTAGTTCGTACTGCTAGCAAGTCTCTGATAGCTAGTAAGTCTAGGAAAGCTAGCATAGCCTCACCTGCCAGAGTACCTACTGCTAACACCTCAGCTATGCCTGCTAGCCCCACTGTGTCTGTAGCTCATTCAGCTAGCTTGTCTTCCACTGCTAGGACTGCCCCTTCAGCTAGCAAGGTTAGTCTCCCTGGAGCCGCCCCGTCGGCTAACCCCATGGTTCCTACAGCTAGCCCCACTGTGGTTGTAGCTCATTCAGCTAGCTTGTCTTCCACTGCTAGGACTGCCCCTTCAGCTAGCAAGGTCAGTTTACCCACTGCTAGGACTGCCCCTTCAGCTAGCAAGGTCAGTTTACCCTCAGCCGCCCCGTCGGCTAACCCCATGGTCTCAACAGCTAGTACAGCCCTGTCTGCTAGCTTAGCCCCTGCAGCTAACCAGGCTCCCACAGCTAGTCCAGCCCCGTCGGCTAGCTTAGCCCCTGCAGCTAACCAGGCTTCCACAGCTAGTCATCTCGTCATCTGGTCCGGCTCCAACGTCGGGTCTTGTCTCTACGTCCGGTCCGGCCTCCACGCCTGGGCCTTCCTCCTCGTCTGGTCCCGGGCCCTCGTCTGGTCCCGGCTCCTCGTCTGGTCCCGGCTACTCGTCTGGTCCCGGCTCCTCGTCTGGTCCCGGCTCCTCGTCTGGTCCCGGCTCCTCGTCTGGTCCTGGCTCCTCATCTGGTCCCGGCTCCTCGTCTGGTCCCGGCTCCTCGTCTGGTCCCGGCTCTTCATTTGATCCTGGCGCCGTGGTCAATGCCGAGGTCTGCACCGAGGTCTGCTCCGTGGTCAACGCCGAGGTCTGCACCGAGGTCTACGCCCGGTCCCGAGATCTGCACCTGGAGTGTCCCCCGTCCAGGGCCCTGCTCCGGGGTTGTCGCCTTCGCCCCTCTTTTCCGGGCCCCCTGGTTCGATCCCGAGGTCAGCACCTGGAGTGGCCCCTGTCCGGGGTCCTGCTCTGAGGTTGTCGCCCTCGCCCCTTTGTTCCGGGCCCCCTCACCGGTCCTCTGTCCCCATCTCCAGCCCCCCTCTCCGGGTCCCTGTCCCCGTCTCCAGCCCCCCTCACCGAGCCCCTGTCCCCGTCTCCAGCCCCCCTCGCCGGGTCTCTGTCCCCATCTCCAGCCCCCCTCACCGGGCCCCTGTCCCCGTCTCCAGCCCCCCTCACCGGGCCTCTGTCCCCATCTCCAGCCCCCCTCACCGGTCCTCTGTCCCTGTCTCCAGCCCCCCTCTCCGGGCTTCTGTCCCTGTCTCTGGCTCCCCTCTCCGGGCCTCTGTCCCCCTTTCCAGTGCCCCTGGTCCCGTGCCGCGTGCGCCTTTCTCCGGGCTCCCCTCTGGTCCTGTTCCCCGGCCCCCCTGCTACTGTGCCCCTCTTGGGTGCTTTTCTCCACCCCCCGGCTCCGGTTTTCCGTGTCCTCGTCCCCAGTTTTTTCCGGGGTCTCGGCCCTTCGCCCTGCCTGTCACTGGTCGGTCTTGTGGGTCGTCTGGGAGCCGCTCCTTCGGGGGGTGGGGTACTGTCATAATCTGAACTCTCTGAACAATCCTCTGCCGCACCCTGGCTGTCTGTTCGCGCTACTACAGGCACAGGCGACCTCCTTGTGGTTACATATTGTCTGGAGCCTGTTGACTGTAGTTACTAATGTCCTCCCCTGTCTGGGGATGTTTATGTTCCAGTGAGCCCCTTGTTATTTAGCCCTGTGTTCCCTGTGTATATTCTTATGTCCTAGTCTATCCCTGTTGTTACCTGTGTGTGTATTCATATTCATATGTTAGTCTACTCCTCATGTATTCTTTGTGTTAGTATTCTGTGTCCTAGCCTGTCAGCCCAGCTGTTTCTTGTCAGTCTAATTAGTCCTCTATATATTCATGCCGCCCCCTGTATACCAGTGTTGCGCCATTGTTTTGTCTCCCGTGCCAGTACCTTCCCGTGCTGTGATCTGTTCTGCCTACTTTGTGCTCCCCTCGTGAAAACCCTTGTTATCCTGTATTTCCTTGTGAGTCCGTTCCCGTATTTCTAGTTCATGTTTTCCAGCTTGGCTGAGGTTTTGTTTCCCGTGTTTTCTAGTTCGGTTTTGTTTCCCCCTGTAATGTTCCCTGTTTACTGCTACTCCAGTAAAACTTGTTAATTACAATGTCGACTCGTGCCTCGTCTCTCTCACCTTCCACTGTCCAGCATTTGGGTTCTTTTTTTTCGCCCTTCCCCCCCTCCCTCCTGGGTTCCCACAGACATTGCAAAATTAGATTCAAGGACTTTCTCAAAAAAGAGAATCAAAAAATAAAAGGGATACAGTTCACTTTTAAGTGCTGTTTTCTATAGCAAACATTTATAATAATAATTAATAAAGAGTAAAGAATACACCTTTAGTCGGATCCAATATTTTATGGCTCAAAGCCAATCTCCGACAGTTAGCGCTACCTTGTGTCAAAATACAAGTATTTAGCATTTCAAGGACCTTGTATGAACCCTCCCCCCTCCCTCCCATTTTCCCTCCCCTATCTTGCCCAATCCTACAAATACACAACAGGAAACATAGAACATACAAACACATATCTCTCTCACTCATCCTTCCTTCTCATTATCCTAATATCTTTAGCTTGGCTATGTAACCAATAAAAGGGCCCCATACTATTTCAAACTTTTCATTAGACCCCCTTAGGTTGTGTTTGATTTTCTCCAGATTTAGAAAGAACATGAGATCTTTAAGCCATAGGGATGCTTTGGGGGCTGCTGGTGATTTCCACTCTAGCAAGATCCTTCTGCGTGCTAGTAGGGATGCAAAGGCAATTCTATCTATTGTTCTTCTCCTAACCCCTTGGTGATCCGGTCTTGGTAAGACTCCAAAGATGGCTATTTCTGCACTGGGAGTTAGCTCCATGTCGAAAGCCTCTGCGAGGTGTTTGAAAATAGCTGTCCAGAAGCTGTGTAGGCGGGGACAAGACCAAAACATGTGCGTCATATTTGCTGGGGACATGTGGCATCTATTACAAGAGTCTGTAATATTGGGATATATTTTGGCGAGTTTAGAGTTTGTGAAGTAGATGCGATGGACCACCTTAAATTGCATCAGATTGAGCCTGGAGCAGGATGTACTGTCATTTACTCTGGCCAATACTCCATTCCAAATATTCTCATCTATTGCCTCACCCCATTCCTTTTCCCAGTCCTCTTTGATTTTATCAAGACATGTTTCTGTGTTACGGGAGATCAGGGTGTAAATCTTTGATATAAGACCTTTTTGATTTGTGGGGATGTCCAGAATTGTGTCAATTACTGAGTTGGAGATAATAGGGAAGGAGGTATTGTGTTGTTTAACCCAGTTTCGAACTTGAAAGTATCGAAATAAATGAGATCTCGGGAGGCCAAATCTTTCACACAGATCGCTAAAACTACAGAAAACCTTATTGGTGTATAGGTCCCTCACTCTAACTAGGCCTGACCTTTGCCAGGTCAAAAAGGCTGCATCAGTGTGGGGAGGGATAAAGAGGTGGTTGTTGCAAATGGGGCTGTGGCTGGAGAACCCAAGGAGTCCAGAGGCGCGCCTGAATTGAAGCCATATTTTTTAAGTCGATACAACAATTGGGTTTCTTGAAAATTTGGTCGGCCGGATTGGCAATTCAGATGAGAGCAGAGCCAATAGTGAGGTAGACTGGCAGGATCCTGCTTCAGATTCACACCAACTCAGTGCCGGTTCTTGGGTCCAAAAAATCATCATGTGGATGTTGGCTGCCCAATAGTAGTTTCTTATATCAGGGAGTGCCAATCCCCCACCCTCTCTAGTCCTCTGTAAGAACTCTCTTTTGATTCTGGGGGGCTTGCCTCCCCATATAAAATGGGAAATCAGTGCATTTACTTTAGTAAAAAAGGATTTGGGTAAGAAGACTGCAAGGGATTGAAAAAGGTATAGAAAACGTGGAAGCACATTCATTTTTATGCAGTTTACCCTCCCCGCAATAGTTATATGTAAGCTATTCCATCTCTCCAGGTCTAATTTAAGCTTGGCTATTAGGGGTGAGAAATTATTCTCGATAAGGTCTGAAAATGTATGACATATGTTCACTCCCAAATACTTAAAACTGTCTTTAGATATCTTAAAGGGGAATTGCTTTTCAGGGATCTGTAAGGCTAGATTATTCACTGGGAAGCATTAACTTTTTGAAAAGTTAAGTTTGTAACCTGAAAAGGTTCCGAATCTATTCAGCAGTCCGATAGTCTGAGGGATGGTAGACAGTCGTCTGCATACAAGGAAAGTATGTGTTCCGAACCATATCTAAAGATTCCTTGATTGGAGTTGCCGGATTTGAGCGCAATAGATAAAGGTTCGATTGCTACGGCAAATAGCAAAGGACTCAGAGGACATCCCTGGCGGGTACCTCTACCAAGAGTGAAGTACTGGGATATCATCCCATTAGTACTCACAGATGCTTTAGGTGCCAAGTATAAAAGTGTTATCCAAGAAATAAATTTGGGGCCCATACGAAACCTATTAAGGACCTCTAGCAGATACCCCCACTCCACCCTATCAAATGCTTTCTCCGCATCCAAGGAGACCACCACCTCTGGTGTCTCACCGGATGCAGGAGAATGAAGAATATTTAAAAGGCGCCGGATATTAGAGAAGGAGTTGCGGTTTTACATAAACCCTGTTTGGTCTAATGATATGATACCTGGCATAACCGAATCTAGCCGCATGGCTAGTGTTTTTGCTAGGATTTTATAGTCTGCATTTAAAAGGGAGATAGGGCGGTAGGAGCTGCAGTCAGATTGTTCTTTACCCAGTTTTAATAGCAAGGTTATTGAGGCCTCAGTGAGAGTTGGAGGCAGAGCCCCTTGGTCCAGAGAGTGATTGAACATTTTTAACAGGAGGGGGGTTAATTTATCTATGAATTTTTTATAGAACTCTATTGGATAGCCATCTGGGCCAGGGGCCTTGCCACTTTGTATCAGTCCAATCGAGTCTGCTATATGACCAAGTTCTAGAGGTTGCTCTATTTCGCTCGCTTGCGTGTGGGTTATGGATGGGAATTCCAGGTTGTCAAGAAACCTTGTCATGTCTATATCATCCGCAGGGGTTTGTGAGGTATAAAGCTCTGAGTAGAATGTTTTAAAGGTCTCATTAATAAGAGATGGGATGACTGTGAGTTCTCCGGAGGGAGTCCTTATTTGTTCAATTTGTTGGGATGTCGATCTACTCTTAACACTTTAATCGCCAATGACGCCTTAACACGTCATTCCCCGCCATGCTAATTCTGCCAATGACGCCGTAACATGTCATTGAGATCAATATTTAAAAAATCTGTGATCGCAATCATATTTCTCCCGCAGAGACTTGAGATCTACTGTTGATCCCCTCTCAACTCTCCAACGGTTCAAGAGAGCCATCTGGTGGCCGATCGGCGGATCGCCCAAACCGGAAACGGAAACTGGTGCTCATCCAAATTTGGTCTGATCACTCGGGATAGGTCCCGTGACTCGAGCGCGACACAATGGATAGCGATCCGTTACCAATAACTCGATAAACAACATGATTTGGACGTATATACTATTATACAACCTGGAGATGGATCGCATATTTCAACATCCCATAATAGGAATCTGTTTGCTCCACGCTCATCGCCCAACAGCCCGAGGAGACTGGGGTAAGTTTCAGCATTTATTTTTACCATGTTCGATACAAACTGCTCTAATGATCATATCACCGACACTACATGAATCATCTAACGTTGGCCACGGAATTATAAATGACCCCCCCCCCATCCGGTCAACATCAGATGATAAGTAGTAACTTCTAGAAGCACGTCCATTTGAAAGTTTTTATCTGGCACCGATCGCTATCAAACTGTATTTGATCATCAATATAATGCATTTAGGGCTATAAATCACGTTCTGCAGAATGCTGCAGAAAACGATTAAAATATATTTATACTTTAGACCGTATTTTAGTATGAATATGTGAATGAAAAAGAATAACGTTCCTACATCCTGAACGATAGATAATTGACGTTGAATGGGCCATAATAATGTCAATTTAGCAATACAATTTAAAAAGTTATAGCCCTGCAAAGAAGGGGAACTTCTCCATAGACAAATAGAGCTGGCAGAGGATGGTATAAGGATGTACATAAGCGTGGCAAAGAAAGTGTTAATTTGGTGTGCCAAAAGGTGTCCTGCCTTTTCCCCATGTTCGTAGAAAGACCCACGTAATCTTAAAAGTTGTTTTTCAGTCTCACGAGTTGAAAGTAAGTTATATTCCATTTGGAGATTTTGTCTTTCCTTGTCTAATTCAGGGGTTGGGGATACTGATAATTTTCTGTCTAGTTTTGCAATACTTTCCATGAGCTGTTCCTGTTTTTGTTTTCTTAGTTTGTTTTGTCTTGCAGAGTAGGATATAATCTCTCCTCTAACTACCGCCTTTAAGGTCTCCCAGAGTATGGATGGGGATATGCTGTCATGGTTATTGGTTATAAGGAATTCGTCAATCACCTTGGATATTGTTTGGCAGAATCCATCATCACTTAACAATGTGCAGTCCAACCTCCAAGGGGGGCGTGATTTTTGTAGGAGTGAGAATGCGATGTCAAGTAGTAATGGGGCGTGATCCGATATCACTATAGTTGAGTATTCTGTATTATTGACAGCCGGAATGAAATATTTATCAATATAGAAGTAATCAATTCTAGAGAATGTTTTATGGACCTGAGAGTAGAAAGAAAAGTGTTTTTTACTCGGATAAAAAAAACGCCATGGGTCCACACATCCTATTTGGGTCACAAATGATGTAATTGATTTAGCCATTTTAGAGGGAGAGACATTCTTTGGATTAGATTTGTCTAGCCGTGGGTCTATTGCACAGTTGAGGTCGCCCCCCAAAATCAAATGGTGAGAGTTCAAATCAGGTAAACATGCTATTACTTTTCCCATGAATGCTGCATCATCCCAATTGGGTGCATATAGATTAACTAGCACTACCATGACATTATTAAGGGATCCTGAAACTATAATAAACCTGCCCTGGGGGTCTGCTGTAACCTTAGTTGGTCTGAACTGTACTGTTTTATGTATTAAAATAGCTGTACCCCTTGCTTTACTACTGAAATTGGAATGGAAGGTTTGTCCAACCCAAGAGGCTTTCAACCTATGATGATCCTTTGTGGTCAGATGGGATTATTGCAGGAAAGCTATTTCGGTTTTAAGCTGTTTTAGGTGGGAGAATATTCTACCTCTCTTGACTTGGCCATTAATGCCTTTGACGTTCCAAGAGACAAATCTTAGACTTGCTCCTCTCTTATTCAATGCATTAGCCATATTCAGATATCAGGGTATGTGATGAAGTAGCATAGGATCTTGTTGAAAGGAGGCGAGGAGAGAGGACAAAACTAACACAGACAAAACTAACTTGTAGGATCTAACACCCAATTTCCCTGACACCCAATCACTCCTTGCGGAGAACATATACACATACTTACACCTCCCTAAGCTTGTCCAAAGGACTAGAACTAGCAGCAGGGTTCCAATTACTGTGTCACTTCCGTATGACATAATCACTAACATTCTTGAGCAAACTAGGCTCCTGTCTTATTCACATTTATGTCCATTTAATTATATTAAAATAGACCATATGAAAGCCAACAATATCAGCACCCCTGGGTAGGGAAACAGGTCAAACAGGGTCAAATGAATAGCCTATGGCAGCCCTATTGGTTCTACACATCTCCCCTAGCCACAAACCCTAACACAGAGAGGAGATCCAGTACAAGAATCTAGTTCGTTGGTTGACTTTTTTTTATTACATTGGATGCCATTTTGTCACAGGAAAGATTTGCCTCTAGGATGGAACCTAGGTATGTAATTTCATCTTTCCTTGTGACAATATTGTCACCCACTGTAACAGAGAAGCCGTCGGCCTTGCTGAGTTTGTTATTTGAACAGAAGAGAATGGACTCTGTTTTACCCAGGTGTAATGATAGTTTGTTGTCAGCGAGCCAGGTGCAGATTTTGCCTAGTTCCGAGCTGAGGGTTTTTTCAACCTGTAACTTGTTCTTGTCAGAGACCAGCAGGGCTTTTGGAAGAGCCCATTAGCGCTGATGAAATTTAACAGGCTTTAACTATGATGCAGAGTGGGAAAAGCCCAGGCCCAGATGGGTTCCCTGTGGAATTCTTAAAAAAATATTCCACCCAGTTATGTCCCATTATGGCTTCAATGTTTGAGGAATCATTTCAATCCCGCTCGCTCCCTCCGACTCTCTACCAAGCCTCAATATCCCTGCTCTTAAAAAAAGATAAGGACCCGAAAGACTGTGGCTCATATTGTCCTATTTCTCTCCTCAACAATGAAGCAAAGATCTTGGCAAAGGTACTCGCTCGACGACTGGAATCTGTTATACCAAGTATTATCCATCCAGATCAGTCTGGTTTTGTGAAGGATATAATGGCTTTTTTCAACCTGCGGCGCCTTATGAATATAATTTACTCCCCCACCGAGTCTCCCGTTGCAGAAGTCGTTGTTGCGCTAGACGCAGAGAAGGCCTTTGACCGGGTTGAATGGGACTACTTATTCTATACTTTGCAGAAATTCGGTTTTGGCGAGAAATTTGTGTCCTGGGTCAAACTTTTATACTCCTCTCCAGTGGCATCAGTTAGAACAAACGATGTGACTTCGGAATATTTCCCCCTACAGTTACAGCATTGCAAATTGAGGTCCCTCCTACCGCCGTTTCAACGCCCTCTGCCGCCCGTTAACGGCTCTCGTCAAATGGTTTTATTAGGGTGGGTGCGGTTTCTGTTTTGTGCCGCCAGGAGGCGCAAAGTCAAAGTCAAGTTGGAATTATATCCTTCCTTCGAGACAACCGAACTTGCTATGCCTCCTAAATGTGAATCGGAAATACAAAAATACCGGCTACAGCAAAGACCTATGGCTATTCCAAATGGCACGTAAACCCCATTGTTTTAGTGGTTTGTCCACTAATGTCCATTATTGAGGACCAAGTACGTGCCCTTAATCGGCAGCGTGTGCCGGGAACAGTGCAGGAGTGGACGACCAAATCGACCAGGGTAAATACTGGCTGGTGTTCGGGTCACCGGAGACGCTTGTGGGGAATGAACGTTGGATTAAGTGGTAAGTCAAATGATCTGATCTTCACTGTTTTATCTGCCGCTTACGTGACGTGACAGGGGCTACTGTTTCATATGATCTAACGAGTGGTGGTCACTGCTGTTTTCAAGTCCAATTGATCGTCAAATGCGAGGGGAGCACACAAACAAGAACAACTCCGTTATAATCCCATACAAAGAGCAAATTGACTGGCTTAATGCACAAAGAAAACAACACATTTCGAGTAGTCTTCCCTTGTACACATACTGTAAACAGTACTGTATATTCTCGAAGTCAACTTCCTTTGACTGGGTAGAGCAGACGGGAGAGTCGACCAAAGCAGACCCTGGTCCCCCAAGTCAAATTCTACATATGTCTGCTCTACCCATTTCATAACAGGTGAGAATAAGGAACACATATTTATATAGTAAATTAAGTTGTATTGGCTGTGAGGCTGTAAACAGCAGATGTTAGCTGCTAGCTGATTGATTGATTAGCTAGCAGTCTCTGCTAGCTACTTCCCCATAATAGTCCATTCTCAGTGTAGCCTACATGCCTTTTTCATTTTTATATGTTACTAGTATACTATTTATCAATCACATTCAGTGTTGTTGTCCTTGCTCTAAGGACTTGTTATTGAATAGTCGTATTGCTTGTAATATACATGTCATATGTATATACTCTCTGTCAGGATCTATGGGGTAACAGTACTGTATATTTGCATATCATATTATGTCACAAATGTAACAGTACTATATACCTGTATGTCATGTATGTCCCTATGCCATAAATGTCATGATGTCATGTATGTTGAGTATGTCACAAATGTCACTATGAATTGAAAATGGGGGACCCTGATGTAAACAAGACGAAAGTCTCTCTGGTCTGCATCCCCTTAACAATTGTGTGTATTGAGCCGTACTGTATTGTATCCATTCTGCAATCTGTTAATAACGTTTTCATTCATTCATTCATTCATTCATTCATTCATTCATTCATTCATTCATTCATTCATTCATTCATTCAGGTGCAAAGGTCAACGACCAAACACACCCAGACTACATTCCATCTGTATTCCCTTCAACATCACAGTCTACACCATCTACGTCAACGAACATCAGTCGCCATGAGCGGCGTGCAAAAGCAGACCCTGGTCCCCCAAGTCAAATTCTACGTATGTCTGCTCTACCCATTTCATAACAGGTGAGAATAAGGAACACATATTTATATAGTAAATTAAGTTGTATTGGCTGTGAGGCTGTAAACAGCAGATGTTAGCTGCTAGCTGATTGATTGATTAGCTAGCAGTCTCTGCTAGCTACTTCCCCATAATAGTCCATTCTCAGTGTAGCCTACATGCCTTTTTCATTTTTATATGTTACTAGTATACTATTTATCAATCACATTCAGTGTTGTTGTCCTTGCTCTAAGGACTTGTTATTGAATAGTCGTATTGCTTGTAATATACATGTCATATGTATATACTCTCTGTCAGGATCTATGGGGTAACAGTACTGTATATTTGCATATCATATTATGTTACGAAGGATCAGATTAAACCGAATATATATATTTATTTATGGATATATATTGAATAGTATTTGTATGTCATTTGATATCCCTTGTATATTCCTTGTACATATGCACGGAATATCCCTTTAGCCTATAATAGTTCATTCTCTTATTGGACAAAGGACCAGGCGCCAGGGGACCAGCCCCTGGCGTCAAGTTCAAAGGTACCGACGAGACATGTCCGTACTAGCCCCGGCTCCGCTCAGGGATACGGCTACCGAAATGAGAGTGGCACTATTTGTTCACCGTGCATATAAATATGGCGCAAGTAAATGTAGAAGTCCCTTACCCTTCTTCCCAACTTAGTAACAGAACGTGAAGCCTCACCCACGATACGACGTGCGGTGAAGTATGGCCTGTTTGGCCTTAGAATAGCATTGAGACCGCGTGCGAATTAATAACTGAATTGTCAGAGTTTGGCACTGTACCGTCGAGTGCGACGTATTTCTATCAAGTAATAGTAGTCTATCGTGTATGGTGCATCGTGCGGTTAGAGTTCTAAAGTGACCAGCATCTCCAACGCTTCCTCGTGTTATCTAGAGTCTTATCCAGGTTGGGCCGACCACATGGCGCTTTCATCCGAGGAGATCTAGGCGAGGACCGAGGGACATGTACACTGGATTACCTACCCGACGACTGCTGAGCCCTATGCGGCTGGAATATATATTTGCTTTGGTACTGTGATTTGTGGAGCGGATAATCGCCGACGCCTGTGAGTGTTGGATTTACCCCCGAGAGGAGTCAAGTTGAGTCGGCGCTCAGAGAGACTGAGGTCGCCTAGCTTCTTCTTCATTGTGGAGCTACAGCCTACAAGAGAACCAAGGTGTATTCATCTGCGGATCAAGAGTCTATTGCACTGTCTTCTGTACTTGAAGTCTCCATAGATATCGTTGACCAGACGGTCTACTACCGACGGCTCTCCTACCCCCCCTACCGGCTTACAACCGGGAGGACCCCCTCCAGAATATCCCGCTATATCATTAAGTGTACCATAGATATAATTCCCTAAGAGCCAGGTTGTATACTTGCTTCCTGCGTAACCAGAGATTGGACATTCAGTGTTGATTTGCCTACGAGTACTCATTTGCCTTACAAGTGCATTCAAATGATAAATGTAAGATAAATATTCTATGTACCTTTTGCTCCATTAAATATTTGATTATTACCTTTGACTGGAACCGATTTCATTGTGGAAAGTGTTCATCATATTTAGATATCGTGTACTGTATGGCCAGTAGTTAAAGTACATAAAGCGGTAGTGGTTTAATGATACCATACTTATCAATACAGTCAGGGAATTGTACCCCTCAGTTACAATTGGTCCTTCGAGCCGGATGGTAATTAGTAGGGATGTCCGATATTATCGACCGACCGATATTATCGGCCGATATCGGCAGTAAAATGTGATATCGGAAAATATCGGTATCGGTTTAAAAAAAATTTTAAACAATAACAATATTGCATACAGTGAAATTATTAGTTACCTGAAATTATTCCGTTTTTTTTGGGGGGAAACCCTGCATATATCGGTATCGGTTGATATCGGTTGATATCGGTATCGGAAATTAAGAGTTGGACAATATCGGAATATCGGTATCGGTAAAAAAGCCAATATCGAGCATCCCTAGTAATTAGTGTAATATTAATATAGTGGTATTAATATTGAAATGGCCTATGATGAACACTCCACGAAACGGTCCTCCTAAAGTAGAACGCCCGCAGCGTAGACGGCAGCCACCTCAGTACTTAGAGGATTACGCTGCCAGTATACTACCTAGCCTTCTACAAACGGTAAACGCGGTAGAAGTAGAAAGTAAAATTATGTCCGACCCTATCAACCAGGATACCCCGACCACAGAGGCCCTAGTGGGTTCTAATGTAACTGACCAAGCTCACGGTGGGGACCAGGAGGGAACTGACACGACTTTACCCCCCGCCAAGACCGAAGAAGTAGTCCCCGGAGAGCTCCGGGAGGAAGACAACCCTCCAGAGATGGAACTCTGCACGGAACAAGATGAGGAGAGCGCCGAGGAGATAGAGCTCCAAGACTCCCCGCAGGAGAACGCATCCCCAACGAGTACTGCCAGGAGCGGATCACCTCAACCAGCGTCTTCCCCCAGCGAGGCGGACAAGATGCTGGCACAGGCGTTCCTCGCCAGCCTAGCAGCCTCCACAGAGCGCGATCGGCTCCAAGCACAGACGCTTAGTGAGCGCGAACATTCTTCCATGGAAAGAGAACGCATTCAAGTGCAGCAACGGAGCGACGAAGAGCGTATACGTCTGGAGATGAGACGCCTTCAGACGGAAGAGAATATGGTAAGAGACCACGCCGAAGCCCAGCGCGCCGCCGCCGAAGCCCAGCGCGCCGCTGCCGGTGCCCAAAGAGAAGCAGAGCGCGACATCGCTCTCACCAAGCGCGAAGCCGAGCGCGACCGATTACAAGCGCAGCTAATGGAGCAGCTGATCGCCAGGGCAACACCCCCTCCCTCCACAAGGGGTTCCAGGGCCTCGTCAAGACACGGGTCAAGGGCACCCTCCCCTAACCGATCAAGCGACCCTGAACTCGACCACCAGAGAGAGCCTATACCCCCCTCCGAACCCCTTCCCCGACCGGTCCCAGTGAGACCCAGCTACAAGGAAGGAACGGCGTACACCGCAGAGAGGCTAAATAGACGACTACAGGATCTAGATGACCTGACAGAGGAAGAAGAGGGAGAGGAGGAGAGTCAAGCCCGACAGCAGCACAGTACTCCACAGGACCAGGAGGTCCAGTACAGCCCAGGCTATACCCCCGCGGCTCTGCGCTACAGACCCCCGACTCTATTCACGGGTGAGCATGACGCACGACCAGTCCCGAGGAATAGCACCTGGACCAGCGGGCCATGGTACCCTGCCGGTACCAGCCCACCGAGAGGCGTAAGAGGAGACTCGCCTAGGAGGCCTCTCTTCCAACGCTCACCGATGTGCCAGCCATCCACGGCGTCATACATTGGCACACCGACGTTTCCAGACTTCACCCATGAGAACCGAGCACAGTACACGGAGCTACGGATGTGCTTAGAGACAATGATGGTGGAGGTAGCTGATGAACGCCACAAGTATGCTATCCTATTGAAGCACCTGAAAGTGCCCAGAGCGCACAACATAGCGCTAGCTTATGCCACCTCTACGACCCCATACACCGCGGCTCTAGCAGCACTAGACCAAAGATACGGACGTATATGGGATTACGTAATACAAGAGATAAGGCATATTGACCGCCTACCCCCAGCAACAGACAATCGCTCACTAGACGACCTGTCTATCAAAGTACAATCCCTGGTAGGGATGCTGGGGGCGCAACGAGAAAAGGGTATGCACGAACTATACGCAAACTCGAATGTCGAGAGGATTTTAGAGAAGCTGCCGCCCGCCCGACAGGAGCGCTTCAGGCGGCAAAGAGACCACCGTGATCCTAACGGTCCCGAGCCATCCCTCCTAGACCTAGCCGACTTCCTGGCGAGAGAAGTCAGCAGCCTACGGTTGGATACGTTCGTGCGGAGCACGCCAAGCTCCAGAGAGGGACCTAGGAGAGCAAACGATGGCCGAAGATTGGTGACTGTCATGCACCAATCAGAATCAGTACCGAGCAGCAAGAACCACAGTACCCCCCCGATGAAAGAGAAGTGGAAGATGGTGTGCCCGTACTGCGAAAAGGAACACTGGTTGTCACAATGTGACCTGTTCAAGAAGATGACCGCTGAAGAAGTGAGTCACTGGATAAAGTCCAACAGGCGCTGTTACCGATGTGCGCGCAGTCACATGGCAGCCGAGTGCCGCCTAAAGAAGAGGTGTAGTCGGTGTGACGGAGCCCACCTAGATGTCCTACACGACAGTAACAGAAGAAAGCCTGCACCATCCAGCAGCACAAAGGCAAGTGTTATGTACATTGACCCCGCTAGCAGCGGGGGCGCCCAGGTGCTCTTAAAGGTGGTCCGCGTAACACTGAGTTACCAAGATAAGGTCATGGACACTTACGCCGTCCTTGATGACGGGTCAGAGAAGACCCTTCTCCTCGCGTCCGCTGCGGCCCAGCTGGGGCTGCGGGGGAGCGAAAACCAGATGACGATTCGGACAATAAGAAGAGATCTAAAGACGATAAAGGGCAAGAATGTCTCCTTCACTATCGCAGCAAGCGGGCAGCCAGAGAGACGGTATAGGATTACTAATGCTTTCACCAGCCAAGAAATAGGACTATCGCAGTACACCTACCCCATCGCCAAGCTGATGGATAAATATGTGCACCTGCGTCAACTACCTATCCCGCTCATAGACGGTGCCACCCCGACCCTGCTGATAGGCTCCGACCATGCAGACCTCATAGTCCCGATAGACCGGGTCCATACAGGACCCAGAGGTTGTCCTGCAGCAGTCGAGACCCGCCTAGGATGGACATTACAAGGCCCCCTCGCCAAGTCTCTTAACCGAACAGCAGCCACTAGCTGCCTCCACTCCAGAGTGACAGAAGAAGACACCACTCTCCTGCAGCATGTTGAGAGGCTATGGACACTAGAGACAATGCCCTTTAAGAACGAAAAGAAAGACATTCGTTCTAAGGAAGATATTTACGCTATAGCCCTCCTCGAGCAAGGGACAAAGAGAGTCACAGTCAACGGAGTGATGAGATACGCAACTCCACTCCTGAGGCGAGAGGGAATGCCCACCTTTCACGCCACAAAAGAAGCGACGGAGCGGTATCTATTGAACACAGAGCGGCGCCTAGCCAAAGACCCCGCTCAAGAGACTGTGTACCGCGCTGAGATTAACAAGCTAATCACAGCAGGACACATAAAGAAAATTGACATTAAAGAGGCCGATCAGACGACCGAATCATGGTACGTGCCGCACCACAAGGTCCACCACAACGGCAAGGATCGTATTGTGTTTAACTGCAGCTACCAGATCGGATCACAAAATCTGAATAAAGAGCTCTTGCCCGGCCCAACACTCGGCCCCTCTCTACTAGGCGTGCTACTACGCTTCCGCCAGGACAAGGTGGCTATCAGCGGCGACATCAAAGGGATGTTCCTGCAGGTGAGACTAGTGGAGGAGGACAAGCCCCTGCTGCGGTTCCTATGGAGAGAGAGGATCGGAGATGAGCACCCAGCCATCTATCAATGGGAAGTCCTCCCTTTCGGAACCACATGCAGCCCATGCTGTGCTACGTTTGCACTACAAAAACACGTCGCAGAGGACCCAGCAGCAGATGAAGAGGTCCGACAAAGTGTGACAAATAGTTTCTACGTGGACAACTGTTTACAAAGCGTCTCGACGCCAGAAGAAGCCGAGGCTCTTCTACTCAAGCTCCGCGCCTCCCTGATCAAAGGCGGCTTTGATCTCAGGCAGTGGGCCAGCAGCGACCCGCAAGTATTGCGCAGCCTCTCCCCCGAGGACAAGGCAGCGAGCAGCGAGACCTGGATGGCGACCATCCCAGGAGAAGCCCAAGAAATGACACTAGGACTAGTCTGGCGCTTCAAAACAGACTCGCTCCATTATAGACACAAACCCCTGACCAAGGAGCAGGGAAGGTCGACGGCAATACCGACCACCAGACGGAGTGTATACAGAACACTCGCCAGACAATATGACCCGTTGGGATGTATTCTACCTTACACCACCAGGGAAAAGATGATTGTAAGAGCGCTATGGGACAAGGACCAGGGCTGGGACGATCCCATACCCGAACACCTTGCATCCACATGGAGAGAGTGGGAGACGGAACTCCGCTCACTCCCAGGTGTTAACATACGCCGCAGCTACTTCCCACCCACAGTGAGGCCAGAGACATGCAAGATGGACCTGCACGTATTCAGCGACGCCTCCGAAGTAGCCTACGGTTCGGTGGCCTACTTGCGTGCCCGAGAGGAGGGAGGAGAAATACATACTGCTTTCATCCTGGCTCGCTCAAGAATAGCCCCACGAAAGCAACAATCTATCCCGCGTCTAGAGCTCTGCGCAGCCCTAGCAGGAGCGCAGCTCGCCACGTTAATCCAACGTGAACTCACCATCCCGGTGCAAAGAACAATCTTGTGGTCAGACTCCACGACAGTACTCACATGGATCCGGTCTGATTCGTGCAGATACAAGGTCTTCGTGGGAGTCAGAGTCACCGAGATTCAAGAGTTAACAGAAGTAGCGAGCTGGAGGTATGTGGACACCAAACACAACCCAGCTGACGTCATCACCCGGGGAATGTCCCTGGATGACCTCACCCGTCACAACCTCTACAGTGACGGACCAGAGTTTCTCAAGCTCCCCGAAGAAGAGTGGCCTACACCCACCCCACGGGAGGCGAGTAAAGAGGAGGCCGAAAACAAGAAACCTATGTTCTGTGGATTGAACACACTCGTCTCCACAGACCCCGACATAGACGATTGCCTCACCCTACAGAGTGCGCAGCTAAAGACATTTCTGTGGCACCACCCAGAGGTTCAGCCCACGACTGACATTTCAGCAGCTGACTACGAAGAAGCAGAACTTCTTCTACTACAACGAGCCCAGAGAGACTCGTTCCCCGATGAGCTAGACTGTCTACAGGGAGCAAAGCCCGTCCCATCAGACAGCAGACTGCTCCACCTAGCCCCCGAGAGCGACGCCCATAGTCTCATCAGAGTGGGTGGTCGTCTGCGGAGAGCCCCAGACTTACCGGATGACGTCAAGTACCCGATAGTCTTGAACAGCCGACACAAGGTCACAGAGCTGATCATAAAGAAATACGACGAGGATGTGCACCACGCAGGGGCAGAGAGAGTCTTCGCGGAGATCAGACGTCGTTATTGGATACTGCAAGGGAGAGAAGCAGTGCGGTGCTTCCAGCGAACCTGTCTAGACTGTCGTAAGTGGCGAGCCCAGCCCAGTATACCCCGGATGGCTGACCTACCTCCCTGTCGCCTCCGACTCGGCGACAAGCCTTTTCACTCCACCGGTATGGACTGTTTCGGCCCGCTGTATATAAAGAAAGGAAGAGGAACCGAGAAGCGGTGGGGTATTGTATTCAAATGCATGACCACCAGAGCGATACATATCGAACTCCTTCCAACCATGAGCACAGACTCATTCCTTATGGCCTTCCGAAGATTCACATCACGGAAAGGAAAACCGTCTACATTATTGTCTGATCACGGGACAAACTTCAAAGGCGGAGAAAGAGAGCTGAGAGAGAGCTTCCAAGCTATGGGCCCAGAACTTAAGACCCACCTCGCTCCATCCCAGATTGACTTCCAGTTTAATCCCCCGAACGCACCTCACTTCGGTGGAACTTGGGAACGAGAAGTACGTTCTATAAAGACAGCCCTGTACGCCGTGCTTGGGGCCCAGACCGTGGCGGAAGAAGTCTTAATGACAGTCCTCACGGAGATCGAGGGAGTATTGAACTCAAAGCCCCTCGGTTACGTCTCAAGTGATGTAGCAGATGTCGACCCAGTCACCCCCAACACACTCTTGATGGGGCGGCTGGACCCCGCGCTACCCCAGACAATGTACAGGCCTGAAGAAGCGAACGGCCGAAGAATGTGGAGGTACAGTCAAGTATTGGCTGACAAGTTTTGGAACAGCTTCCTACTCCACTACCTACCGTCTCTACAGACCCGCCAGAAATGGGTGAAAGAGAGAGACAATTTGACAGAAGGAACAGTCGTCATGATTATCGACCAGTCACTACCCTGAGCTATGTGGCCGGCTGGCCGCGTAAGCAAAGTGATCACCGGTGCCGATGGAAAGGTCCGAGCAGCTGAAGTGCTCGTCCAAGGGCGGACCTACACCCGACCCGTGGCGAGGCTAATAGAACTGCCAAGGCTCCCCGATACTATCGATGACGACCATGACCCCATGACTTTGTGAACTGACTGACCCTCACAGCGGACATTGAGTAGTGGACAGTGCGGTTTAATCTGTCTCTGCTTAGCTAATTAGGTGGGACTAATTAGGGGGCGGCTGTTACGAAGGATCAGATTAAACCGAATATATATATTTATTTATGGATATATATTGAATAGTATTTGTATGTCATTTGATATCCCTTGTATATTCCTTGTACATATGCACGGAATATCCCTTTAGCCTACTATAGCCCATAATAGTTCATTCTCTTATTGGACAAAGGACCAGGCGCCAGGGGACCAGCCCCTGGCGTCAAGTTCAAAGGTACCGACGAGACATGTCCGTACTAGCCCCGGCTCCGCTCAGGGATACGGCTACCGAAATGAGAGTGGCACTATTTGTTCACCGTGCATATAAATATGGCGCAAGTAAATGTAGAAGTCCCTTACCCTTCTTCCCAACTTAGTAACAGAACGTGAAGCCTCACCCACGATACGACGTGCGGTGAAGTATGGCCTGTTTGGCCTTAGAATAGCATTGAGACCGCGTGCGAATTAATAACTGAATTGTCAGAGTTTGGCACTGTACCGTCGAGTGCGACGTATTTCTATCAAGTAATAGTAGTCTATCGTGTATGGTGCATCGTGCGGTTAGAGTTCTAAAGTGACCAGCATCTCCAACGCTTCCTCGTGTTATCTAGAGTCTTATCCAGGTTGGGCCGACCACATGGCGCTTTCATCCGAGGAGATCTAGGCGAGGACCGAGGGACATGTACACTGGATTACCTACCCGACGACTGCTGAGCCCTATGCGGCTGGAATATATATTTGCTTTGGTACTGTGATTTGTGGAGCGGATAATCGCCGACGCCTGTGAGTGTTGGATTTACCCCCGAGAGGAGTCAAGTTGAGTCGGCGCTCAGAGAGACTGAGGTCGCCTAGCTTCTTCTTCATTGTGGAGCTACAGCCTACAAGAGAACCAAGGTGTATTCATCTGCGGATCAAGAGTCTATTGCACTGTCTTCTGTACTTGAAGTCTCCATAGATATCGTTGACCAGACGGTCTACTACCGACGGCTCTCCTACCTCCCCTACCGGCTTACAACCGGGAGGACCCCCTCCAGAATATCCCGCTATATCATTAAGTGTACCATAGATATAATTCCCTAAGAGCCAGGTTGTATACTTGCTTCCTGCGTAACCAGAGATTGGACATTCAGTGTTGATTTGCCTACGAGTACTCATTTGCCTTACAAGTGCATTCAAATGATAAATGTAAGATAAATATTCTATGTACCTTTTGCTCCATTAAATATTTGATTATTACCTTTGACTGGAACCGATTTCATTGTGGAAAGTGTTCATCATATTTAGATATCGTGTACTGTATGGCCAGTAGTTAAAGTACATAAAGCGGTAGTGGTTTAATGATACCATACTTATCAATACAGTCAGGGAATTGTACCCCTCAGTTACATATTATGTCACAAATGTAACAGTACTATATACCTGTATGTCATGTATGTCCCTATGCCATAAATGTCATGATGTCATGTATGTTGAGTATGTCACAAATGTCACTATGAATTGAAAATGGGGGACCCTGATGTAAACAAGACGAAAGTCTCTCTGGTCTGCATCCCCTTAACAATTGTGTGTATTGAGCCGTACTGTATTGTATCCATTCTGCAATCTGTTAATAACGTTTTCATTCATTCATTCATTCATTCATTCATTCATTCATTCATTCATTCATTCATTCATTCATTCATTCAGGTGCAAAGGTCAACGACCAAACACACCCAGACTACATTCCATCTGTATTCCCTTCAACATCACAGTCTACACCATCTACGTCAACGAACATCAGTCGCCATGAGCGGCGTGCAAAAGCAGACCCTGGTCCCCCAAGTCAAATTCTACGTATGTCTGCTCTACCCATTTCATAACAGGTGAGAATAAGGAACACATATTTATATAGTAAATTAAGTTGTATTGGCTGTGAGGCTGTAAACAGCAGATGTTAGCTGCTAGCTGATTGATTGATTAGCTAGCAGTCTCTGCTAGCTACTTCCCCATAATAGTCCATTCTCAGTGTAGCCTACATGCCTTTTTCATTTTTATATGTTACTAGTATACTATTTATCAATCACATTCAGTGTTGTTGTCCTTGCTCTAAGGACTTGTTATTGAATAGTCGTATTGCTTGTAATATACATGTCATATGTATATACTCTCTGTCAGGATCTATGGGGTAACAGTACTGTATATTTGCATATCATATTATGTCACAAATGTAACAGTACTATATACCTGTATGTCATGTATGTCCCTATGCCATAAATGTCATGATGTCATGTATGTTGAGTATGTCACAAATGTCACTATGAATTGAAAATGGGGGACCCTGATGTAAACAAGACGAAAGTCTCTCTGGTCTGCATCCCCTTAACAATTGTGTGTATTGAGCCGTACTGTATTGTATCCATTCTGCAATCTGTTAATAACGTTTTCATTCATTCATTCATTCATTCATTCATTCATTCATTCATTCATTCATTCATTCATTCATTCATTCATTCATTCATTCATTCATTCATTCATTCATTCAGGTGCAAAGGTCAATGACCAAACACACCCAGACTACATTCCATCTGTATTCCCTTCAACATCACAGTCTACACCATCTACGTCAACGAACATCAGTCGCCATGAGCGGCGTGCAAAAAGGAACTCCTCTTCATACCATCGTAAGTGATATCATCTAGTTTTCAGTTATGTGCCAAAATCAATGGGTTCCTAAATTGCAGTTTCTTATTAGTATGGTTTTTATTTCATTTAAAGTGACTCCCCACAAGAGGACTAAACGTTGCAGCCAAGACATCCAAGTTGAGGCAGCAGCCCAAGTTGAGGAAGCAGCCACACCTCCCATCACTGAGCAGTCTCTGTTTGACGAGATGCAGTCTCTCAGAGAGGAGAGGGATGCAGCCAAGGAGGATGGTGACCAACAGAGAACCAAGGTCGAGTCGGACAGCAACAACACCAAATGCAAAATGATGACAGGTGTTACCTGGCCAGTGCTTCAGAACTTGTTTTCTTACTGTCACACTGAGAAGACAAGGAGCACCATAATCTCACCCATAGATCAGCTATTTATCACCCTTGTCAAACTGCGTCACGACATGTCCTTTGACCTCATTTCCCACATCAGAGGTGTGTCAAAGGCAACAGTCATCAAAGTGTTCTGGACCTGGATAGACCTGATGTACGTCAAGCTTGACTTCTTGATTAAATGGCAGTGCAGGGACCAAATATTCTCAACCATCCCCCCCAGTATTCAAAACAAAGTTTCCCCGTCTCACATTACAGTTCTACTTTTGTTTTGATGTGAAAAGTGATGCTGCATAAGATGACTGCACTTAGCACTGACTGAGAAAGTACACATTACAGTTCTACTTTATAAAATGCTAATTGTAAATATGTTTGTCAATGTCAATGTTTGTCAACCACATACCAGGGGCACAACAACTATAGCAAACATCATTTTGAAAGAATAACCTTGCTTTATTGTTCAAATATACAAATAAGAATGAAATGTTCTGTTCTTCTATTGCAGTTTTATCTGTGAGTGCTATTTCAGCATGCACAACAATGCAAGTAAAGAAAATGCAAAACTAACTTCTGCTATTGCTTTTTTTTAGATACAAAAATACAAAAAATGTATTGTCACATTAACTTTCTGTGACTGAGTGCTATTTCACAACAATGCATGTAAAAAATTGTTATTTTTTTTAGATACAAAAATACAAAAGTGCTATTTCAAGTTTAAACATGCATAACATATGCATAACAGCAGCATTGGCAGGCCTACAATTTCAACATGCACAACAATGCATGTAAAAAATGCTTATTTTTTTATATACAAAAATACAAAAGTGCTATTTCAAGTTTCAACATGCACAACAATGTGTAGCAGGTATATAAAATATACTAATGTTGTATTCCACAAAGATCCCTCCCTAACGTTTTATTTTAATTGTTTATTATTATTTTTACTCGAATAGTCTTTTATTTTGAAGCCGTCGTCACTTCCTGCCGAAGTGACGTATTTCCCCTTGCACTTCCCCTTTCGCGCCAGACTATCTGGAATGCTGAAAGGGGTAAGACGTGCTTTCACTGTCTGTAAATATATCAGGTCTAAAAGAACGCACTATTGTAAATAAGTTGTCGGGCAATGAACCGAAGTTGTATATAGTGGTAACTGTGTTAATGTGAACAATTCTGCACTTTTTGTAATGTGGTTTAGCTGTGGTGGCGAACTCTTTTGTATGACACATGTGATTGAACTGGTGGTTATGGTCTGAGAGTTACATGTAGGCCTCAACCTGACGTGATGGCATATTTCCCCATTGCAGCCTGCTAGCTGTTTTGGCGCCATCCTGTGGACAAACGATAATGGTGTTATCTGTATTGCCAACAGGTAATTTAAGGGGTCCTATTGTTTATTTTGTATTATCTTTGTTTCATTATAAATGTGTTATTTCAATGTTTGATTAAAAATGCCATTGAGACTATCTGGAATGCTGAAAGGGCCTGCTAGCTGTTTTGGCGCCATCCTGTGGACAAACGATAATGGTGTTATCTGTATTGCCAACAGAATTAAATACTGAAATGGCCACGACTGAGTCTTCACTTCCAATGCACGACGACGACGACACAGAGGGTGACCTTAGACCAGTTACAAATGCATAACATATGCATAACAGCAGCATTGGCAGACCTACATTTTCTCCAAGAAGGAAGCCATAACATAAAACTTCAAAAGGGCTAAAAACTAAATTACAAACATCACAAAACAAACTGGTCAGACTACTGCTTGACCTTACTCCTAGAACGCACCTCACCCCTGCCCACTTTGACAATATAGGATGGCTTAGAGTAGACGACAGAGTACAGCAACTTAGTTAGGGTTAGACTTCTTTTTCTTTTTTCTGCACTCCGGGCAATACCATGTCTTGCTTTTCGGTAGCCTTTTGAGGTTTAGACACCTGGGATGGAACCAGTCATCACAGGTGTCACAGCCAACCATGCTCGCTGATTCTGTTGTTGTTTTACACAAGCAGTAGACTGGAGTGCTTGTGCTGCTGGCCGCCTGTTGCTCCTGTTGGGTGGGTAACACTGGTAAATTTGTGGCAACATTCTTTTTATTATTTATTTTTTATTTAAAAAATATTATTTTGTATAACTCACCCTGCCATACAGTCACAGTGACCTGCAACCACCTTTCCCGTGCCATCTAAGGCCACCCAAGTGTAACCAGGTCAATTGGACATTGTTTATTATTTTATTAAGGATTGAAATGTCACCAAATCCTTTTACAAATGTCTCCAAGTGGTTATTATTATTTATTATTTCTTTATACCAAAGGCACTTTTATTTGAACGTAACTTGAGAAAGTTCACATTCGAGAGTTTCGCCTTCCGGGTCAATTATTAGCGCGATGATAGAAGCAACCTTTTCCGGTTTGGGGGTTCAGTTGCAACAAGCATTCAACGTGGGAGGTACGTTTGACTATTGTAGCGCGCAGCACTTTTATGTATTACTCTGTTGTATATATATTTTGTATAAGAATTCAATGTTAACAAATGATAATGACTCAATAGTGTTGTAATGAATGGTGTGGTTAGGTTATATGCACAATTGGAGGTTTTAGACGGTGTATTTCACCGTGCAATATAGTCAATTGGTTGTTCTTTGTCAACAGACTTGACGAGTGAACACATGTTGACGCTATTCCTTTTGTGGTATTTCGACCACCCATTTCATACAGGTATGTGTGCCTTAAGATGTCGATTTATTGTGTAATGTAATTGAGTTGCAACAAGCATTCAACGTGGGAGACTTGACGAGTGAACACATGTTGACGCTATTCCTTTTGTGGTATTTCGACCACCCATTTCATACAGGTGGCCTCCATTGAAGACCATCAAATAAATGATTGAACAGTGTTCACGTGTGCCGACTCATCCCTAAGCCTCTCACACAAAGAACACAACGCAGGAAAGGAGAACACGGACAGAACATCCGTTACACAAGGATGATGTGGATCATCATTCACTCTGTAGGATGGTCTGACATCCGCCCGCAACAAGGTGCACCTTGTCAGTTTCCGGTGGAACACAAAGAAGCGGTATGCCTCTAAAGACTTATAGTTCTCCATGGCTTCTGATGAGAATACACCTGAAATAATAATGTAACTCTGGCCTGATCAATATTCTTCAGTTTTTTATCTTATCTTATCTCCTATCGGTACTGTTGTCATTATGAATTGAAAATGGGGGACCCTGATGTAAACAAGACGAAAGTCTTCCTCTGGTCTGCATCCCCTTAACAATTGTGTGTATTGAGCTGTACTGTATTGTACCCATTTTGCAATCTGTTAATACAATTTCCATTCAATTACTGTATCTATGGAGGACAAACATGTCATGTCCAAATGTCATATCTAGCTACAGGCTATTCAATGGCACATTTTCATATTATTCCTTGCACAGGGCTTAATATTTCTCTTTTCTAACAGAGAATTGAAATAAAATATCCCTATAGGCCGTAAAGTGAATGCTGTATCGTTTCACCCCTTTTTTTAAGTTTTAAATAGACAATAATAAAAATAGTAGATGTAAACAAGACGAAAGTCTTTCTCTGGTCAGTATTGTACCCATTGTAGTGGAATATACTATGGAATATATTACATTGGATGCCATTTTGTCACAGGAAAGATTAGCCTCTAGGATGGAACTGTGACCGTACTCAGATGCATTTGACACCTCCCTGCCCCCTCTCCTTGATGAGGTGTTAATAGGTGGGTAGGTGGGGTGGGGGGCTGTACATTGATGGTGGGGGGGGGTTGTCTCAACACTGTTTTTTTCAAGTCAGGTCAAGTCAGCTTTATTTGAACTCTGCAGAGGAAGGATGAACTTTGCAATGTACAAACGTCTTTCTCTGGTCTGCATCCCCTTAACAATTGTGTGTATTGACTGTAGTTTACCCATTCTGCAATGGTAATACAATTCTCATTGTAAAAAAATAAGTTGTATCTATTCTATTCTACTATTTTATTGCACTGCACTATTTTACTCTGTCTATTTTATCTTACTATTTTTTAGATTGCTGGACAGTAGTCCAGATGTGACAAAACTAGTGATTGTATGACTTGCTTGGTACAGTAGCTGTGTCTGTTAAAAAATAGGCATTCCGTCTAATAATTGAAATACTTCTGCTCAGTATTGTAGTGGCCATACTGGTTGTTTACATCAGGGTCCCCCATTTTCAATTCATCGTAACATATATGACATACACGACATACAGATAGACAGTACTGCTACATCTATACATTTATGACATACCAGATTTCCAAATACAGTACTGTTTGTGATACATAGTAGTATAGACATAGCAGCATAGGTAGTACTGTAGTAGTAGATAGTAATACATACTGTACTGTATTCTAATGATATTCCTACTTCTGCAGTAGTTGCATTTATTTTACAACATATTCAAAATAGTTTTGGGAGCAGGACTAAGTGGATTATGACTTCTGGAATCTATTCAGTTCATGACAACAATACATGACAACAATAACAATACACTTTTGTATTTATTAATGTCCAGATGTGACAAAATGGCATCCAATGTAATAAAAAAAAGTCAATCAACGAACTCGATTCTTGTACCGAATCTCCTCCCTTGTAAACAAGAATACCCTGAAGACTCTGGCAGGAGCACTCATTCAAGGGTACTACAGTACGACTATGCTTGCACCTCGGTACCAAAGCACCTCAAAGGCACTAAAAACCAAATTACAAACATCTCAAAACAAACTAGTCAGACTACTGCTTGACCTGACTCCTAGAACCCACCTCACCCCTGCACACTTTGCCAACCTAGGATGGCTTAGAGTAGACAACAGAGTACAGCAACTTGCAATGGGCCTGGTCTACAAGATACACTACACGACCAAGGTACCCATGTACATGTCAAAATACTTCCCAAAGGTCAGTGAATACCACGATCACAACACCAGAGGGAGCTCCACAAATCATGTAAAACCCAGATTCGGCTCAAACAAGGGACTAAACACGCTTCGCAATTATGCCACAACAATGTGGAACGCCCTACCCAAAGCTGTAAAGGAATGTAAATCACTACCCACCTTCAAAAACACTCTCAAAGAACACCTACGGGAGACTGCAATTCAAAACTGGCCCCTACAAATGTCCTAACCCAGTTGTACAATAAAGACCAAGCATGGCTTTGTCAGTATTCCAATGTACAGCCCCACCCAACCCCACCCCACCTACCCAACCTCCTCCAATGTACAGTTTCCATGGCAAATGTATGTCAGTATTCCAATGTACAGTGTCCCTAGTAAGAGATATGTACAGATATAGATATAGTATTAATATGTACAGTGATACAGGTATAAAGACACTATGGTAGTAAGTCATACTGACCAGCAGTGTAACTAGTAAGAGTAGGTAAGAGATATGTACAGATATAGATATAGTATTAATATGTACAGTGATACAGGTATAAAGACACTATGGTAGTAAGTCATACTGGCCAGCAGTGTAACTAGTAAGAGTAGGTAAGAGATATGTACAGATATAGTTATAGTATTAATATGTACAGTGATACAGGTATAAAGACACTATGGTAGTAACTAGTAAGTCATACTGACCAGCAGTGTAACTAGTAAGATTAGGTAAGAGATATAGTATTAATATGTACAGTGATACAGGTATAAAGACACTATGGTAGTAAGTCATACTGACCAGCAGTGTAACTAGTAAGAGTAGGTAAGAGATATAGTATTAACATGTACAGTGATACAGGTATAAAGACACTATATGGTAGTAAGTCATACTGGCCAGCAGCGTAACTAGTAAGAGTAGGTAAGGGATGTACAGATATAGATATAGTATCTACAGATATGTAAATGTCATTAACAGATTGCAGAATGAGTACAATACAGTACAGCTCAATACACACAATTGTTAAGGGGATGCACAGACCAGAGAAAGACTTTAGTCTTGTTTACATCAGGGTCCCCCATTTTCAATTCAGTGATATATATTTTTGGGCATACACTTACAATATAAGCAGCTGGGAAACACATTATATGATGTATTCAGGGCCATTTCACGTTGATTAAACGTTACACATTACATCCTGCTAAATGAACGTTAACTAATATTACGCGGCCAGTGTTGAAAAGCCTTGAGGTCGCATTCAATTTTCGAGAGACCATAACGTTAACTTGACAGCAATGTGGATACAGCTTTATTTGAGCAGTTGCTACTGTAACGTTACCTTAGTTGACTACATAACTGTAGTAAACAAACTAACGTTAAACCTAATTTAATTTACCAGTAAATTCAGTACAGCAACAGCTGAAATCCACAGGACAGCCTGATCACAATAATCGACGGGCCAGTTACATTTCCCCCAACCAGAGCCTAACTAGAGCCACATTCTGCGAATCAGAGGCAGAGTAGGGCGGGTCTTCGGTGCCAGCACGTTGGGTTGTCTCGTAAAGAATAATACTGCACTGTATCTGAGTATCTAGATGATTATCCATAAAAAACGCACGTTAATCGAAAATACCACACCATTACTGTACCAATGACAGTCAAATAATCTACAGAAAAGCATTACATTGCAAAATAATATGTCCAAGACTAGTGTCGCATGCACACACACACACAGATTGTAGAATAGCTCCCTCTCTCCACCGTGTAACTCGACTCCCCCTACTGGTTGAACCAGGCAGAGCAGCGTAAAAAGACGTCATCTAGCGTCATCTAGCTTGCTACTGGCGGTAGACGCCTCGTTTTCCAGTCCCACATCTGTACATCGCGGTACAAGACAGGGTTGCCCTCTCTCTCCGCTACTATTTGCGTTAGCGATCGAGCCACTAGCTATTACCTTTCGCATGGACCGCCATGTCCAAGGCATCATTAGAGATGGACAGGAACAAATAATCTCGCTATATGCGGACGATGTCCTGCTGTATATCTCGGATCCAGTGGCCACACTTCCACGTGTCCTTCACATACTACACGAGTTTGGTGTCTTTTCTGGTTATAAATAAAATCTAAACAAGAGTGAACTTTTCCCCATAAACTCTTTAGCTAGAAATCTCCCCCCCTCTATGTTCCCCTTCAAGCTTTCCCCAAGCTGCTTCCGTTACCTTGGCATAATGATAACACATAAACATTCTAATCTCATAGCGTCCAACTTCACCCCTCTACTGGAGCGCACTAAGCAGGATTTTATCAGATGGTCGTCACTTCCTTTATCACTTGTTGGCAGAGTGAATACTGTGAAAATGAACACATTACCGAAATTTCTGTATTTATTTCAAAATATTCCAACCTTCATTCCAAAGTCATTTTTCAAAGCCCTCGACAGGGCAATATCAGATTTTATCTGGAATAAACGCCCAGTCCGAATAAATAAAATGGCCCTCCAGAAGCCTAAATCGCAGGGAGGCTTTGCACTACCCAATTTCTTGGCCTACTATTGGGCTGCAAATATTCACAGCATTCTCTATTGGAGTCATTGTTATGGTTTGTAACCGACCCCAATCGCACAACACAAGACAGGTATGAGAGTAAGCCAAAACAGGGCATTTATTCAATACAAACAAAAAGCGGCACTGTCCCTTTAAGGGAGAACACAAAAATACTGGAAACAAAGAAATAGGGAAAAATGTGGCACTGTGCCTTTAAGAGGCGAGCAGGCTAAGGGGCAAAGGCTAAAGGACAGGGCCAGGGCAAAAAGGTCAGGGCAGGAACAGGGGCACTGGAGAGGGGGAAACAGGGACAGAGGCCCGGGGAGGCGGGCTGGAGACAGGGACAGAGAAACAAGGTTAAGGCCTTGGACAGGGCGAGGGCCAGAGCTGCTTACAGGGATGGCAGGGTTCAGACGGCGGAGGCCTGGCAAGGAGATCCTCCTCGGAAGTGAAGAGACGCATCCTCCCGTGGGATAGGAAGCGATGCGCGCCGGCTTGAGCGTCTGGAGTAGGAGCGCGCCGGCTTGAAGAGACGCATCCTCCCGTGGGATAGGAAGCGATGCGCGCCGGCTTGAGCGTCTGGAGTAGGAGCGCGCCGGCTTGAAGAGATGCATCCTCCCGTGGGATAGGAAGCGATGCGCGCCAGCTTGAGCGTCTGGAGTAGGAGCGCGCCGGCTTGAAGAGACGCATCCTCCCGTGGGATAGGAAGCGATGCGCGCCGGCTTGAGCGTCTGGAGTAGGAGCGCACCGGCTTGAAGAGACGCATCCTCCCGTGGGATAGGAAGCGATGCGCGCCGGCTTGAACGTCTGGAGTAGGAGCGCGCCGGCTTGAAGAGACGCATCCTCCCGTGGGATAGGAAGCGATGCGCGCCGGCTTGAGCGTCTGGAGTAGGAGCGCGCCGGCTTGAAGAGACGCATCCTCCCGTGGGATAGGAAGCGATGCGCGCCGGCTTGAGCGTCTGGAGTAAGAGCGCGCCGGCTTGAAGAGACGCATCCTCCCGTGGGATAGGAAGCGATGCGCGCCGGCTTGAGCGTCTGGAGTAGGAACGCGCCGGCTTGAAGAGACGCATCCTCCCGTGGGATAGGAAGCGATGCGCGCCGGCTTGAGCGTCTGGAGTAGGAGCGCGCCGGCTTGACGTCTGGAGTGGGACACTGGAAAACCTCCCGTAGAGGATTAGAGAGCGTAGACGGTGTCCCACTCCAGGCAAACGGCGACAGGTGGTGATGGCTGGCACCTCGTCTCACACCGGAGACGCGGCAGGTGATGGTAACGTCCAGGACTCCATGAACACTGAACACAGAAAAGGATAAAGAGTCCAGAACAAAGAACCAGCATACAGAACGACCCGACCAGGACTGGAGGGGAGGTCCAGGTATTTAAAGCCCTCTGGGGCGCTAATCATAACTTATCACAGCTGTGAAAGGTAGTCCAAGGGTGGGGGCTGTTGAAGAGCAGAGGAGAGTAAAACATCGCAAGGGTGGGGGCTGGTGAGGTGAGGAGACAGGGAATTAAAGGTCCAGGGAACAGGCAAACCTCACAGTCATTCCCATTACGGACTCTGTCAGTGGGTTCCGGCATGGGTGGACATGGAAAGGGCATCTTGTTATAGAACATCTTTGCAATCCTTAGTTTGCTCTTCGCTCCCAGTCACAACCGCCCAGTACACCAACAACCTCTTAGTACAACACTCCCTCTGGATCTGGTCCCAGTTCAGAAAACACTTTGGTCTCCACGCCATGTCACCATCGTCACCTGTCCACAAAAACTTCCTTTTCTCTCCCTCTATGGTGGATGAAGCCTTCAGCAACTGGTTTAAGAATGGCATTCTGAGCATTTATGATTTGTACCAAAACAGTTCATTTATGTCTTTCACACAATTGTCCCTAAAGTTTAACTTACCAAAAACAAATTTTTTCAGATATCTACAGATACGTGATTTTGTTAAGAGCAAATTTGCTCAGTTCCCCCATATACCTCCAAAAACTGTGATCGACCACATCTTGGAGGTGAAGGTTGCAATCAAAGGCTCAATATCTAAACTATATAACATCATATCCCTATCCTTACCCTCCTCAGTATTGGCTATAAGACAAAACTGGGAGTCTGATCTAAATCATCAATTTACAGACAAAGAATGGGAAAATGCTCTTGCCCGAATACACTCAATATGTGCCCGCCATTCACTGATACAGTTCAAGCTCCTCCACCGTCTATATTGGTCAAAGACTAGACTTGCGAAGATAAACCCTGGCATGGATCCCACATGTGACCGGTGCCACCAAGCCCCGGGCTCACTTATTCATATGTTTTGGAATTGTCCAGTACTGGCCCCTTTCTGGACTTCCATTTTTAAATCTTATTCAGACATATTTTTTATGAATGTTGACCCATGCCCTCTTATTGCATTATTTGGTCTGACACCGAAGAACGCTGCAATATCTATTGGGCAATCCAATGCCATGGCCTTTGCCTCACTCATTGCCAGACGCCTCATCCTATTCAACTGGAAGGCAGCCACTCCCCCTTCACACTTACACTGGATGATGGATGTTATGTCTCTTATACATATAGAGAAAATCAGATTTACAATACAAGGCCACACAGATACCTTCCACAAAACATGGCAGCCCTTCCTATCTCATTTCAAAACCCATATGACTCCTTCCAAACTTGGGACCCCATGACCCCCCTCCTTCCCCCATCTACCTTCCTGACACTGCTAGCCCACGTATGGCTGGGGAGATGGCATTGTGGTGGTCTGCTAAGGGTGTTAAATTTACTTTCCATTTTATTTGTTTTACCATCTGGAAATTACGCTACTAAAATATAGAGTATTACTTATATTATATATTATTATTACTGTCTTTCCTATTTATATATATTTTTTTTTCTCTTGTTTTCTTTTAATTTTACTTCATTTCTTTTTGCGTAGCTTTGTCTGTCACATCTGTATTTATGTTTAATTATTTAAATTTTATTTTATTTAAATATAAATCTGTACAAATTCTTCCAATAAAAAAAGATAAACCATAGAGACCAGCAGGGCTGAGTCGTCCTCGAACAGGAACAAGTTGCAGTCACAAGCTGACAACATGTCATTTGCATAAATTAGGAACAGTGGCGGTCCTAGTATGCTTCCTTGTGGACCACCACAGCTCACTGGGAGGGGGGGGTAGGGTACCGTTTACCTCCACCATCTGTTCTCTCCCCTCCAGGTAAGATTGCATCCAGCTCACGGATAGACTATCAAAACCAATTGCTTTTAGCTTGTCAATCAGAATGGAGTGATTGACAGTGTCGAAGGCCTTTTGTAGGTCCAGCATGACTATGCTGCAGTATTTGCCCGCGTCCACCTCTTGTTTGATGTGGTCGTTCAAATAGAGAAGACATGTGTCAGTGGAGTGGGATGTTCTGAAGCCAGATTGGAATTCGAAGATTAGATTTTTTCCCGCAAGGTACTTTTCCACCTGTTTGTATACAATTTTTTCCACGACTTCCGAGATCGAGGTACGAATAGAAACAGGGCGGTAGTTGCCTGGGTCTAATTTGCTGCCCTTTTTGTGCAGGGGAGTTATTCTCGCAATTTTGAAGTCTTTGGGTATGTGTCCCTGTTTTATGGAGAGGTTTATTATGTGTGATGACTGGGGTGATGGCGGCTGCTGAGTCTTTGAGGAATTTGGAGGGGATATTGTCATGGCCAGTGGCCTTGTTAGGTTGGAGGGCGCTCAGTTTTTTGAGTACCTCAGCTGTTGTTACCATTTCTAGTTTGAAATCGTCTTTGCGGACGCCTAGGTTATTGTAGTAGGCTATGATGTGTTCTACCCCAAAATGCCCTGAGTGGGAGGGTAGTTTATTTACCAGTGTTGTGGCTATGTTTGTGAAGAAAATGTTTAAGTAATTGGCCACATCCAGCTTGTCTGTGATGAGCGTGTTGTCCGTCTTTATGTTTATGTTTGAAAATCTGGTTTTAAGTTTTTTACTGCATCCTAGTTGATTATTGAGTAATTTCCAAAGTTCACAGGGTTTATTTTTGTTTTCCTCAGTTTTGTCATTGATGAAATTCTTTTTTGCAGTTTTGATCATGGAGTTTACTTCATTTCTTAGTCTGTTTCTTTGCAGTTTGAGTTCAGTCACGTGGGCTTGGAGTTCACTGCTCGAGCTTTTGGTATGCTTTGACTGACTTTTACGAAACTCAGAGCATTTTTTGTCTCTGGTTTTCATAGCGGTCAATATTTCTGAGTGCATCCACGGCTCAGCGCGATTTTTTACCCTGGTGGTTCTTAGGGGGCCATGTCATTCAGTACTGTTGAGAATTTGGTTTTGAAACCAAGCCATGTGTCTTCAACTAGTGTACCACTGAGCTCTTCTGACCAGTCCAGGCTCTCCAGTTCTAGGTTAAAGGCCTCACTAGAGTAGGTTTTGAGGTCTCTAGATGTGACTGTTTTGTGACAGCCGGCCTTTTGTTTTAGCTTTTTACGGGTACAGAATATCATATAATGATTGCTTAACCCGCATGCTATAACCCCTTTACTGGAGATCTTGGACTTGTCAGAGGTCAGAATGAGATCAATGGTAGTCTGTGTTGATTCACATACACGGGTGGGTTGGCTGAAGCCATGCAGATCACAAAACCTACTGAATAACTTGAAGACGGGTGCATCTATTCGTTGCATATCCGTGTTCCAGTCTCCAATGAGAATTGTTTCTACATCCTCAACTCCAGCTAAACACCCATCCAGTGTATCATAAAAGCCACTCTGTTCTGGCGGTCTGTATATTATGCCAACTAATACTGATTTAGCCCGTTCAAAAATTATTTCAACCCATACAGTTTCAAGAGTCTCGTGATTCAGGTCAGTACGGATAATGAATTTGGTGTCTTTGTGTATGTATGCAGACACCACCTCCATACCTGTTCCTGTCATTTCTGACTACTGAGTAGTATTCTATTTCTATTTCAGGGTCTGTCACAGAATTGTCAAGTTTTGTTTATGAAAAACATAATATGTTTGCCTTACCGTTAATAAATAATTGACACATGCCCTGTTTGCTTGTGTGTCCTCCCGTAAAACTGAGATATGATTGTTGTTTGTTGTCTATGTGTATCTACCCTCTGTACAGCACTTTGGTTGACATGTGCCATGTTTAAATATGCTCTATAAATAAATCTGATTGATTGATTGATTGAGGGTCATTATCCTTGGCTATATTTGAAAAAGAAACGCAACATTAATTAATATGTTCTGTATTGATGGATTTATGGTGTGATATCAATCTTGTACCAGTACCAGACCGCTCAGGCTTAAGAGCTTAAGAGGTTAATGGTCCCGTGAAAAAACTATGAAAACCGGACATTTTCATGAATTTAGAAAACCCCACCGGACGCCCTGGACAGGGCGTGAAAAGTGGACATGTCCTGGCAAAAAAGGACATTTGGTCACCCTAACGTTAGCGCTGTCGTTAGCCAGCACTAGCGTGGATTCTCGTCAACCAGTGTCGTCGCCAATTTATTCTATATGCTATACCGAACAACGGTAGTGTACTAATGACAGAGTAACACGATTGTGCAGTTACTGCAGACACTGGCTGCAGCTACTGTAACTTTATTGTCCAACACAAGCATGAAACATGCGGCATGATCCGTCACCTTAATAAGTGCTCGTCCCCTAGCGGGCAGGAGTGGGAATAGTGACCTAGGAAAAACACCCACTGCCAAATGCATGACAATATTTACCTGCTGTAGAGCTCTCTGTATATCGATGCCTTGTCCCCAGGGGGCGGGGGGGTTAGCCAGACATTCCCCAGCATTGCCACGACGAGAGATGTCTATTCGCTGCTTCCGAAGGTTCTGGAACGCTGTCGCCATGACATTGACTCCATCATAGGTCAGTGCTCCTGTGTACTATGGAGATAACCAAATCAGAGAGAAGTACTCTAATGAGTGTGATTTGTATTCTGATCAGCTTACATGCACGTTAATATTTCTATATCATTCTGATGGTGCCCCCAGAAGAACAGTGACAGCAGGCTGTGATGCCGTTCTCTCAAAATTAGCCTTTTGCTGTCTTGTTGTAATAGAGTCTTTTAGGAGCTTCTGTGCCAATGTTGCATTGAAATAAGGCAGAGTGGAGTTGAGAAGAGGCAAGATGAAAGGCTGGATGCTGTCATAATCTGCCCTTTGGACTCAGGAACTCTCTGAACAATTCCGAACATTACCCTCTGGCACCACCTTGTGGTTTATCAGGGAATGAACTCCTCCTGTCTACTGTGGCCTCAGTCCTTGTGTTGTTATGTTTACAATGTTTAATCCCTGCCTGGCTCAAGACCTTGCTGCCTATTATTATGTGTCTCTATTAGCCCTGCCTGTTAGTCTAGTGTCCTTGTCTTGTGGTATTCATTCTGTCCTTGTGTTAGTGTCTAGTCTTGTCTAGTCTCCCTTGTATTCTTGTGTCAGTATTCTTATCCTCTGTTCCCCAGTTGTTCCTGTTTAGCAATCACATGTTTAGTATTTAGGATCTCGCCCTCCCTGTTACCAGTGTTGCGCCATTGTTTGGTTATCCTTTCAGTACCCTTCCGTGCTATGTTCTGCCTCCCCGGTGTTATCCTGTCGTGCTACTCTGCTTATCCTTCGTGAAAGCCTTGTTATTCTGTATTTCCCCCGTGAGTCCGTTCCTGCTTCGTAGCCATGTTTTCCAGCCCTGCTGAGGTTTTTGTTCCCATGTTTTAAGTTCGGTTTTGTTTTGTACCCCTGTAACGTGTGCCTTGTTGACTATGCTCAGTAAAAGCCTGGTTATCTGCAACTTCGACTTGTGCTCGTCTCTCTCTCACCCATCATTGTCCTGCGCTTGAATCCTACCCACTTCTCCTAAACACCTCATTACAACAGATGCTACACACACACCACAAACCACTCTTGTGCCAGTAGCCATCAGACTCCCCAACCGCTCCAGGCTAACGGTTGGAGAACTTGAGAATGGTTAGGTTAGGACTGTTAGGACCAGCGGTGCGTTGCTCATGGGACGGGGTTGCACGCGCGTGCACACAGGAATGCGCTGCACTCAACTGATGCGCCAACTCGCTAAGTACCCACCTGGCTACTTTGCATATCAATAGCGCAGGTCGTCAGGTGTGTTCAAATACGTTCTCAGATACATTCACACAAAACTTGTGAATGAAATGTGTTACATTCCATTCGTAGAGGCCATTAGGCATTGTCTTTAGTCCGTGCGGATGCAAGGGAACATTTATGGGCATGCCCGGTAGCATCCGTGCACGTGGCGTCATTAAAACATTGTGCAACCAGCTTTTAAATCAGTAACGCAACACTGGTTAGGACTGTTAGGACTGGCTATTGTATAGGTTGTATTCTCTAAATAATGGCCTGTAAATGGTAAATGGCTGCATTTATATAGCGCTTTTATCCAAAGCGCTTTACAATTTTTTCTCACATTTTACCCATTCACTCACACATTCACACACCGATGGCGGAGGGCCGGAGGCAACCATGCAAAGTGCCAACCTGCTCATCAGGAGCAATTAGGGGTTAAGTGTCTTGCTCAAGGACACTTCAACATGGTGCCCGGGAGGAATGGGAATCACACCGGGAACCTCCGGATTACCAGACGCCTGCTCTACCACTACCTCCTGAGCCACTGTCGCCCCCTGTCTCTAATAATAGCCTGTCTCAAATAAAGGCCTGATTCTCTCTTAATTTTACTTCAACCAAGCGTCTCTGGGAAAAGTATGACCAAAATAGTCAGTTCAGCGTTCTACATCACACCAGCCAGACTCAACACCCCAGCCTGTGCTGCTGCTGGATCCTGGACTTCCTGTCGAATCGAAGCCAAGTGGTGAGGATGGGCTTTAATCAACGCAGGAGTCCCCCAGTGCTTAACCCCCTCTTCCCTGTACACCCAGGGCTGTGTAGCCAAGCACAACTGTGTAGCCTAGCAGAACACGGTTATTACGTTTGTGCTGACAACGAGACTTTCAAGTACTTTTCCAAGCACTATTTTTCATTTTAAAAGGGCATTTAACCAATTTCCAACTATTAGTTACACTTCATTGTCTTGATTCAGAAAATTTTTATCATGGATGAACAAAACTTTCAATGTGAATGGTTGATTTGAATTTCAAAGACTTTTTAAGCACCTTGTTAAAAAATGGGCTGTTTTTAAGGCCATGACTTTTTTTGTCAAAACTCAAGCACTTTAAGCACTTCAAGGACCTTGTGCGAACCCTGGAGATCACCAACCTGGCAAAGTGGTGCCAAGAGAACAACCTCTCTCTCAACATGGATAAGACCAAGGAGCTGGTCACAGACTACAGGAGAGGAGGAGAGAAGCTAGAGAACCAGCGGTGGAGAGAGTTCCCTGTTGTTCACATCACTGAGGACCTCACCTGGGAGGAGCACACCAGCCACATGGTGAAGAAGGCACAGCAATGCCATTTAATAATAATAATAAATAATACACTTTATTTGTATAGCACTTTTCATACAGAGGTTGCAGTTCAAAGTGCTTCACAACAGTAAAAAATACAGGCATGAGCGAGCATAGCAAGGTATGGTAAATCACAGTGTTTCACATTAGGATCTATCATCCTAATAGGCTCTCTGTTTACAGTTTCATTCAGTAATACAAATAATAAAATAGTTTAAAATTATTCAGTTTAAAAAATAGTCTAAAAATTATAAAATAGAACGGACATACAACAACAGTAAAAAATACAGGCATAAGCAAGCATAAAAATGAAAAATGTAAATACAAAGAGATAGAGAGGTAGCAAGGTTAGGCAAATCACAGTTCTTCAGCAATACAAATAATAAAATAGAATAGATTAGATAGAGTAAAAAAGTGCGGTTTGATTCAGTTTAAAATAGGCAAAAAATAATAAGATAGAACGGACAGTAAAAAGTGTGATAAGATTGTTCAATAACGAAAAATATATAACAACAGCAGTGTATCACTCTTAGTACTTTGAGTTTCCATCGCTCCTAACATAATACATCAGATATGATGATGAAAATGGCCCAGTTAGGAGAATCAACCTTGGCTAGGCGGTGATGTTCACGATGTACCTAACTGGAATGTTAAAAACTTTGCTAGCAGAGGAAAAGATTTAGGTCAGAAGTCATCCTCTCCTCACAACAGAGCATCACTCTAACATCATAGAACCGACATATGAATTTAATTGGAAGTGTATGAAAGTAGGTAGGGTAAGAATATAGCAAGGTATGGTAAATCACAGTGTTTCACATTAGGATCTAGCATCCCAATAGGCTCTTTGTTTACAGTTTGATTCAGTAAGAAAAAATAGTCAAAAAATTATAAAATAGAACGGACATACAACAGGGTATTTAACATACAACAGCACAGTGTTTCACATTAGGATCTAGCATCCCAATAGGCCCTCTGTTTACAGTTTGATTCAGTAATACTAATAATAAAAAATTGTTTAAAATGATTCAGTTTAAAAATAGTCATCAGTAAGAAGTAAAAAGTGTGATAACCGACACATGAATTTGATAGGCAGTGTATAAAAGTAGGCAGGGTAAGAATAGTGCAGGTAAGTACAATTTGTTTCTATAATAATATTTCCCCTTGCCACTAGGTGGTAGCAGATATCTATCTTCAAATATTTGCCTGCATTACCCCACAGTGAAATGCCTGAGCAAAGAAATATGTTTTAAGCTGTCTTTTAAAGATGTCTAGCGAGTTAGCTTCTCTGATGTTTTGGGGTAGTTTGTTCCACAGTTTTGGGGCATAGTTGATAAAGGCTGCATTACCGATCCTCTTCTGACTGTTTCTGGGAGCCTCTAGTAGTCCAGCAGCTGATGATCGCAGTGTTCTTGCTGGTGTGTAATTTATTAGAGTGTTGGCCATGTAGCTAGGTCCCTGTCCATTTAGAGCTTTGTATGTAAGGAGAAGGACCTTAAAGTCAATTCTAAATGTTACAGAAAGCCAGTGTAAAGCAGCTAAGACTGGACTAATGTGCTCTCTCCTTTTGGTTCTAGTTAGCAGTCGGGCTGCAGAGTTTTGGATTAGCTGAAGCATCTCTGTGGTTTTCTTAGGGATACCTGTGAAAAGTGCATTACAGTAGTCTAACCGGCTAGATATGAATGCATGGATTAGCTTCTCAGCATCGTTCTGATTAATAAATGGTCGTACTTTTGCTATATTTCTGAGATGGAAGAACGATGTTTTCGTCACTTTGCTAATATGAGAATTGAAGTTCAGTTCTGAATCTATGATAACCCAGAGACTAGTGACCTTTTTATCTTTATCTTTATTACGGATCCCCATTAGTCATCATCAGATTTGATCCAAGGGGTTAGTCCTACCAGGTTCTTTATTAATGTTTCTTTTTTAGTTTTGGGGCCGATAATTAGAATTTCAGTTTTGTTCTCGTTTAGTTTCAGGAAGTTCTTACTCATCCATTTATTTATTGCCAGTAAGCAGTCTGTAATGGAGCTAATCGCTGTATCATTTGGTTCAGCAGATATGTACAGTTGTGTATCATCCACATAGATATGGAAATCTACATTATGTTCTCTGATGATATCACCCAGCGGTGACATGTAAAGGGAGAAGAGTAAAGGACCTAAGCAACTCCCTTGTGCAACTCCATAGTTGTTGTCGTATATATCAGACATGTGATCTCCTAGTTTAACATAGAATTTCCTCCCTCTAATGTATGTTTTAAACAAGCCTAGCACATGTTCTGCGAAACCGACATAGTTTTCAAGACGAACGATTAGAATATCGTGATCGATTGTATCAAATGCTGCACTGAGATCTAGCAGGATAAGGATGGAGTTTAGCCTGAGGTCACTGATTATTTTGGTGACGGCAGTTTCAGTGCTATGATATTTTCTGAATCCCGACTGAAATTCTTCTAAGATGTTGTTTTCTTCAAGAAAGGAATTTATTTGAACTGAAACTATCTTTTCAAGTACTTTACTAATGAATGGTAGGTTGGATATTGGACGATAATTTGCCATTTCATTACTATCCAAGTTAGGTTTTTTTAGTAATGGCTTTACAACTGCTGTTTTAAAGGCATCTGGGAAAATACCAGTTCTAAGGGAAGTGTTTATGATATCTAGCACAGGGCTTGAAACACTATTAAACACCTGTTTGAAGAAAGCTGTAGGTATAGGGTCAATGTCTGAGGTGGAGGAGTTACATTCTGAGACAGTTTTGAAGAGTACATCTAATGTGATGCATGTGAATCTTCTCATGGTTACATTGCGCGGTTTGCTGCAATCAGCTTTATTTCCATCATGAGTAATGCTGGCCCTGATCAAGGTTATTTTGTTGTTAAAGAATAGTGCAAGTTCTTCACACTTAACCGTTGATGACTGATGAGGTGTAGGGGCAGTGTTGAGTAGTACATTCATAGTGGAAAAGAGGATTCTGGAGTTTCCAGCATTTTCTGTAATGATTTTAGAGAAATAGTCTTTCCTTGCTAAGCGAATGGTTTTATTATAAGCAGTTAAAGCATCTTTGTATATATCACAGCATATGGTGGTTTTTGTTTTTCTCCATTTTCGCTCCGCTGCACGACATTTCCTTTTTTCTTTGTTGACCGTATTATAGTTCAACCACCATTTCATTTAGAGAGCTGTCATGATTGTGTGGTTCATGTAGTCTGATAAGATCAATGAACTTTGATTCAGCCTTGTCGTTTAGGAGCCTCTTTTGAACTATGATTTATTTTTTTGTTTTAGTAAGGGTTATTTGAGTATCAAAATATATACAGTGATGGTCGGAGAGAGGTAATTCAGTTATTGAGATATTTTTTATGCTTAGCCCAGTTGTTGTTATAACTAAGTCTAATGTATTCCCAGGCCTGTGAGTTGCATTTGTTATATGCTGTGTTAGGTCAAAGCTATCTAGTAGATTTTTTTGTTCTATAGTTTTGGAGTCTGTTTTCTTATTAAAATGGATGTTCAAGTCTCCATTTAGGATCACCTTATCATATCCGGTAACACATAGTGAAATCAGTTCAGAGAGCTCCTGTATAAATATTGGTGAGTGTCTAGGCGGGCGGTATATTGTGACGATAATGGTTGATTCTGTTTTGAGCTCAATGGCAAGATATTCCATCGACATGAACTTGCCTAGTTCTGTGATTCTAAACAAGAGTTCTGTATCGTTAGTGGCTTAGCTTGGCATCGCCTTCTGCACTATCTCGCGTACGTGCACGCGTACTGAATAAACCACAAATGTACCTCTAATACCAGTATTAGTCTGACCACACCCCTCATCAGCTTACCTTCATAAGCAGGTGTGTGGTCACCTGCTCTCCTCCTTCTCGCTTTCACCACAAGGAAGAGGTGCCTCGGTAGATCCCCACACTTGACACCATGATGGAAGAAATTGGATTAGGAACAGCTTGGGAAACAAGGATACGTTGACATCATATCTTTATTTTCTCTCTCACTATTTTCGAGAAAATACGGCGATATTGTCTTCGTACTGGAGTGTCTAGAAGATGATGATCATTCTACAAACCCTCCACCGGTTTTCGTATTGGGAGCACGCCGCTGCATGCTTCTCAACTGCAGTTCCTTGCTGTGTTTGTTGGGGTGAAACCTGTCAGGCCACAGCTGAACTGTCGGACATGCCGCTGTTGTGAGGAGCGGTGCGTTCCAGGTTGGGTGAGTAGTGTTTGCTGGCGGGCTCCACTTGTCTGTTAGTGCTATGGGGGCTACTAGACAAAGTTTATGGAAACCGGCCCCAGGCTAGGGTCCTTTGTTTAGCCGTCTAGGCGACAGAAGGCCTTGGTCTGGCGACCATTATAGTTTTAACTAGTGGGCCGCGACCATTGACACTGGTGATCCCTGTGTGTTCTGGACGAGTGGATTCTCTCTGTCACCGTGTTAAGACCCCATCTTTCATATCCAAATGAGAGTATTCCTTCACGAGGGGATATGTGCATGTAATGTGCGATAGCGGCAGATTCATGTTCAAAGTCAGCTATACAGGCCAGTTGGTACTGTGCTGATTCCGCCGGACGTGGTAATATCACCGTTGTGAAGCGGTGTTGACGTCTTGTTTTCTCTTTTTTCTTAAAAAGTGAGGAGGGTTCAGAACGGCGGCCTGTCTGGGTGAGTGTTATGTCATTGTTTACATGTTCATAGCTTACGGTTAGCCGGTCGGTGGCCTGGCGCGGGGTAGCTTGGCTTCTCGCGCGCCGCCGGGAGCTCGCTCCTGATCGCGTGCGTCGTAGATCGGCGTCTCGCGAGCGGAAGCAATAGCACCCGAACGGTTGGAGCAGCCGTTAGCTTGATGCTATTCTGTTGAACGTGCTTTGATTTTAACATGTTTTACACTCTTGACCACGACGTCATCCTTGACAGGGGATGTTCGTCGACCCTGCCTGAGCCTAGACGGGGATTGCGTCAACAAAGAGGACTGTAGCGACTGGTGGAGCGGCGACGCTGCCCGGATCGAACAACACGGGACGGCTGTGTTCTACGGTGGCTTGTGACTGCACTTCGCTGATCTGCGTTCCGGGCAGGTACGGGGTTGGCCAGACCCCATAACACGTCTTCTGGTTTTACCTTGCTAAATGTATTGTGAATAACGGTGTTTTTTTCCCAAAACGTGTGTTGTTGCAATGCATTTGAGATACGTTGCGGGTTGTGTGTGAGCTGTTTTTGTCACTGGCAGTTAGCTTCTCCGTGCAGGTCGTGATGTATTGATCTGGTTGTTGTGTGAGAAACATCATGGTGTTTATGTGTACCGTGTACTCACTACTAAGGCAACTAACCTATGAAGCTATGCTTGGTGACGAGTGAGTAAAAGAATGTTCTTTCTCAGACTGTAATGACAATGAACAGTGAGTTCACACATTAACAGGTTTTCCTGTTTTAACTGGCCGTATTGAGGGTAAAATAGGAGGATTGTGTTTCCCCCCCCGGTTCCCTGGGGACTTTATCACCTCCTATCAGACATGTTGTGCATTAATTGTGTCTTTTGTGTGGTAGGGATACGATGTAACTCTCAGCTTGATTGCTGAGGTTGTGCTAAATCTGCTGGAGAAACTTATTTCCTAAAGGGAAATTGGTTTGGTTGCTGTCATGTGTGCTTAGCAAGGCCTGTGGTCGATACTAATCAAGAATGATGTATTCTCTCATTGTGAAAAAAAACGGCGTTCCTCTGTTGAGTGTTTTTGCCATTTTTTGTAGGTGATGATGGGTTGTGTGTGTCATGTGACCTACAACTGGGTTGTACTGGCCACAGAAGCACATGTGTATGTTGGACCGGGGTTCTTAGAGCCCTCTCTATTCTGTGTTTTTCCTTAGTAAAAATCAGATAGCAGGTTAGCTCGTGCGCTGTGTGGAGCTGTGAAACGCTTCATAGAGCTGACTATGACTGTGTCATATTCTCTTTTTGTCGTTACGTCGTATCATGGGTGTGGGGTCGTAAAGGGGTGAACTGGTAACCTTTCCTCTCCCCATTGTTCTGTCGGTCAGGGGTACACCCCCTGTCCTTCAAGGTTCCCGTCACGTGGCGGTTCGGCACGTTACGGGGGGGGGGGGGGGGGGGGGGGAGGGAGTTCCTGGTCCCACGGCCTGGTATATTGGGCGTGTGCACCGCAGGAATTCCCCCGCCATAGAGTACGTCACCGTGCGCGTCTCTGTTGGTAGGACTTCCGTGTGCTGTTCAGGTCCATGTGATGGATCTGTTTTCAGGGGGGGTGGTCAGGGCTCCTCCTCACCAAGCGCCTACTCAGGCCTTCTGTGAGTTCGGACTCCTTCTTCCATGTGAGGAAGCCTCCATCAGAGTACAGAGCCTTCCTCCTCAGATTGTCAAAGTGAGTGGACCCTCTAGAAGGGTCCTTTTCTATTGTATGTATATTCGATTCAATTCGTTTATTGAGTGTGTATGGGTTCGGTGCCTCTTCCCCGGAGGCCCTAAAACCAGTTTTTTACATGGCTCAAGGTGCAATATATTCTTTTCAATCTGTACAGCTCGCGTGGGAAGTCTCTCTGGGGATCCCCGTCTCTTTCCTATGGGAGGGTGGTGGGATGTAAAAATGTGAACATTTTTTACCCCGGCTGTGTAGACTGGGATACATACTGTTGATGCTTCCTTCTTTCTATTCCAGAAGTGTTGGAGTTAGGGAGTGTCACACCCCTCTTGTCGTTCCCCTGGGCGCCTTGGGGATTCAATGACAGGTCTAAATAGCCTGTTCATTGATGGGGGTGTGTCCCGACGCACGTATAGTGCTAGCTCGCTGTAAACAGGCGATTGACTGGCACGCCTTAGTTGCTTGTGGTTGAAACAGCGTTTTTATAAAGCAACTGAGATGGGGGTTTTTCCTCTTCCGGCGACCACATCCCATGACCTGGGTGGGTTGTCGACGGATTCTCGTTCATGTCTGGGGGATGATGACGGGATGGATCTGAACATATGTAGTGGGGTCTCACGCCCTTGGGGTGGGCCGCCAGGCGCGGTTCGTCCCGACGTCTGGGTGGCGCCTTCTTTTCATGTTAAGATCAACACGCATATCTGCCCTTCTCCTGGAGTAGGCATGTCGGCGTGGTTAGGGCACGGGACTGGTTCTGGTCACGCTGGTCCAGATCAGTTGAACCCGTTGTCCGCCGGGGATGCAGATCTGCTGTTCTGGTACCCTGAGGGACTTGGGCTTTTTTCAGGGGGAAAAATGCCAGGTCGGTCTGGGTGTCACAGGGTTAAGCGCTATGGAGACCCTGGTTGGGTATGTTTTTACTCAGCACTGTCGTCATGGCTTACAGCCGTGCCATTCTGTACGCGCTCGATCTCGTCGGATCTCGGCCGCTACACAGGTTGGTCCTGGTTAGTACTTGGTTGGGAGACCGCCGGGGAATACCGGGTACGGTGTGCTTAGGGGCTGGTTCTCCATTATTTTTCGCTCCTCTCTCACGCATGGCGAAGAGGGGCCTGTGGGGGTGGTTTTTTGACCTCCTCTGGTGACCCTGTGCTTCCCGTACCGCCAGGCCCGGTCCGAAGTGATGTTTGCGACCCGTAGGCCTGGGTTAACCCTTTTTGGAAACTGAAACACTTGTACTGCGGTATAGCCGGTGTATACCCGCAGGTGTGTTTTGGAGTTTTTTCTTGAGGGGTTATAGGAACAACCACCGCATTGGGTAACACCGAGGTGGTTGATTCCCTGGTGTGTTGGAGCAGTGTCAACTCCCGGGTTCACCGGTTGAGGGTGCCCCTGCACGTTCATGACGTCTGCCAATCGTGTCAGCCTTCTCTGCCTCGACCCCTCTGGGTGGGGGTTGTTAAATGGAGGCTTGGTCATGCAACACCGCCAGCTTACGCTCCTTCCGCCGGGGCGGCTGTGTTCAGCTGTCCCCTCTGGCGCCTGTCTCGTCCGCAGTCTCCAGGCTAGGGTTAACAGCCTGTTGCCTGGTTTTTTCCCCGGTGCGCTGCCTGCTTCCGTTGGTTAACCTTTTTTGTGTGCTTACGGCCATGCTGACTGCCTATTCTGCAGGGTCAGTGTGCCAGGCGGTGTACTATTGGGGGGACGGGGCCCGCTCGGCTTACGGCCATACCGACCTGAACACGCCCGGTCTCGTCCGATCTCGGAAGCTGGGCAGGTTCTGGCCTGGTTGGTTCCGCCTGGGAATACCAGGTGCAGTAACTGAGGGGCCTTTGTCCGAATACGCTGGCGATGTGGGGGGCGGGGCACTACGTGCCCACCTGGTGGGGTCTTGATGCTGGCATCATGGACTTCTCCGGGCCCCCATTCCAGGGAGTCCAGTCCTTTTGGTGGGTCTGGGTCTTCCTTCGTGCTCCGCTGCTACGGCCTTGCCACGGGGTTGGGTTTGCCCTTGACCCCGTGATTCTGGGGGCAGTAACGAGGTTGTTCCTCCGTTCGTTCCCGGGTGGCATGCGGGTTGTGCGTGTGTGTAGTCGTGGGGTCAAGCCACGGTCTGCTCACCCTGTGCGTTGAGTTGCTTGAGTGCCTCTTCGCACGGTCGGGTCCGTCGCCCTCCCGTGACGTCCCTAATAGGGGGGCTACCCTCCATTAGGGGGGGTCGGGGGGGCTCGGCCCTCCCTGTTCTGATGGTTTTGGGGGGCTGTCAGCGGGGTGTATTTGTCAGCCAAGTGGCTCCGCTTGGCCTCCCTTGTGCAGAAGGCGATGCCAAGCTAAGCCACTAACGATACAGAACGTTAGGTTATGACTATAACCAAGTTCTGTTAGTTAGGGGCGATGCTTGGCATCGGACGCCGCTGCAGCCCTTGTCCTCACCTTGTGGTGAAAGCTTGGGAAGGAGGAGAGCAGGTGACCACACACCTGCTTATGAAGGTAAGCTGATGAGGGGTGTGGTCAGACTAATACTGGTATTAGAGGTACATTTGTGGTTTATTCAGTACGCGTGCACGTACGCGAGATAGTGCAGAAGGCGATGCCAAGCATCGCCCCTAACTAACAGAACTTGGTTATAGTCATAACCTAACGTTTTGAGGAGAAAATTGCTGCAACTCCTCCCCCCTTCTATTTTTTCTGGGTATTTGAAGAAAATTATAGTCTGGTGGACAAGCTTCTATCATTATTGATGTAGCTGTGTCATTATTTAGCCATGTCTCTACTAGGCAGATGCAATCTAAGTTAATCAGATAATTTACTAAAAATGTTTTATTATTCAGTGATCTGACATTTAGGAGGGCTAATTTTATTTGTTGGACTTGTTTAGAGGAGGTCTGCTTTGGCTTGACCTTGATGGCCCTGAGGTTAATATCAGGTAAACGCATTGATGGTGTATGGTTTTTACCATGCCATTGGCTGGTTATGATTACCGGTATGTTTTGAGAGATGGCATGGTAGTTGTACTATACTGTACTGTACTCTACTGCTTTCGGGGACATTTGATCAGACGAGATGGCCTTGTGTGATATGGGGGGGGGGGGGGGGGGGACGCCTTGTGCTGCTGCTGCACCTCGTGGCGAGATTGTGTCCTTCGTGATTATCTCTCGTGCTGGTATGAGTTTGATATCCTTGGAGGCCATTAAGGCATGACGCATGTTTGCTGCTAGAAGCTTCGAACCTAAGCGATTTGGGAAGAAGCCATTTCTTTGAAAGCGTTCTGGGTTATTCCAGAAAACATTGAAATTGTCAATGAATTTCAGGCTGTGTATAAGACAGGCAGACGCTAACCATGAATTAAAATTTAGGAGTCGACTAAAGGCTTCTTGTCCTCTGCGAAAAGCATGCAATTGGTCCACTGATGGACACATCAGTGTCTATGTACACAGACTGATGTTTGTCTAGTGTGTTCATTAAACGTGTGAAATCCTCTTTCAATGTCTCTGTGCCCGTCTTCTTTCGCAGGATGTCAAACGATCCAGAAGAGTGAATGACAATTTTTGTTATGTCCGGTCTGATGAGTGTTGGAAGTATTTCGGCCAGCTTTTTCACAGATGTGTTGTCTAGACATATATTTTCTGTGTTTGCCATTTCCACATACCTTGTTGTGGAATCTCCAATCAGTATGCAGTCTGTTTTCTGTGTGAGGTTAGCATTTTTCTTTCCAACAGTTCTGGGGCCTTTTTTTTGGATTAGGCCTAGTCTGTCGGTTCTTACCACAGTCCTGTGGCCTTGGTGAAGCCTCGCTAGCTTCTCAATAGCCGGCATGTTAGCGCTAGTCTCGTACCTTCGGCGTCGGCTACAGCGACGTTCACCTCGGCACATGGTAGTCTCTTCGCTGTTAACCGTTAGCTCAGTCTGGGTCGTGTTTGCTAGCCGCATCGCTCGTGGCTCTGTTTTCCTCGTCGTCTCGTCGTTAGCGTGTGCTCCGATGTGCCGGCTGTTAGCTTTGCTAGCATTAGCGTGAGCTCCGGCATGCCAGCTGTTTGCTTCGCTAGTGTTAGCGTGAGCTCCGGTATTCCTGCTATTAGTGTCGTTAGCATGAGCTCCGTTACGCTGGCTGTTTGCTTCGCTAGCGTCGTTAGCCACGCTTCTAAGTCTCTTTGCTTTGGGTGTTGATATGCGTGTTTCCGAGAGTAGGTTGAAACTATTTCCTGGTGGTACCGGGGGTGAGGTAATAGTCGTGTTCCTGGTTCGTTTATTTCTCCTTTTATCCTTGATGGTGGTCCACTGCTTTGGTCTAGCTCCTTGCTTGTGCCAGGGACCGTCTTTTGGGTGGTGCTGTTCTGTAGCTAGGTTCTCTCTCTCTGGTACAGCCAGACCACTCACAGATCCTTATCAGTGACCATAAAAACTCACACACACACGTTGCAATATCCTCATCTTCCCTAAGACACAAAGACACATTCATTCCCCCAAGACACAACGCTGGAACATATAGCCTTAACTCAACTAATTTGACACGAAATGCCACAAGTGACTAAATTATGACTTGACTAGGATTACCCCGCGATTAGAAGACGGGGCCAGGTAGAGTTTAAGTACCAACGATAAGACACAGACACATATAAATCTCTTTCCCTCCCTTTCAGAACAGACCCCCACTTTAACTCACACACACCCAAAACACATCCCCCCCACACACACACACACACTCACACACACACACATACACACAAACACATCCCACACAAACACACACACACACACACACCAACACACACACACACACACACACACACACGCATGCACACACACCAATTATATGATGTGCCATGGAGAGAGGAGATAAGGGAACGGAGGAAGGGGAGGACTTCATCTTTTTTTTCATTTGGGAGCACACACTTTGGCCGGCCGGTCAGATCACTCTGTGTTCAAGAACTAGTATTTTGTTTATTTCACCTATTATACCTTATTCACTTTTATACCTTGTTCATTCATTTTTATATAATAAACTACCTCAAAAGTGTTTCATTCTTTACTTCTTTTTTAAATCTTATTACCGATCGGGTTTCAAAGTCTGCAAACTCGACAATTTTGGCTTCCCTGGGTGGGCCTACAGACCCGCTGTGAGACAACCGCGGCGCCATCACTTTAAAAACACCAATCTACTTATAAGAAGGTAAGATAAGCATGCATGGTTAAAAAATAGAATAAGAAGTGTGGCGCCCGTGGAGCTCTCAAGTGGGTTTGTGACCTCTTTCAATTTATAATGAAATGTAAAAATTGCTAAAGATAAAAGTGAAATCAATGAATGCTTTTGATTGAATGTGAATGAGCAAGGTGCAAGTTCCAGTACTATTTTGAATGTTAACAAATTCATTTAAATTTTTTTCCCCCCCATAACCCTAATCAAGTGCAATTATTGTGTGTTTCTATCCTTTTTTCCCCACTGCTGGTGTTGATGTTTGTTGAATGAAAAGTCCTTCTCTGTAAGGCAATAAGTAGTGTCATAGGTTAGAAGTGACCCATTTATTTAAGGCGAGACACTGCAGGTGAATAGTCAAATATACTTTTTTTGTTGATTTTGAGATTTTGTTATATTTTGCTTCCTAAACATGTCTTCTATGAAACTAGTGACAATAAAACGTCAATAACACACATTTAGTTGTTTATTTTACATAATTTTGCCTTATTGCATCCATAAATGTGCACATATTTAATGGGGAAGTGCCTCATTTGCATATATAAACATAAATTTCAGAAAACTTGCAATATATTTTTTCTTAGTTTATATGTACATAACAAATTGGGAAAGTTTCATAGTGATATCTATTCAAATATTTTTTGACTATTAGGGGGTACTACACTGTACTACACTGTTTGTAGCCTGTGTGTAGTTCTGTTCAGTTCAATAACATCATTATTATTATTATTATTCAGTTATCAGGCATGTGTTTAGGTTGTCTATTACTAATGGTTTGATTAGGTATTGTGTTTGTAAATATCTGTTTAAAAAAAAAAGTATGGCATTTTACAATACAGAACTTTGAAGGCGTTTTCCCAAAAATGAGTTTTAAGAGTTTTTCCTCATACTCTGAGCCAGAAATCTCCACTTCAGTAGCACTCACATACACCAAACCTTCCAGTTCTATTCATATCTATGTTCTGAAGGTATTTACAGAAGGGTTTGTTGATATCGCATTCATACCCTGATTTATATCACATTTATTCCTAAAAACATGGCGAAATATGGAATTTTACCATAAAAATGGACTGAATGGAGTATTTTCTGATTTATGGAGTGATAAAAAGAGATATCCAAAATCCCCTCTGTAATAACCTTTGGCTCTAATATGTCAACAAAATGAAACTATAATTTTGAAAATGGCTTTATCCAATGTTCAGATTTCTGTCCTGGAATTATATGCAAATTAGTGCATATTTAAGTAGATCATGCCTCATTTGCATATTTAAACATACAATTTCAGAAAACTTGTAATACAAAAAAGTCTTGTCTTAATATAAGTAATCAACTGGGGAAGTTTCATTGTGATATCTATTAGTTAATTTTTTTACCCTATTCACCTGCAGTGTCTCCCGTTAAGTTAGGGTAACCCTAGCCAGTTATTAAGTAGACAAAAACAGGATTGTAGGTCTGAAGTGCGTGAGAATTACGGACAGGTTACGGGCGAATGGACTGATCTGCCTCGCTTAGTCCTGTATTAGTGTCTCAGTTGCGTCGGTCAACTGCAATCCTAGTCTGCAAGATAAACTTAGTCAATTAAACAGGTTAGAGTGCCACAACAGTTGGAGCCAAGTTAGAGCAGTAAGGTTTTAATTGTATGTGGATGTGGAGCAGATGCTCAAAGAAAAGCAGTGTGTTTTAATGGGATTGTGTTGGGTGGTTAATTGTATCTTGACAGAAAGGCTCGGATGGAATGAGAAATTTGTCATATTCTTCAACTGGTCCGCCATAAACGGGTAGAAGCATGGTCGGTTATTATGACAATTTCAAAGAACATACGAGTCTTTAAGATACTATCTTGACGGGGTTGGGTTTATTAGGGAATATTGGACTGGCGCATTCATTTATTCCTAGGTTGGATTGGCGCATGCATTTATTCTTAGATTGGACTGGCGCATTCATTTATTCCTAGGTTGGACTGGCGCATTTATTCTTAGATTGGACTGGCGCATTCATTATTAAATTGGACTGGTGCATTTATTCCTAGATTGGACTGGTGCAATTAAGAGGAACAATTTTAGCATGTTTGTACTGATTCCCAAAATACAAAGGCATCCCTAAATACAAAGGCATGCTAAATAGTTTGGATAAATAGATTGTACTATTTCATTCAGTTCATTCGATTAGCTTTTTACACACACATGAAATTGATGCAGTCTAAACGGTATATGTAGTACATTTAATATGCTACACCATTCCATTATTAGTTGGAAAACCACATTTGGCTGATTAATGCTAAATTGATTAACGAAACAAAACAAATTGAAATACAGGTGAATCATTGTATCCAGCTGCTTGGTCAGGGTGAATCTCTCTCCCTTACCCCAGCATCAGAAAATCACACAGTTTCCCGCCCTTTTTTCCTTTTTTTTTTTTTCACACACACACACACACACACACCCAAAACACATTCCCCACTTCACACACACACACACATACACACATACACACATACACACACACACACACACACACACACACACACAAAACACATCCCCTACTTTACATACATACACACATACATACACACACACACCCAAAACACATTCCCCACTTCACACACACACACACACACATACACACATACACACACACACACACCTAAAACACATCCCCCACTTTGCACACACACACACACACACACACACACACACACACACACACACACACACACACACACACACACACACACACACACACACACACACACACACACACACACACACACACACACCACACACACACACACACACACACACACACACACACACACACACACACACACACACACATCCACACACAGATCTTTCTTTGCCCCCCCCAGCACTCACTTCTTTATATAGATACTATATATTTTTTTCCTATTTTATGGTTGATTCACAGTAAAATCATGACTGACATAGAGCAACAAACGACAGGCCAGGTTATAGAAAAGGTGAATTTGTGGCTTGATGCGACAACTGAGCCTCAAAATAGAAAGAAGGTCAAAAAACAAATGGACAAATTGATATCTACCTGGCAAACAAGAAATGTACTTCCAAAAAATGACGAACTTGCCCTTACGAGGACACATAGACAAGAAATACTGGACTATGAGAAGGGAGAATTAACTGTCAAAACCATAGAATGGGAAAAGGCGGGAAGACTTCTCCTCCAAGAGTCTCCTCTCTCTTGCTCCACTTCAAATACGCAATACCTACTCAAACGGCAGTAGGCCCTGTGTTTAAGGACATAGATGAGCTGGACAGACTCAATACACAGGCCCAGGCCAATTCCACCATTCATAAAGTACTGACAGTGGAACAAGCTCCGATACTTCCACGAACTGACTTAATCCCCTCACCTTTAGAGACCGGCTCTTTGACCTCCTTGCTCTATCCTAGCCTCCCTCTTTCCCCGGCAGCAGCACAGGCCCCCGAACTGTATAGCACAAATCCCCCCGCGTACGCACCGCACAGAGCCCCTGCTGGTCTGGAGATGATTCAAGCCCCAGTTATACACATCACCTCGGGGGTCCTAGATGTGGCTGAGACAGAGAGTGACCGTAAATTGACACACTTAGTTGAACAGGTTGACAGGATTACACGTAATGCCCCACACCTGTTAACAGACCTCGGCAACCGCTATGGCAGAACCGGACAAGGGGGGTCCTCTGACACAACTGTACCCTGGGCTAAAGATAAACGGAGCACAGCGTGCAGTAGCAGAGTGTCTCTAGATGAGGCAAGTGATGCAGAGGATGCAGAATGTCTGACAGACAGAAGGACGGGCTACAGCCCTGTTATGGGAATTAACAGGCAAGAAGAGGAGCACCATGAGACGAGAGAAGTGGAAAAGATCAGTGTGATAAAGGGAAGACTGAAGATGCAGGCGAGAGGGGGTGAAACGAAGGGGGGATCATACGACATTAGCGGAGGAGAAATGCTGATCCAGCATCAAGGTTATGACTCCCTTGCAACACCCACGAGTGGCAAAGACCAGAGGGGAGAAAGGATGGGCAATTCTCCACTCAATGCCCACTGATGACTAGCCCTACAGGACAGGCCTATTATCAGCCATGGAGTCACAGAGACATGGACTCCCTAGTGGCCAAATTGCCCCCCTTAACCAAGGGTGGTCAGAAGTGGGTAATGGAACTTGAAAAATACACAGCAGGAGATCGCCTGTGCTTAGGTGATCTCCGGGCGTTGATGGGAAGAATAGAAGGGCGATTGCCTGCTAGGCAGACCGATCTGCTCGCTCAATGCAGTATGAATCAAGACCAGGAGGACTTCAACATTCATAGACCACGCTATTGGGCAGCAGTGAGGGACCGATATCCTACTAATCGGACACTCACTGCACTGGCCAGCCTGAAAAAGGAATCAAATGAGGACATTCACACCTTTCTTAAACGGTGTGAGGATGTTTGGTTGGAGTGTACGGGGGAGAGGTATGACGAAACAGAGGCCACAATAATGGTGTGGAGGAGTGCCGTAGTTAAAGCTCTCCCAGAACCGGTCCGTATCAAATTGGACGATATCGTGGGGTTGGACACGAAAACGTATGGGGAATGGAGGACATTTCTCATACATTATGACATTAAAAACCAGAAGGCACAAGGGGAGAGTGAGGAAGAGATGAAGAATCTGGCTAAGAGATTATTAAAGTTTCAAGTTGCGGAGAAGGACAGTGAGCGAAATCAAGGGAAGAAAGAGAGGAGACAGATGGTATTGGGGTCCGCCTTGAAACAAGAGCCTCAAGAGGCGGAGATGGCAGTTGCGCCTGGTGGAAATGTGATGACACAACAACAATGGCCCAACCCCATGCAATATCCAATGTATGGGGGAGGGGCCATGCCCAGACAGGGGAGAGGCGGGCAGCAGCAGCAGGATGATGCCTGCTATATCTGTGGAATGCGGGGTCATTGGGCCAGGAACTGTTGGGGTCACAACCAATGGGGAACCACCAGGGGAAACCAGAGACCAGAAACATGGGTCCGCCGAACATGCAGGCAGGACAACCACCTTCCCCCTACTGGACTCCTCCTGCATACCCTGGTCAGCAGCAAGTTCCGCACTAGTACACACAACCACAGTATGGTCCAATGCCACCCAATGCTACGCAGTTCCCTATGGCTGCATGGGGAAATGAACAACAATGAAGAGGCCCAGAGGGTCCAGCCACGGGTGAAACACTTCATGAACCAATGGTCACCTGTCTAATTGAGGGAGAGGACATCCAACTAATGGTGGATACGGGAGCTACAGTTTCTGTCCTTAACAGTCTCAGGGGTAAAGTCCCACCGCTGTCCTCTCATACTCTCAGAACGGTTGGATTTTCGGGTAAAGCAGATGAACAGAAATATACTACCCCATTGGTCACACGAATAGGCAGTCAAACCCTAAATCACTCATTCCTCCACGCGCCACAGTGCCCAGTCAATCTAATGGGCAGAGACCTCCTAGTTAAGTTAGGAGCTGTCATTTTCTGTACTTCTGATGGTATCATTTTGCGACTCCCGGGAAGTCATAACAACGCTCCCATCACTCGCCACTATGGACAAAGGATATTAATGTTAGGAACAATTGACACCCAACAGGAAATCACTCAGGTCTATTGGAGTAGGCTGCTTACTACTGAGGTTGACACGCCTGAAATACAGAGACATTATATGATGTGGAAACCGTGGATAAATACCCTAGGGGCGTATAGGCCCCCGTCAGATCCCCTACACTCGACATACAACTATCTTAGGAGGACTGATGAGGAGTATCAACAGGCCTGGGAGCAAGACAAAGAAGGCCACACTGAGACAATACAGACATCTGACATTATTGTGGGTCCCCAAGGGGTCGCTGCATATTCACATCTGACCCCAGAACAACAAACATGGTACACTTTAGACGCAGACGCCACACCCCATGTCACCCTAGCGATTGCAGTGGGGTATGAAGCTAGGTCCCTGGGCCTTATGATGAAAGAGGCCCTCACCTGTGAGTGGATACCCACTGCATTCCCCAAGGTCTTCACAAACCCCGTAAACAACACCACATCCCCATGGAACACACCTATCCTACCAGTACCCAAGGCAGGGGACAAGGGGTGGAGAATGGTCCATGACTTAAGAGAGGTCAACAACGCAACAACGACAGAAAACGTTCCTGTACCTGACCCCTATGTGGCGCTACAGAACATCAATCCATCACACACCCACTTCACAGTCATTGATCTAGCAAATGCATTTTTCTGCTTACCGCTCGACCCAAAAGTACAAGATATGTTTGCCTTTACCTATGGAGGCAGTCAACTCACCTATAACAGGCTACCACAGGGCTATAAGGACAGCCCTGGGCTATTCAATCAGGCCCTAAAGAGGGACCTGGACACCTTACAGCTTCCTGAATGGGTCAATTTGATCATGTATGTAGACGATTTAATCCTGGCCTCGCCTACGGCTGAGGCCTGTTTGAAAGCCACCACTGACCTACTGACACTACTCGCCGAGGTAGGATACAAAGTGAAGCGAGAAAAGACACAAATAGCGAGAAAGACTGTCACCTTCTTAGGACGACTCATCTCAGCTAACAGCCTGACGTTGACTTCATCACAGAGAACATCTATACTCTCACACGGTAAACCGAAGACAGTGCAACAGATGTTGGCCTTCTTGGGCCTCACTGGGTACAGTAGGACTTACGTGCCAGACTATGTGACTCTAACTCAACCACTCAGAGACATGATTGCTGAAGCAGGGAATAGAAACCTCACAGCAGAACTGGAATGGACAAGGGAGGGCGAGGAGGCCTTCACTCAGACCAAGCAGGCGCTGGCACAAGCTGCGCATTTGTGCACACCAGACTATACACAACCATTCTACCTTGATGTTTCTGAAGTAGGAGGGGTAGTGAATGGTGTCTTGTATCAGAAACAAAGGGGAGAGAGGAGGGTGATGACATACCACAGCTCAAAGCTCGACAACATAGAGCTAGGTCAGACGGGATGCGCCAGACACCTGGCTGCACTGGCCAGAGCTATTGAAAAGACAGCTCATGTAGTCATGTGTCACGCCCTGAAGGTGAACACCACACACGGAGTAGTTGCATTTTTGAGCTCTAAAGCTTTTGCATTCTCACCTGTCAGAAAGATCAGGATTTCAGAGTCCCTTACACAGCCACACATTAGCTACGAGACCGGAAAAGCTAACATGGCTTCAGGATTAGCCTCTGATGATCATGAGCCACATGACTGCAGCTATATAGCAGAGCGTGATTTAAAGATCAGGTCAGATCTGCGGGAGGAACCGATACCAGAGCCAGATATGGTTCTCTTTTGTGATGGGTGCTGCTACAGGGGTGAGAATGGGAATATTGCTTCTTATGCCGTGGTAGAACAGAGAGACTCTAAAAATGTGACTATGGAGTCTGCCATCATTCCTCAGCCAGCGTCTGCTCAACTGGCTGAAATAATAGCATTGACAAGAGCATTGGAACTGGCACGGGGTCAGAGGGCAAACATCTTCACTGACTCTGCATATGGCCACATGGCTGTGCACGTAGATGGCCCACAATGGATTAGGCGGGGGTTTATTACCTCTCAAGGCACACCAATAAAACATGCAAAAGCACTTAGGGATCTCTTGGCAGCAGTCCTCCTTCCCAGAGTTCAGACACATTTATTGCTAAGGGGAATGATGCAGCAGATAAGGCAGCAAAACTTGTGGCAGGGTACAAAGGTCAGATGATGTGTTTACGTGAGGCAGAGGAGCTGGAGTTGACAGAGGATTCAATCAGGGAGCTGCAGCAACAGGCTGGTCCATATGAACAGAACCAGTGGCTGAGAAAGGGAGCTACATGTGTTGATGGGATTTGGAGAGCACATGATGGCCGCCTAGTGGCACCAGCTAAACTGTGTCAACTGATCATAAAGCAGGCACATGGCCCCACCCATGTGGGCAGACTGAGAACTACTAAAGAGGCAGAGACGCATTGGTGGCACCCATATTTTAAAGAGATAGTGGAGAACTTCATTGCAGACTGCCACACCTGCAACGCCTTTAATGTAAAGAGGACCTACAAGTGTCCTATGGGTAGGTTCCCTGTCCCAGATGCGCCTTTTAAAGAAATCTCCATAGACTTCACAGATATGGGAGCTGAGAATGTTGTACGTGGATATAGGTACATTTTGGTTGCAGTGGACAGGTTCACCCGATGGGTAGAAGCCATCCCCTGTAGGAAAGAGGATGCGGCCACAGTTGTTAAGTGGCTAAGAAACGAGTTTGTCCCCCGTCATGGGCACCCGACCTTGGTCCGAAGTGACAATGGAAGTCATTTCACCAGTCACAAACTGGCAATAGTGGAAAAACAGCTAGGCATAGGACACAAATTTGGGGCTGTTTATCATCCGGCCTCACAGGGCCTTGTAGAACGAGCAAACCAAACTTTGAAGAGGAAAATTACCAAGGCCTGTCATGGGACTAAGATGAAGTGGGTGGATGCACTTCCCCTTGTGCTAATGTCCATGAGATCTTCCCAGAGTGGGAGAACTCACCTTTCTCCCCATGAACTAATGACAGGTAGACCAATGCCAGGCCCACCCAGAGAGGGGGGTATTGGTCCAGCGTTGAACATATGGGACATTGAGGTGGAAGACTATATTAGGGCTCTCACTAAAATCACTCGAGTCTTGTCTTCACAGGTCCAGAACGCAGAGCCAGCCGAGGAGACACCGGAACAGACTCCTGTTAAACCTGGTGACTGGGTAAGGGTCAAAGTGCACAAGCGAAAGTGGACTGACCCTAGGTGGAAAGAGCCTGCCCTGGTAGTGGAAGCTACCTCACACGCTCTGAAGGTAAAAAGTAAAACAGGAGCTAATTGGCACCACCTCACACATTGTGTACCTGCACAGGAACCCTCTCGTAAACTTGAAGAGGTTAGACATGATTTGGCCGTGCTGGAACAAAAGAGTAATGAGAATCTGGCTACCTGATCTATTAGAATCAGCAATATCAGATGACATTCTGTCTGATATAGGACAGAACACGCTCGACGACATCCTTAATATAACATCCCCTTCTTCTCACCAAATACAACACCAGAACACAGTTGACAACGTTACTAAAGGACGCCATATCTCTGAGTACAACAGGAGACTTGTCAAAGATGCGCTACGCCAGGACGGATGTCTGGTGGTATTGCGGTACAGACATACTCTACTCCATTCTCACCGATAGATGGTCAGGTGTATGTGCCCCTGTTCAGCTGGTTTTGCCCTTTTATGCTATCCCCTATACTGCTGAGGAATTAAAGAACACAGCGGCAGGGGAGAGGGTACTCCGCCCCAGCCCTCGCCGTAGCAGGCGTAGGGCCCCTAAAGGCTCCTTTGACGATAGCGTTTATCTTGATTCCATAGGCGTACCAAGGGGGGTCCCCGACGAGTTCAAGGCCAGGAACACAGTGGCCGCAGGGTTTGAATCTATTTTTGTTTGGCCCACAATTAATAAGAACGTAGATTGGTTGAACTACGTGTTCTACAATCAGCAGCGATTTATAAATTACACAAGGGAGGCTTATGTCCTTTGCTGTTGCCGGTTCTGTTCTTGTCTTGGTAGGATGTTGTTGCATCCCCTGTCTCCGTTCATTGACCAACCGGCTAAATACTACTGCACTTTCCAAGGAGAATGATTCCTCCTTCTTTCCGCTGTTAAAGGGAGACGGCGAGCCAGATGGGCACTCGCTGAGGTTGGCGGAGGACGATCGCGGGAGCTACGTTTCTCTGTATCCTACACCAGGGGCACTAGATGCCCATGAAAATCTCCCTGATTCTGTGCATGCTCATGTAAATCTCCCTAATTCTATGCAAAGTCCCTTCAAATCTGCCACTCTCCCGTATGTCTCAGACCGTATGCCCCGTGTACAGACCGTATACCCCACCGTATACCCCCCCCCCCTGCTGTCCCCTCTGCCCCATTCCCTCCGTTCTCTACTCCAGCCCCTCCTCCCAATGTCCCCTCTGCCCCATTCCCTCTGTTCTCTACTCCAGCCCCTCCTCCCAATGTCCCCTCTGCCCCATTCCCTCCGTTCTCTACTCCAGCCCCTCCTCCCAATGTCCCCTCTGCCCCATTCCCTCCGTTCTCTACTCCAGCCCCTCCTCCCAATGTCCCCTCTGCTTCGTTCCCTCTTTACTCTCTGACTGTACAGGACGAGGAGGACTGAGAGGCCTCTGGGCTGTCCGTTGCCACGTGTTACCAGATAGTGATATCCAGATATGGGAGGAAGCTATGCCTAGTCTCTCCTCACCAGATAACACAGACTCTCCTGTGCCTGATACCAGAGAAGAAGCCTCATATTATAGGACTCTAACCTGTTCTGTCTCCTACTCTACCCTCTCTCTCATCTCTCTCTACCACACCAAATTCTCTCTCTCCTCTGGGCCCCCAAATTTATGTGGTCACACTCCACAAGCCCAACTAGGTTACGTGCAAGTCTGATGTATTAGTGTTGGTCATCCCATACAAACCAGAGAAGAAGCCTCATATTATAGGACTCTAACCTGTTCTGTCTCCTACTCTACACTCTCTCTCATCTCTCTCTACCGCACCAAATTCTCTCTCTCCTCTGGGCCCCCAAATTTATGTGGTCACACTCCACAAGCCCAACTAGGTTACGTACAAGTCTGATGTATTAGTGTTAGTCATCCCATACGTTGAACATTGTGATTAGAAATATGTCCAGAGATGTGCTGAGATCCATCACGGACATCGGACGGCGGTGGAGTTTCATTTTTTGTATTTTTCTGTTTTTTAAGGGGCCTTTTGACGCCCAACACCCTGATTTGGGTTGTTTTTATTATACACTGTTATGTTATGTTTGACTACTCACAGTGAGTCTGATGTGCTGTGAGCTGCGCCGTTACCATAATAGCGGGACTATGGGACGATGTGTGCCTTTTATCCTCCAATTATGTCATAGTATTAAGCAAGTTATTATTCAAGTGTGTTCTTTAATAGGCCGTACTTTCTAGGCTGTGGATTGTCTCGGGAGGTTTTTGGCCACATGCAGAGGACTCTGTTTGATGTGACAGGTGGGGAGGTTGATGATTGTGCCATTTCTCTACCATCTCTTGTGCTTTTTACGGTGTGGATTGGGTCGGCCGGTGTGTTTTTTTTGTTGTTTGGTTGTTTGTTGATGATTTTGCATAAGGTCCCCCTTCTATTTAATTTTTTCCCTACCTAAAGGTAGGGAAGGGGGGACTGTTGAAATATGACATGTATAATCATGAAAGTTATAGCAGAGACATTCTACATGTATAATCATGTAGTTTTATAGCAGAAGATATTCTCCCATTATTACAATATGCAAAACCTAGTTCCCTTGGGTTCTCTCTCTCTGGCACAGCCAGACCACTCACAGATCCTTATCAGTGACCATAAAAACTCACACACACACGTTGCAATATCCTCATCTTCCCTAAGACACAAAGACACATTCATTCCCCCAAGACACAACGCTGGAACATATAGCCTTAACTCAACTAATTTGACACGAAATGCCACAAATTATGACTTGACTAGGATTACCCCGCGATTAGAAGACGGGGCCAGGTAGAGTTTAAGTACCAATGATAAGACACAGACACATATAAATCTCTTTCCCTCCCTTTCAGAACAGACCCCCACTTTAACTCACACACACCCAAAACACATCCCCCACACACACACACACACTCACACACACACACACACAAACACATCCCACACAAACACACACACACACACACCAACACACACACACACACACACACACACACACACACACACGCACGCACACACACCAATTATATGATGTGCCATGGAGAGAGGAGATAAGGGAACGGAGGAAGGGGAGGACTTCACCTTTTTTTTCATTTGGGAGCACACACTTTGGCCGGCCGGTCAGATCACTCTGTGTTCAAGAACTAGTATTTTGTTTATTTCACCTATTATACCTTATTCACTTTTATACCTTGTTCATTCATTTTTATATAATAAACTACCTCAAAAGTGTTTCATTCTTTACTTCTTTTTTAAATCTTATTACCGATCGGGTTTCAAAGTCTGCAAACTCGACAGAATCGAGCCGCTCACACATGCGCACACGCACACGCATGCGCACAGAGCGATCTCTCTCTCCCTCTCTCTCTCGCTCGCTCGTTCTCTCTCTCGCTCTCTCTCGTATGTATCACGCTGTGTGGGTGACTGTCACTCAAAGCGCATTGCTAGTATGGGCGGAGCCCAGCCAAAATCAGCTTGAAATCTTGAATGCAGAAAATGCTGCTCGAAAGTACTTGATTAGAAATACAAAACAATGATTTTAAGATAGACTCACAGAAATTGTGTAAAATTGCCCAAATAGTGAAAGAAATAGTAAGATAGATAGATCCCCTTTAATGTCTGAAGGAGTCGACTAAAGGCTTCTTGTCCTCTGTGAAAGCATGCAATTGGTCCTCTGATGGATACAGAGGACGACTATTCAACTAGTCAGGGTCAGCCCTAACTGTGTACGTGTCCATACCTTCAGCCTCCGGCGTGGCAGTTTGAGGTCTTTGCTGTCGAAGTCGAGCCACTCCTGACCGATCCCCTCTGCAGCAGGGTCAGAGGTCAGATGGAAGCCTGTCACGTTGCCCCCGAGCTGCTGGAACTGTGTCAAGTTCAGGTCCATGAACCCCTACACACACACACACACGCACACACAGACACAGACACACACACACACACACACACACACACACACACACACACACACACACACACACACACACACACACACACACACACACACACACACACACACACACACACACTCACACACGCACACGCACACACACATACAGGTGGATAGTAAAACATTTTTGTCAGGTGAAAAGCTGTCCCTGTTTCAGAAAATACTCAATCTAAAAGCAGACTATTTGTGCCAATATAAATATAATGTATAATATGATAATATAAAGGTTTGTTAGGGGTTGGTTTAAGGTGAGGGTTAACCAGTTGACCAATTTACCTTTTCTAATATTTTCACTTTCTTACTAAATGAATGTTATTTGTATTAGTCTATATCAGTGGGAACAGACTCCTAATACATATACTGCAGTCAGCCACCAGGGGACAATATAGATTTTGTCTTAACATTTGGGGAGCTGCCATGTCGCCCATCAATTAATGTTAAACCTGTACATCTCTGATCATTCATCATGCCAACCTTCAGTAATGTTAAACCTGTAAGTCTCTGATCATTCATTATGTCAACTATCAGTAATGTTAAACCTGTGTTTCAAATGTAGCCAAGAGTAAAGACCCTAATCAGATCACAACAGCAGTTATAGTGTATATTTTCAGCAATAAGTTTGTTTACCAATAGGTTAACCTCTTAAGCCCGGAGCCTATTTTCTGAAAATCCACATAAGAATACATACCTAAGTAAATGGAATATTGCTCCACTTCTACATGGTCATTTGCATATTCTTGGTATCTAGGGACATCTATGGACGTCAGTGAATGTATTCCCAGTGTCAGAAATATTGTGTCTATTACTAGGCTTGCTTAAATTGTGATGAAACAAAGGAGAATATGAATTATGATTTTCTTTGCATCTTTGACAGTGAATAACACCATGCTAATAATGACCAAACATTAAAAACTGCCACTGATCTCGTTCAATACCTTATATTGAAATTCTTTATTCGGAATAACCCCTTGAGATGTAGCAAAAGATCTAAGGAAATTAATAAAGGGAAGTGATTAAACAGAAGGTTTAAGCACCCTCCAACCTAACAAGGCCACTGGCCATGACAACATCCCCTCCAAATTCCTCAGAGACTCAGCAGCCGCCATCACCCCAGTCATCACACACATAATAAACCTCTCCATAAAACAGGGACACGTCCCCAAGGACTTCAAAATTGCGAGAGTAACACCCCTGCACAAAAAGGCAGTAAATTAGGCCCAGGCAACTACCGCCCTGTTTCTATTCTTACCTCCATCTCAAAAGTCATGGAAAAAATTGTATACAAACAGGTCGAAAAATACCTGGCGGAAAAAAATCTAATCTACGAATTCCAATCTGGCTTCAGAACATCTCACTCTACTGACACATGCCTTCTCTATTTAAACTACCACATCAAACAAGAGGTGGACGCGGGCAAATACTGCAGCATGGTCATGCTGGACCTACAAAAGGCCTTCGACACTGTCAATCACACCATTCTGATTGACAAGCTAAAAGCAATTGGTTTTGATAGTCTATCAGTGAGCTGGATGCAATCCTACCTGGAGGGGAGAGAGCAGATGGTGGAGGTAAACAGTACCCTATTCCCCCCCTCACAGTGAGCTGTGGTGTTCCACAAGGAAGCATACTAGGTCAACTACTGTTCCTAATTTATGCAAATGTCATGTCGTCAGCTTGTGACTGCAACTTGTTCCTGTTCGCGGACGACTCAGCCCTGCTGGTCTCTGACAAGAACAAGTTACAGGTTGAAAAAACCCTCAGCTCAGAACTAGGCAAAATCTGCATATGGCTCGCTGATAACAAACTATCATTACACATGGTCAAAACAGAGTCCATTCTCTTCGGTTCAAATAACAAACTCAGCAAGACCGACGGCTTCTCAGTTACAGTGGGTGACAATATTGTCACAAGGAAAGAAGAAATTACCTACCTGGGTTCCATCCTAGAGGAAAATCTTTCTGGTGACAAAATGGCATCCAATGTAATAAAAAAAAGTCAACCAACGAACTCGATTCTTGTACCGAATCTCCTCACTGGTAAACAAGAATACCCTGAAGACTCTGGCAGGAGCACTCATTCAAGGGTACTACGACTATGCTTGCACCTCATGGCATAGGCGCCTACATAATTGAGCAGGCGAAGCGGGTGCTCTACCAGTATTGAACTTGGGGGAGCAAGCTTGTCTCTTTGCTCCCTCACTTTTTGATCATTGATATATCCCCCCCCCCAATATATCAATATTATCTAACCATAACTACGTAATTTCAATCAAATTAATAATACGCAATGACACTTAATAACAAGTTTTTAAGTTTCCAAAGATTGCGAACCCCCCCCCCCCTGCCCCATTATGGTTTGATCCAGTGCCTCCCATCTCCAGCGCGTAGACCTTTTGGCTCACAGCGCTGCAGTCTGGCTGCAGCTAGGCTGAGTGTAAATATCAAAGCGCACAGAGTGTGTCATAATATTGGTGGCAGACCAGGCAGGCAGGCTTTTCCAGTAAGTTGTTCAAATAAAAGGATTATGTTAGACATAAGTTACTATTGAGTGGTAGTAGAACTTCTACGGTTCTACCACGCAATACAATAAAAGTGTTTCACGGTCCCGAATTGCGATCTGGTCATACGGTTTCCTCGAATAAATAATAATAACGTTTCCCTCTCTGGTTGGCGTTAGCTTTAGTGCTAGCCGCTAGCTAACGTTATCTAGATATGTGGTGTGAGCTGGATGACGTTGACTTCATTTGCAAACGTTAACGCTATCTATATGGCAGACGAGCAGGGCCGGATTAACGACGGCCGCGGCCCGTGGGCCTATAGTGACGAGGGGCCTCCATTTTTTTTTTACTTTTTTTTGTTTTACTTTTTTTTTTTTTTTTTTTTTTTTGAGATCGATGTCATGATTGTGCACTGCAGACTCAGGGAGGAGGCAGAGAAGGAGAGAAAGAGACACAAGATTTACAGGTAATGGAAATATATATTTTTTCTCTTTCTTATTAAAACTTGGCCTATTTGAAAGGAGATTGATTTAATAAAAATGAATGAGCGAAAAATCAATATACAGTGTATATACAGTATATATATATTAATATATTATTATTATAGTAATTGGCTATCATACTGCAATATAAACTGAGTTTTATAGTGAAAAGAGCAGCTTTATTGGTCAAGATTGAAGTCAAGTCAAGTCAAGTCAGTTTTATTTGTATAGCACATTTCCAGGCAGCGGCAGCTGACACCAAAGTGCTTCACAAGCAAGTTGATAAAAACAAATTAGTGTGAGGCAAGGTATAAGATTAAAAGAAAGAAAAAAAACATAGCAAAGCAATGAAAGCAACAAAAACAAACAGTATGGTGCAAGATATAGGATTAAAAACATAATAAAGCAATGAAAGTAATAAAAACTGGTAGGACACAGTAAAACAAAGAGGATAGAAGGGCCAGGGGTCTAGTGGTGGCTCTATATTGCAGGAAATTGCACGTACAGGTTCATTAAATTTAAAAAAAAATCTGCCATGGAGGGGGTCGTGCCGGACCCCCTCCAAACCACACCTTGCCTGTCAAAAGAAAAAAAAAAAATTAAAAAAAAAATTAAAGAAGAAAAAAAATCTTGCACCCCCACTTTCAACTATAACTAGGTGGCCATGCCTCATGGTACCAAAGCACCTCAAAGGTGCTAAAAACAAAATTACAAACATCTCAAAACAAACTGGTCAGACTACTGCTTGACCTTACTCCTAGAACCCACCTCACCCCTGCCCACTTTGACAACCCAGGATGGCTTAGAGTAGACGACAGAGTACAGCAACTTGCAATGGGCCTGGTCTACAAGATACACTACACGACCAAGGTACCCATGTACATGTCAAAATACTTCCCAAAGGTCAGTGAATACCACGATCACAACACCAGAGGGAGCTCCACAAATCATGTTAAACCCAGATTCGGCTCAAACAAGGGACTAAACACGTTTCGCAATTATGCCACATCAATGTGGAACGCCCTACCCAAAGCTGTAAAGGAATGTGAATCACTACCCACTTTCAAAGACACTCTAAAAAAACACCTACGGGAGACTTCAATTCGAAACTGGCCCCTGTAAATGTCCTAACACAACCCCCTACAATGTACAGTAAATGACCAAGTATGGTCTTGTAAATATTCCAATGTACAGTTTTGCTTGTACAGTTATACAGTGTCCCCCACCCACCCCTCCTACCCAACCCCCCCCCCCACCCACCCAACCACCTCCAATGTACAGTCCCCCCACCCCACCCGCACCTACCCAACCTCCTCCAATGTACAGTTTCTACGTCAAATGTATATACTCTCTTTTCTGGACTCTTTTCGTATCACAAACAGTACTGTATTTGCAAATCTGGTATGTCATAAATGTATAGATGTAGCAGTACTGTCTATCTGTATGTCATGTATGTCATATATGTTATGATGAAATGAAAATGGGGGACCCTGATGTAAACAAGACGAAAGTCTTTCTCTGGTCTGCATCCCCTTAACAATTGTATGTATTGAGCTGTACTGTACTGTACCCATTCTGCAATCTGTTAATACAATTTTCAATCAATCAATCAATCAATCAATCAATCAATCAATCAATCAATCAATCAATCAATCAATCAGGTTCTGTAGATACAGTACTGAATTATCCCATCCGGACCAATGCAATTTGAAATATTATTATAGAATATAGAATAGCAGGCTTATAAATTACCTTATTATAGCCAATTCACACATTTATATATATATATATATTATCTTTTAAATGCCCGAGTTCAATTTGGATTTAGTATCACCAGGCCTGCATAAGAACAGATAATGAATCTACTGTAAATACAGCAGCTTTTTTATTTTGATCAGGGTGCAACCGTTTTGAAACTAATTTCAGATCTAATTGTTGCTACATGCTAACAATAGGGAAGAGAAACTAACTGCGTTTCAATATTTGTCATAAACGTTACCTTTTGTGGTAGAATTATCCCGAATAATAGCAGTTATTGAAATAATTCATACAGTACTATGAACCTTGAACCCAATAGAATCTTCCAGGAAGTGTTTTGAAAAATTCCAATGCAGAACCAGAAAAAATTGAAGTCTGCTACAAAATGGCTGCAAAAAAACTACAATTCCCATTCCCCCGGTTTTACAAAATGGTCGCCTCTCGCGAAATAACATTGACATTTCGAGGAGGAAAATCTATTTAATGACACTTTAACCTATTGCTAAACTAACATATTGATGATAATATACATTCTAAATGCTGTTGTGACATGGTTATGATGTTTATACTTGAATACGTTTGAAAATAAAAACGCTACTTTTGTAGAACAATGGGGAGCATGTCTATGTTCCCCGGGTCCTTTGTTCCCCGGGTCCTATGTTCCCCGGTAGCGATAGATAGTCGGTTATGCTTAGAGTTTATCTTTAGAGCAGGGCGATAGACCACCAGCCCTGATTCCAAACTCTAACCTTAATCAACTTCGAAAGAGTCGCCAAGCTTAACCAGTTCGAAACAAGGCGGACATTAATAACATTTTCAATCAATCAATCAATCGGGGAACATAGAACCCGGGGAACATAGAGCCCGGGGAACATAGGGATGACCCCGAACAATGTAGAGATATATGATTTATGACACAATGCCATTTCGGGAACGGTACCGGTCCCGTCGGGTGAAAGAGGTTAAAGTGTTATTAGTGAACTATTAGTTTTGGAAATGCATTCATTTAAAAGCGATTATCCACCATTTTGAATCTGCGCCGCAATTCTGTTTGTAGTCATATGAGGAGACGAGACCTTGAGCTTTGAATGAGCGTTGACATTTCGAAAAACTACATTACCCAGCTCATGCCAGCTTCTGTCAAGCAAATTACTTGTGGATGAATTTTAGTTATTTCTCTTCTTTTTCGGGATTATCTACCACAAAACTGAACGTTATTGGCATAGATTAGAATGCAGTTAGTTCTTCTACCTTTCTGTGAACGTTTAGCAAAAATCCACATTGCAAATCGATTCAAAATGGTGGAGCAGTTTCCATTATAAAGAAATAACTGTACTTACAGTAGATTTCATTCACGGTTCTTGCTGCACGCCTGGTGATAATAAATCCAAATGTAAGATTTGGCCCAATCCATAGATGTGTGAGTTGGCTATAATAAGGTCATTTATAGGCCTGATATTCTATATTCTATAATAATATTTCAAATTGCATGTGTCCGGATGGCAGAAGTCAGTACTGTATCTACAAAACATTATGTTTAATCATCTTCCCTTTATTAATTTGCTTAGACTTTTTGTACACGTGATCTCAAGAAGGTGCTGAACGAGCTCAGTGGCAGTTTTTCATGTCTGGTCATTTTTAACATGGCGTTATTCACCGCCAAAGATGCAAAGGAAAATCATAATTTATATTCTTTTTTGTTTCATCACAATTTACTCAAGCCTAGTAACAGACACAATATGTCTGACACGGGTAATACATTCCCTGAGATCCATAGATGTCCATATACAGAGAACATGCAAATGGACCTTGTAGAAGTGGAGCAATCTTCCATTTACTTGGGTATGTATTTTTAGGCGGATTTTCAGACAATAGGGCTAGGGCTTAACAGGTTAACATTTCTAATAAATATGCATGATCAAGTTCAACAATGTGTGCTTTTATTTTGATATTTATTCCATGTTGAAATTACACAATACATTAGTGTGGGGTACCCAAAAAAACGTATAAATAAAATGGGGTCGTGGTATAAAAAAGTTTGAGAACCCCTGGGCCCTGTTTCATGTACGTGGTTCAACTAAGTCGATCAACATGTCCATTATCCAGCTTCAGTTAACCCGATGTTCAAAGCCGGGATTTTCCTGTTTCACAAAGGAGGATTCAGTCTCGTTAACTCAAGCCAGACTTGAGAGTCAGGCTCAAGTCAGGCTAGATGCGCGCTCCCGTTTTAGGTGGAAAGCCAGCACGTATCGATGGCAGAGACCCTGATTCTCAACGGCATTGATTGATTAATTGATTTAAGACTTTATTGACAGATTGCAATAGGCTCAATCGCCTCGCCGACAAGTTAAATGCGTTATCTATAGGCTAATTATAAGTCCCTCATTACCTCAATCAATCAGATTATATTTCTTTAAACTTGCCTGCTGGATTGAATAATCAAATGAGATCTTGCTAGCGAAAATAACTAGTTAACTGTTATACAGAATTACGAGACGGCTTTCTTGCCCATTGATTGATGTATAGTCAATGTTTAACTTATCTCCAATGTGGTCCAACGGGTTGTTCTTTTGACTTCCACACGGACGACCCGGGTTCAAGACCGGGGTCCTTCTTTTTGCAATATAGGAATAATTCAATTTGGTGCACGTTGAGAGCTATATAAAGAATGACATCCTCAATGCATGTAGATTTATAATATTTTAACTTAAAACCAGGCTACTTTGGCGTATAATCATTCATATTATATTCAAAAAAATCATATTGGAAACACCGGGATTTGAACCCCGGTCGCTGGATTGGCAGGCATGAGCACTACCGCTGGGCCACTGGGCCAGATGGGATAAATTCATTGTTTATACATTAATGAACGAGAGACCCGTGTTTAGAATATCCTTTGTTTTGAATGAAGTTTATCTCTTTATCCTCATTCATTAATGTGACGTCAACGGCTCATTCAATTTCTCAAATCCGTCAAACAGCGCATCTCATCAGACATCTTAATCCCAGTTACAATTAAAATAACCACATCATGTGTACATCGCACGAGCGAGCGCCACCGTCGCCACGGTATATATAACGTGCATTATTTAGGACAAAGTGAATTTAATATCAGCATTTTGGGTCTATTTTACATTTCAAAAGCCCCCTCTGGAAGAATGGAGCACAAAAACGTAATTCAGAATGGTATAATGCAGATCGTAGACTGTGGGAATAGTTTCAGGAAACGGGCTGTCACTTCTTTGCGGGGGCGTGGCGATAGTTCAGGCTAACTTGAACTTGAACTCTGCTTTCGACCAGGCTCAAACTTTTGGATATGTTGTCATGGTGATTTGGAAAATCCACGTACATGAAATCGGAAAGTCAGGCTAACCCAGTTATCCAGCTAAAGTTATCCGGCTAACTCAGTTATCCAGGTACAAGAAACAGGGCCCTGGTCTAGGATATGTTTTTTTTCTTGTTTCACAGTTCACATGCTGATAGAAGTTGGGGACAGGGCCGTCTCAAGGGGCGTGCGAACAGTGCGGTCGCACAGGGCCTCGCAGGGAGGGGGGCCTTGTGAGAAAAAATAATAAAAATAATAAAAATAATAATAATACTTTTTTTTTATATAGAAATATAAATAAATAGAATGTTAACAATCACTTTCAGTCAGTATGAAAATCAAATGTGATCTGAATAGTCAGATCTTTTTTTTTCTCTCTTTCTTTTATTCTTTATTATTATTATTATTATTATTATTATTATTATTATTATTATTATTATTATTATTATTATTATTATTATTATTATTATTATTATTATTATTATTATTATTATTATTATTATTATTATTATTATTATTATTATTATTATTATTATTATTATTATTATTATTATTATTATTATTATTATTATTATTATTATTATTATTATTATTATTATTATTATTATTATTATTATTATTATTATTAAATTTTTTTCTTGTTTAACTGTGGATTGTGAGTTTCTTGTATAATGGTATAAATTATTATTTGTGTAAATTAGATTGTACGCCGACCATTAAGTAAATACTTCTTTAGTTTAGGAATAAGGGGCAGGTAACTATAAGATTTATTCTTCTTCCTGCTCCTTTTGTCCATGGAATGTTATTTATGATTGTGTAATGAAGAAACTCTGATTGTATGATTCCATGTGGCAAAAAAAAAAAACTCTGAACAATCACTTTCCATCACAGACCTAAAATCTAGTTTTGCTTACATGCTTATATATTTCACATTAAACACGTTTGTAGAATAGTGTTCCGGGCTCTGCAGCTCTGCAGATATACTATTGGTTTCATTCAATGACCAGTTTACTTTTTTGCAAAGCATCGTGGGAGGACTAACACTAGGGGGAGCTGATTGGCATCGGTCTGGTAGTCGGTAGAGAGATGTGAAGAAGACCGGTATTATCCACAAGGGGAGGGGGTACAGGTACGGGGTCTATTCGGCACTATCCACGGGAGCGAGTGGATGTCTTGGCCAAGAGCATCCTACTTTTGAAAACCAAATGTGCAGCATCGGAGCAGAAGAAATAGCGGCCCGTGCCGTAAGCTTATCAATACCAAGTATAGTGATTAGGTTATGCCAAGACGAAGAGGACGTTCGGCAGATGGACTGAAGATGAAAGTTGTTGCGTGTTAGAACGTTCAGTCAGGCTAGCCATGTCGGCTTAGCTAAAGGCAGGGACAGCTACGTAACTAGCGTTAGCTACGTTATCGAGTGCTAACGTGTGGCAGATAAACTAGGAACAGACTCCCAAGTTCATCCCAACGGGGGGGACAATATGGACTGGTGAACTTTGTCATCTCCACGGTTGTCTCCTTCCTTTTGGACGTTTGGTGAGTTTTTAATGCAATCTATTCTGTTCCCGCCGTGGATCTCTCTCTCTCTCTCTCTCTCTCTCTCTCTCTCTCTCTCTCTCTCTCTCTCTCTCTCTCTCTGTCTCTCTCTCTCTCTCTCTCTCTCTCTCTCTCTCTCTCTCTCTCTCTCTCTCTCTCTCTCTCTCTCTCTCTCTTTCTCTCTCTCTCTCTCTTGCTCTCTCTCTCTCTCTCTCTCTCTCTCGCGCTCTCTCTCTTGCTCTCTCTCTCTCTCTCTTGCTCTCTCTCTCTTGCTCTCTCTCTCTCTCTCTCGCTCTCTCTTGCTCTCTCTCTCTCGCGCGCACTCTCTCGCGCTCTCTCTCTCTCTCGCGCTCTCTCGGTCTCTCTCTGTCTCTCTCTCTCTCTCTCACTCGGTGTGTTGCATCATGCAACAGGGTCTGCTCACACTGTACTCGTGCTGTTTGTGATGTGTGTACTAAGCTTATAGAGTTCGATTCAAATAAGGCAAAACTGCAAATATGCATGTCGTGCTTGAAAAATGTACCTGGCTTTAAGCTTCTTTATCAGGTTCCAGGGGTGTTTTATGCATTTTCCCTGTTACTGCCAGGTGTACGACTGTACAGGTGCATTGCCACTAAGCCTCGGGCAGCGCTATTATTTAAGAATATGTTGACTGTATGCCCAGCCTCGGGCAGTGCTATTATTTAAGAATACATTGACTGTAAGCAAAAAAAAAAAAAATATATATATATATATTTTTTTTTTTCCCCTAATATATATATGTATATATATATATATTTTATATATATATTTTTTTTTCTAATATATATATGTGTAGCATATTAATAAAAAATAAAAAATAAATTGTATAATTTTTTTTTACCTTTTGGGGGGGGGTTAAATCTCGCACAGGGCCTCGCATTTCTCCCAGACGGCATTGGTTGGGGATTACTGTTTTAAAACATGCTTGGTTAAAGTCCCCTGCTATAATGTGTACACTGTCAGGATGGGCACTGTCAGGATGGGCCAAGAGAGGTGCTAGCATTAGCATCTGGAGGGATATATAGATAGATAGAAAACTTTATTGCCATTTCAACACATGGTTGATTGGGATTTGTCTTGGTGCCAGCACATACAGTACATACATTATAAAAACATACAATATAAAAACACAAGAATACATGTAATACAATCCCCACAATAAAAGTTTTACACAAACAATTAAAAAGAAAAAATGCTACAGTACCTAAATAAATAGCTCAGTGTTCCAGTTTAAAGTGCATATTGCCTTAAAGTGCCTGTCGGCTGGTGGTAGCCCTAGTGGTGCAAAGTGCCTGTACATTTGTACTTGAGTTCAGGTGACGGACAGCCTCGGGATATATACTGTTTTTAAAACGGGATGTCCTGCACCTGAGACTTTGGAGTCTTCTGCCAGAGGGAAGGGGGTTAAAGAGGTCGTAAGCAGGGTGAGAAGGGTCCCTGATCACCTTCTCCCCTTTCCGCCTGATTTGTGTGGCATAAATGGAGGCCACAGAGGGGAGATCACAGCCGATGATTTTTGACGCTGTGCGTACAGTTCTATTATGTACGGTGGTGTTTCCGTACCACACAGTCATTGAGAAGGTAAGGACACTCTCCACAGTGGCTGTGTAAAAGCTGAGCATCGCCTCCCTGGACACACCAAACTTTTTAAGCTGGCGCAGTGGTGCCTCTGGTGGGCTTTGCTAATTATGAGGCTGGTGTAACTTCCCATTTTAAAGTATCACATATGGTGATGCCGAGGATGTAGACAGCAGTGACAGTCACTACACTCCCCTTGGGGTAGATAGAAGGGTCTGCATAATATTGATCAGGACAAGAATGTCGGGCAATAATCCTGCTGTTGGTGCGCCACCATTCTACTACAATAACTATAGACAGACAGGCAGGCAGGCAGGCAGGCAGGCAGGCAGGCAGGCAGGCAGGCAGGCAGGCAGGCAGGCAGGCAGGCAGGCAGGCAGGCAGGCAGGCAGGCAGGCAGGCAGGCAGGCAGGCAGGCAGACAGACAGACAGACAGACAGACAGACAGACAGACAGACAGACAGACAGACAGACAGACAGACAGACAGACAGACAGACAGACAGACAGACAGACAGACAGACAGACAGACAGACAGACAGACAGACAGACAGACAGACAGACAGACAGACAGACAGACAGACAGACCTACCAGAGTGGCTAGAATGTATTCGTAGTTCTTTAGGGTTCTCTTCTGGGCTGCAATCTGAAAGAGACACATAAAGATGAGAGAGAGAGAGAGAGAGAGAGAGAGAGAGAGAGAGAGAGAGAGAGAGAGAGAGAGAGAGAGAGAGAGAGAGAGAGAGAGAGAGAGAGAGAGAGAGAGAGAGAGAGAGAGAGAGAGAGAGAGAGAGAGAGAGAGAGGCCACTTTTGGATGAATTATTACAGATACAAGGATTACCAAAACATCTGTAAAACACTAGTTTTCCATGGGATTGTTATTAACGTTGGATCTGTACTGTAGATAAGACTTCAGGCTATGGAACCGTTATGTTTTCCAGCTCCTACCTCTCAGCTGGAACTCAAAAACAGGCACCTGGCAACAAGTAAACAAAACCTGAGTAACCAAAACCTTTACCTCTAACTCTATTACATTAGCATTCAGAGCAGGGATGTCCCAATCCAATCACGTGATCGGAGGGGGGGGGGGGGGGGGGGGGGGGGAATTGGGAATTTCATTTTTTTAACTAGACTAGTTCATAGTCTAGAATTATTCTGCACTAAGCCAATTTTATATTTTATTTGATTATTTATGACTGAATGTAACTGAACTTGTGAAGCTAGTCAAGCTACCTCTGTTACTGCACTACCGTTGTTATTGTACTATTCTGCACTTCATTTGTTTTACCTTACATGGTTATTTTGTGGTGCACCACTGATAAGCTTTATTTTTATTTAGAATTTTGATCCAATGCTGCAATAAGTGAAAAAAATGTATGCTATATATCCATGTTGGTTATAATGGATATACTGTTAAAAAAGCTATATCCATATAATAAAAAAAAAAAAACCCTAATGGTCAACTTGATTGCATTTTCTTCTTTTCTTTTTGTTTGCCCAGGTTGGTATTATAAGACCATCTTGTGTTGCATGGTTGTGTTTACCAGGTTGGTATTATAAGACCATCTTGTGTTTCATGGTTGTGTTTACCAGGTTGGTATTATAAGACTGTCTGGTGTTTCATGGTTGTGTTTACCAGGTTGGTATTATAAGACCATCTTGTGTTGCATGGTTGTGTTTACCAGGTTGGTATTATAAGACTGTCTGGTGTTTCATGGTTGTTACTCACCAGGTTGAGGATGGAGTTGAGTCTCTCCAGCTCACAGTCGATGATGATGCGAAATTCTCTCTTAGAGTCCAGATCCAACAGCAGTTGGATGAAGGAGGCTTCTGTCAGAGTGTCCAGGTTGACTGACGTCACCATCCAACTCTTATCTGCGGCCGTGTCTAAGATCCTCTGGAGCACACACAGACCTGACACACACACACACACACACACACACACACACACACACACACACACACACACACACATACACACACACACACACACACACACACACACACACACACACACACACACACACACACACACACACACACACACACACACACACACACACACACACACACACACACACACACACACACACACACACACACATACATTTACATTTAGTTATTTACACACAGGAAGATTACATGGTTACAGACCATGGAGAACTAGAACCATAGAGAACAGCACTATGAGTCAGATGAATGCATCAATGGAGGACAGGGGTGGAGTGGTAGAGGGGTGGAGCGGTAGAGGGCAGGGGTGGAGCGGTAGAGGGGTGGAGCAGTAGAGGGGTGGAGTGGTAGAGGGAAAGAAGCTCCAGCTCTGTCCTTGTTGCAAAAAGTATCAGTAAAAGGCCTCAGATACATCAGGGGAGGAAGAAGTGCTTGGTAGAGGCAGTGCAGGAAGAAGTGCAGTTAGAGGGAGTGCAGGAAGAAGTGCTTAGTAGAGGGAGTGAAGGAAGAAGTGCAGGTAGAGGGAGTGCAGGAAGAAGTGCTTGGTAGAGGGTGTGCAGGAAGAAGTGCTTGGTAGAGGGTGTGCTGGAAGAAGTGCAGTTAGAGGGAGTGCAGGAAGAAGTGCAGGTAGAGGGAGTGCAGGAAGAAGTGCTTGGTAGAGGGAGTGCTGGAAACAGTGCTTGGTAGAGGGAGTGAAGGAAGAAGTGCTTGGTAGAGGGAGTGCAGGAAGAAGTGCTTGTTAGAGGGAGTGCAGGAAGAAGTGCTTGGTAGAGGGAGTGCAGGAAGAAGTGCTTGGTAGAGGGAGTGCTGGAAGAAGTGCTTGGTAGAGGTGCAGGAAGAAGTGCTTGGTAGAGGGAGTGAAGGAAGAAGTGCAGTTAGAGGGAGTGCAGGAAGAAATGCTTGGTAGAGGGAGTGCAGGAAGAAGTGCTTGGTAGAGGGAGTAAAGGAAGAAGTGCAGGTAGAGGGAGTGAAGGTCGGTCACATTGATCAGTACTTGAGAGGTCAGTCAAGTCAGTCGGTTGAAGTCCAGCGACCAACCACAGTTAGCAGGATATCAGTAACCCTGTCATTGAGGAGGAGGGGAAAGCACTGTAGGAGGGGATGTAGATGGTACTGAGACCAGCAGGATATCAGTAACCCTGTCATTGAGGAGGAGGGGGAAAGCACTGCAGGAGGATGTAGAATAGATGGTACTGAGACCAGCCTGCCGGTCAGAGAGAAGAGCTGTGAGCAAAAAGCCAGAGTTAAATGGCCTAGACTAGAGGGCAAATGAAAGGAAAGAATGGGAGATGGTTAATAGGGATCTGAAAATAGTGTTAGATGGACTTAAAGGAACAGTGGTAGATAAATTAGAGAAGATGGAAGACATAATTTATGCAGAAAGATATAGAGAAATTAGTAAAGGAGAGGAGACAGCTAAGAAAGCAGTGGAGAAAGGCATCAGTAGATGAGAAAGAGGGAATTAATGTTGAAGAGCTAAGAAATTGGTTAGCGGTACTCAGGAGGGCAGAACAACTTATGAGGAAGAGAAAGAAGAAGGAGCAAGTCAGGACAGAATTGTATAGGGATCCATATAAATTTATTAAGGATCGACGGCCCGTATTCGGGCCGCCACGCACGTCGCGGCACTTTGCTCTCGTCTGTCGGCTCCGGGCTTCGTTTTCGCCAATCAACCAATACATTGTTGGAAAGTTGAATTTGCCGCCTTTCGATCGTCACCTCACTCAACCTATTGCGTTATTCCATTCTCGAGTTATAAGACGAAACATCCAGTGAACGTCATTTGACAAGCCGTGAATCCGGTTGTGAGCGGTCCTGAACTGATTGACCACTGTTGTAGCCAACAAGCGTCTGCTCCAAAAGCGATCTCAGACGGGCGCTGAGAGTGGGGGAAGGTGACACAAGAAGATGAAGAAGTCCTTTGTTTTGACTTGAGAGGCGAAATTAATGGCAGTGGACGGCCATTTTGGATAATCATGCTGAATCTTTACCGGTACACACATTACAAAAACCTTTGTGAAACATTCATTTTCTGTGGGATTTTTATATACTTTGGACCTGTACTACTAAGACTTCAGGATTAGACTATGGAACCATTATGTTTTCCAGCTCCTACCTCTCAGCTGGAACTTAAAAACAGGCATCTGGCAACCAGTAAAAAGAAATGTGAGTACACAAAACCTTTACTGTACACAAGGGTTAGTAGAGAAGTTAACCCCTTAAGCCTGAGCGGTCCGGTACCGATATGAAAATAATATCACGTCATAAATAGATCAATACAGTCTGTATTACTTAATGTTGTGTTTCTTTTTCAAATGTAGCCTGTTACGTTCCTAGGCCCGGCCCTTGCTGGGCCGGGCATGATAATGACAGTGGACAGTTCCCCCCTCCTGACATTGGTTCCCTACCTCCCTCCGGTGACCCAAGCCCGATGGTGCAGTCGGCCATCTTGTGTTGGTTTAGAGTTATAGAATTAATTTCTAATTGTTTGTTATCCTGGGCTCTTCCTTCCCTTGTTTGATTTCGTCCTCCTGTCTGATTGTTGTATGTGATTATGCCTTTTGTGTCCAAGTTGAGTTCTTATTTTTGCCGTTTCTGTATTATTGTCTGGGCTCGCCAGCTGTTAGTAATTCAATCAAGGGTAGTTGTTGTGAAGGGCCAGATTAAACCGAATATATATATTTATTTATATATATATATTTAATTGTATTTGTATATTCTCTAATATTCCTTGATATCCCTTGTATATTCCTTGTACAATATGCATCGAATATCCATTCTAGCCTACTGAACATCCCATAATAGTCTCCATTCTACTATTGGTCGAGACCTTGGTGCCAGGCTGCCATACCCCTCAGACCCAGTTCAAACGTACCGCTCCACATGTACGAACAAGTCCTAGTTCCGCGTAGGAATCTGACTACCGCACCACTAATGGGACTATTTGTTCATAGTGCGTATATATACTGCGCTACTAAAGTAGGACTTTCTTTTCAGTCCAGTTTCTTACCCTCCAATAGAGTCACAGACGTAAAGCCTCCCCGCGACGCCACGTGTGGGAGTAAGGCCAAGTTCGCCTACCATCGGTATTGAGACATCGTGTATATTAATATTTGAATAGTCATATTTGGCACTATATCGTCGAGTTGGACGTAGTCTATTAAGCTAATAATAGTCTGTTAATATATAGTGCTTCGTGCGGTGAGAATACTACCGTAGTCAGTACCCCATCGTTTCGGGCAGAGAACTGGCTGCTTACCCAGGGTGGTTGACCCCATGTGAAGCTGCACCCGAGGAGCCCCAGAGCCGACGAGCGAGTGGACCTGTATACCGGATTATTCTACCGACGACAGCCCGCCTTCCCAGGCACGGATTATGCTTTGTATACTTTGATTATTCCATGGATAAAGACCCCCGACACTGCCGTGTGTTGGAACCCCCCCCCTGGAGAGGACGCAAGGTGAGGAGACGCTCTGCAAGACGAGGTCGCTTCACGTCTCTCCCCCGTGGACCGGAGAGAGCCGGCCCACAAAGAGTCCACCTGCTTTCATCTGTGGTCCAAGGATCGCCGGCGCATTGAACGGCACAACAGTGGGTTCACCTGGGATACCCTTGGCCGGACGAGGCAGCCGGATTCTACCCCCCCCCCCCTCCTACTCCTGTCGGCTTACAAGCGACCGGATTAACCCCCTCTAGTGTATCTAGTATATAATCATTAAAGTATCATTGCTGTTATTCCTTAACTATTCCAGGTCGTATATTTACCACCTGCGCCTTCAGAGATTGGACATTCTCTATTGATATACCGACGAATACTCTTTGCCATAAAAGTGCATACTATTTCAATTCATAAATGTAATTAAGTGATTAAGTGCTTGTTCTACACACCATCGCTGTGTAGAAATAAAGACCTGTTTCGACTTCGTACATTTAATAATAATAATAATAATAATTTAGGACCTGCTCCGAGGTCACCATTTGGCACACATGCGAACCATGCATACAATGCGTATCTGCGATTAACCCATCCCGTCGTCCTTCCCCCCCAAGGGCAGCCGGGAGCAGACAGGCGCCACGTGAGCCGCGCCAGGGGACCAATCCAAGTGCTCCTGTCCGTCTTCGTCAAGGACGCCACAGCGTTAGCGATCTTGTTGTTGTGCATGTTTTTCCATTGGGTTTATCTTATCGGGGGGGGAAACCCTTGCGAGCACGGGGAGAACATGCAAACTCCACACAGAAAGGCCTGGGAGATACCCCACCTGGGTAACTGGCATCATGGAAACCTGGTCCCCAAGCGGGATTCGAACCCTGGACCTTCTTGCTGTGAGGCGACAGTGTTAACCACTACACCACCGTGCCGTGTTGGATCCGTTTCATCTACGTGAGAGTGTTTATGATAATATATTTATGCCGTGTACTGGGTGGCCGAATATTAAGTACAAAGGTAGTGGTAGTAAGTATCATATCTAGTAATACAGTCAGGGAATTGTACCCCTCAGTTACAGTAGTATTTAAGTGTGGTCTGCCCTCACTTCATTGTGGAGTCATTGTCTCATGTACCCTCATTGTACCCTCACTTACTCCATGTTCCCTTGCCCTTCGTGTCTCCCCTTGCCTTGTTTCATGTTCGTCTGTGCTGTAAGTAGTTTATATATCCCGTTTTCATTCATCTTTGTTTTCCCGTCCCTTCATTGTTGTTTTGTATTATTTTGTCGTCCTAGTAAACTGTGAAGTGTCACAGCCAACTAGTGACACTAGTTAATAATGACATCCTGTTCTCTCTGTCAATTGTGGGATGTAAAAGGTTTAAGCATATGTTTATGGTATATATCTGTTTTAGATCTAGGCATATGTTACTGTATGTGTCTATATGTGAAGATCCGTGGCAGAGGAGACAGCTCTCTATGACGGGTGCACACTTGTATAACTTGTATACACTTGTATCTTCTATAAGCTGTATATTCTTTATACACCTTTTAAACTATACTACAGTTAAAAGTTAATGTTATGTTACAGAATGCAGTCTCTGTTAGAGTGAGTCAGAAATGAAAGGGGCCCCTTAAGAATGTGACCTTGAGAGACAGCTCCGAGCGAGACGAGCACAGAGATGAGAGCAGAAGAGAGAACTGGCCTTAAACTACAAAATACATATATGATGTGTGATCAATCAGTGTTTAAAGTATATGAGTACTGTATTGTACATGTATATGTATGTATATCTGTATATATCTGTATATGTATGTGTTAGGCTATGTACTGTATATTACGGCAGTCTGCCTCGTCTTCTTCTATTACTGTCAGAACGAGAGAGGCCCATGTAGAAGGAGTTAACGATAAGAATGCAGCTCCGACCGGCTGCTCTGCACAAGTCAGAATGAAAAACAGCAGGTTGGCACATGTTAACCCTTGCCTGTCTTGCCTGCATAGAGTTGTTGTTTGTAATAAACCGAATGTTTATTATATATGTACTGTATATGCTGTGTATGCTATATGTACTATATACTCATGCAAGAAGTGTGTTCATGTATTATACACTACACAGGGCAAATTGCTTCCATTTCAATACTGTTTGGCCACTAAGGAATGTGAAGACGACCTTGGGCCTCTGCTAGTAACGGATAGGGATTTTCCAGCACAAGGTAGTCGGTTGCTCCTCCAATTACTGTGACGAATACAGGGGGAGGAGAATTCATCTGTATGTATTGTACGTTGGTTGGCTAGTGAAATGACATCACTGTGACATCACTGTTTTTAGACCAATAGCAATATGATGCCGGATCGATATAAAAGTGACTGCTCCAGCCTCGGAGCGCAGATTATTGAGATTTTCAGATTTTGCTTGCAGACACTTTCTTCTAGCGGCCGATACCGTAAGGAACGGAATCGGTCTATTTTTCAAAGTGGAGTCCCCCGGACAAAGCTTTGTTTTTTAGCTCATTTGCTCTTTTGCTCAAAATGACAAAGAGATTTTTCAGATGTTCAGATTTTACAGAGTTGTTGCGATGCAGGATTTTGCTATGGCAGGCACAAGCCGTGTTAGGCCTTTGCGATCTTAGAGATGAGATGTTTTGTATTATATAATCTTTTAAACTGTAATGGACATATCCAATACAGTCCTTTTTTGTAACTTCATTGAAATAAAGATAACTTTTTTCTAATTATCCATTGAATCCTTGGACTGATTTCTGCCAGCAATGTGCCACGATGCTGGCCGCGCCCTGATTTCCTATTGAAGGTGACTATTACAGATTGAATCAATTGACTGGTTAATGCTTTTCAGCTAAAAGTTATATATTATATATATATATGCTATGTACTGTATAAATACTATACATGGCAATGTTAGTTGTTTGCGGATTCCGGTACCACGGATCGATGGATCTGTCGGATTGACAGGAGGTACTGGGGCGTGCAAACAATGATTACGTGTTAGTACGCTAATGTTATATTATTAACAGTGGTAATACTTATTAAAAAAGTAGTAATACAACCAAGCTTTTCAAATGATCAGTACTACATGCCTTCCCTCACAAATGAGGACGGTGATGATTATGATAATAATAATATTATTGTTATTATAGGCAATAAGGGTTCTCCTAGACATACATTCGGTTTATTACAAACAAGAAGAGATTAACAACTCTTCATGCTTACATTTCAACTGGATATAACTAGACCAGTGGCTTTGAAGTAATCTAGACAGAAATAGTAATTGACTCGAGAACTTGGCGAGTTTAGCACCTCGCTGGGGGATATCGAGCGGCCAAAGGGTTATATCTCAAGTAAGTGATCTGAGATAATTAGAGACAAGCCCATCGGCTCTTAACATAAACTTATTTTGATTTCCACGTATCCTGCCGTCTCTGCCTCCTCTCTTCCCTGTCTGCAAATTGCGTTCTGACCCTCACAGCACCCCTAATCCTAACAGTAGCCAAGAGTAAAGACCCTAGCCCTATCAAAACACCAGTCAAAGTGTATATTTTCAGCACTACGTTGTTTAACCTCTTAAGGATCGGGCAAAAATGGAGCTTGTTTAAATTTGTGTGCATACCCAATAGGGGTGTAACGGTACACAGAAACCACAGTTCGGTACGTACCTCGGTTTTGGGGTCATGGTTCGTACGAGTTTTGTACAACAGGAAAACAATATTTATAATGATTATTATATATTTATAATAATTATTATAATCATTATTATTAAATATAATCTTTTTTAATTAATTTAAGTTATACTTAGTTCCACCTAGGCTTGCCACGGTAGTCTGTGATACCGGTGTCATTCTGTGTTCAGGAATCCACTGAGTAAATGAATTGCCTACCGCCCCCATCCCCCACCAGTGTATGGTTTTTAAGTTTCAGTTTCACTTCTAGAGTAGATTTAACTTCATGTGAATCAGAGTAAGAAGACTCTAGAGAAAAGATGACATGTTACACAACAATGGCAGGGGATTTATCAATATTTTGGATTTAAACACTGCAGCAGCTCGACTGGAGAGGAGCTCTGAGGACCAGTCCAGATCAGCAAAAGTATGTTTGCACGTTTTTTGTTTGTTTTTTTGGATCAGCTGTGTGTGTGCGTATCACAGCCATAACTACAAAAATGGCCAAGAGTATTGGTATTCTTGGAAAAACACGTCACTTGCTGAGCACTGAGGTTGCCACAATGTTATATTACTCTATGGTTTACCCATACCAATTACTGTAATTTAGTTTGTGGTAGTACTCATCAGACCAAACTTGAGCCCATATACCGTCTGCAGAAACAAGCTCTAAAAATAATCAGCTGTGTACAACGAAGTTATTTTTCTCATCCTCTATTCCATAAGTTAGGTATGGTCAGTGTTTATCAAGTGAATCATCTTCAGACTGGTTTATTTGTGCATAGTTCTTTAAACAGAGCCCTTCCCCCCTTTTTTCATGACATGTTTGCCCACAATCACCAAATTCATAATTACCCCACACGTAGTTCCTGTTTGCTTAGACAACCCCTTTCCCGCACTTCCCAATCTCAGTTTTGTTTACTCTACCGAGGGTCAAAGTTGTGGATCTCTTTGCCTCCACATATAAGTTCAGAAGAGCACTGAAATCTCATCTCCTAGATCACCAATATTTCCCATATGGGCTCCCAAACTGTGGTCTGATGGCTTGTTGTATTTTGTTATTGTATTTTCGTTTTATTATATATTCTTCCTGTCATTCGTTGTTTTCTCTATACCCGAAATCGTATGGCATGGGTGCCTGCTTCGGTGTCTATGTAGACCTGCTTGTGTGTTATGGATCAAGGTAAGAATGTTGAGTCCAGTAGTAGAAGGCAAGAAGGAGGTGGAGATGGTGTTGCTCTTCTCAAATATGGGTTCCTTTTATTTTCAGAAACACATAGAGCGATAATATAAAGGCAGTAGGAAATAACATAAAGATAGCCAGGCTACAACTGAGAGTAACAGGGTAAGAATACGACTTCTCAACCGAGAGAATAAATAAGCAACAAAAACTATATAATAACACCGGGCCAGAGATCCCACTTCTGCCCATGGACGACTGCCTCCAGTAACAAAGTCAAAAGTACGTAATTTTTTTTTATGTGCAGTCAATATACATATACTGTATACAATACAGAGTAAAAAGAGTAAGAGTGAGGTACAATGCAGAAATGGGATGAGGTGCCCCGTCGATGCTGAGGGGGCTGTAGTCCCTGGCCCCGATCTCCTAAAGTCCACAATCATCTCTTTCGTTTAGCTGATGTTCAGGGAGAGGCCGTTCTCCTGACACCACCGCGCAAGATCCTCTACCTCTTCCAGGTAGGCCCTCTCGTCGTTTGCAGAGATCAGATAAATGTGTGTAAATGTGTGTACCAGTAAAAATTCGGCATGATTATCCAAAATGGCCATCCACTGCCATTAATTTCGATGCTCTAGTCAAAACAATGGACTTCTTCGTCTTCTTGTGTCACCTTCCCCGACTATCAGCGCTCGTCTGGGATCGCTTTCTGAGCAGACGCTCCTTGGCTACAACGGCGGCCAATAATTTTCGCCATCAGCGGTGACTGGTCAGTTCAGGACCACTGCACCGCTCACTGGACGTGGTCACTCATCTGAACAGCTTGTCAAATGACACTCGCTGGATGTTTTGTCTTGAAACTCAAGAATGGAATCACGCAATAGTTTGAGTGTGGTGACGATCGAAAGGCGGCAAATTCAACTTTCCACTTTGATCGGCAAAAACGCAGCCCGGAGCCGACAGACAAGGGCAAAGGTGCCGCGATGTGCGTGCGAGTGCGTGACGGCCCGTATTCGGGCCATCGATCCTTAAGTGTTAATAGTGTTATGAGTTTATAAATATATCGGAAACTGGATGAATTAGACGGAAATAAAGGAAGCTGTCATATGTGTTTGTAGTCCTATGAAAGAGGAGACCCATGGCTTTCGATGAGCTTTCGAATTTCATAAAACTACACTACGCAGCTCACGCCAGTGTCTGTCAAACTTGGAGCAGTCTGACGTGAGATTATTTTTGAATGGTATTTTTCGTGATTATGTCTCACGGGTCATTACAAAAAAGTAACTGTACTTACAGTACAGTGCCATTGGAAAGAGGAGATTTGGCCCGATCCATAGATGACCTGGCCATAATAATGTCATTTATAGGCCTCATATTCTATATTCATATTTAAAATGGCATGTGTCCAGATGGCAACATTCAGTACTGTATCTACAAAAGCCCCTGTAAATCATCTGCCCTTGATTAATTTAGTTAGATTTTGTGTACACTTGATCTCAAGAAGGTTCTGAATGAGCAACATTTTTCACGTCTGGTCAATGTTAGCATGATGTTATTCACTGTCAAAGATGATTTTCTTTTTTATAATAATCATTTATATTCTCCTTTGGTTCATTACAATTTACTCAAGCATAGTAACAGACACAATATGTCTGACACTGGGAATACATTCCCTGAGATCCATAGATGTAGAAGTGGAGCAATCTTCCATTTACATTATTTATGTATTTTTTGGCGGATTTTGAGAAAATAGGGCTAGGGCTTACCAGGTTAAGGCCATTGCCGAATACTAACCACCTTATATCGCAATTGAAAAAAACATTAAAATTATTAGAAGCATCGGCCTGGTCTTAGGGTTATGGCCGTCATACCTGATTCGGAGCTGTACATGTAGACGAAGCGGCGCCAGCTTTTGTGTTTCAACAAGGCCATGAGAGGGTCCTGAAGCTCCGGCCTCAGCTGTAGAACAAACTGGTTGTTGGTCTGGATGGGGAACGACGGAGTGATGAAACAGACATGGAGCGACCCGCAGAAAGACATCAGCATGTTCATTGTCCTCTTGTCATACACACCCATGATGGCATACACACCTTTCGAAAACTGTGAACAAACTGAGAGACAGAGAGAGAGAGAGAGAGAGAGAGAGAGAGAGAGAGAGAGAGAGAGAGACATAGAGAGAGACATAGAGAGAGACATAGACAGGATAAAGGGACAGTTAAAATGATGATGATATATGCAGTCATAGACGCCTGCGCAATAGAGCACGGGAAGCAGCTGCTCTACGACTATTGAACATGGGGGGGCAAACGTCTGATTTTGCTCCCCCACTTTTTGATCATATGAAAAATATGATATACCCCCCCCTCCCATATATAAATCTAACCATAACTACGTAATTTCAATCAAATTAATAATACGCAATGACACTTAATAGCAAGTTTTTAAGTTTCCAAAGATTGCGACCCCCCCCCCCCCCTGCTCCCCCATATGGTTTGATCCAGTGCCTCTCCAAGTCCAACCCCCAGCAGAGCAGACAGTGGCGCACGGCGCTGCAGGTAGGCTGAGTGTAAATATCAAAGGCCACAGAAGTGTGTCATTTGGTGGCAGGCAGGATTTTCCAGTAAATTGTTTATGATTGTTAAGATTATTTATGTTAGACATGTCGTTTACTATTGAGTGGTAGAGGTTCTACCACGCAATACAATAAAAGTGTTTCACATCCCGAAATGCCATCTGGTCATACCAATAATAATAATAATAATAATAATAATAATAATAATAACAAAGTTTCCCTCTGGTTGGCATTAGCTTTAGTGCTAGCCGCTAGCTAACGTTGTCATATATCTAGATATGTGGTGTCGTCAGCTGGATAACGTTGACTTCGTTTGCAAATTTTAACGTTCGCGAGCAGGGCCGGATTAACGACGGCCGCGGCCCGTGGGCCTTTAGTGACGAGCCCCCCCCCCCCCCCCCCCCCCCCCCCCAAACATTTTTTTTTTACTTTTTATTTTTATTTTTTATAATAATAATAATGCAATAAAAGTCTGAAAATGAAGGGATTATGTCCATGAGTGTCATTTTTAGAAATTAAGGCCTGCCTCTTATATAAGCCTCTCTAATAAAGGCCTGGTGCTCTTTGCAGCTGAGGTAAATAGAAGACCCGTCCTATATTTGAGGATTTACGGTAAATCAATTATCTTAAGGTACAATACCTGAAATGAAAATGTGTGTGTGTGTCCAGCCGACCAGGTAACATGGCAGAAAAAAGAAAGAATACAGACATCGGAGCATTTTTCAGTACACCAACACGCAAAGTAAGAACCCTAGTAGCCTAATAGCTCAAAGACTTAAAGGGCGGGCTCCACAAATAATGGATTGCACGGTGTTAATTGCACCTTTACTTACAATACATTATGAATTGTAAATGGGGGACCCTGATGTAAACAAAACAAAAGTCTTTCTCTGGTCTGCAATCCCTTAACAATTGTGTGTATTGAGCCGTACTATATTGTACCCATTCTGCAATATGTTAATAACATTTTTAATCAATCAATAACAGATTGCAGAATGGGTACAGTACAGTACGGCTCAATACACACAATTGTTAAGGGGATGCAGACCAGAGAAAGACTTTCGTCTTGTTTACATCAGGGTTCCCCATTTTCAATTCATAATGAATTGTAAGTAAGGGTGCAATAGAAATGTTTCATAATGATGTTCAGTGTATTCATAAGTGTATTGCTCTCCTTAATGTAGAATGATATGGTGACTGTACAGACTCAGGAAGGAGAGAAAGAGACCAAAGAGTTACAGGTAGTGGAAATATCAGACAGTCAGCTTAAAGTGTAGGATAACATAACAAATTAAGACACAAATACTTGGATTATATATCCCCCCCTCTCTCCCTTTCTTTACAGAGTAGCATAAAGATTGTGTATTCAAAGACTGGGGTGAGCAACATTTGACCCACATTAGATGATTGGTATAACGCTGCCCACAGAATTATAAACGCCCCCTCGCCCATCCGGTCAACATCAGATGACGTGTAGTAACTTCTAGAAGTACGTCTAGTTGGAATTTTTTATATCGCGCTGATTGCCATCAAACTGTATTTCATCATCAATATAATGCATTTGGGGCTATATATCACGTTCTGGAGAAAGCTGCAGAAAGAGATGAAAACATACTTATACATTAGACCATACTTTACTATGAATATGTGAATGAAAAAGTTGAACGTTGCTACACAATGAACAATACATATAGGACTTTGAATGGGCCCTAATAATGGCAATGTAGCAATAGAATTTAAAAAGTTATAGCCCTGCAAAGAAGGGGACTTTCTCCATAGACAAATAGCACTGGCAATCTATGGTATATCATTAATTTAACCCAAGGCAACCAAAGTGTTAAACATGACCCTTGCAAATCCCTTCAATTTTAATTTGGAACAGGTTTCCTCATAGTGTCTGCTACCCTGTCGTCCGTTGGACAGTAAGCCGGTGTCATTCTTTCTTCTCTGATGACAGATCTGATGACAGATCTGAGATGATATTTTCTATATTGGCATGTTTACATCTATGTTGATACACTGGGTTCCTAGCAATCACAATGGTTCCCTGATTGCCCTCATAAACAACAGCCTTCATATATAAACAGTGTCCATCATTTTTAAATGATGTTGACAAAATGCCCCTCATCTTCAAAAACCACCTTATCTGGTATAGAGAATACATTCCAATTACCTATTACATATTAAACAATATACTCATAATCTTATCTCCATCACTTCTAGCAGTTGTTCTGGATAAATACACTCATGTATGGTAATAGCTAGAGCCGTATATTCGGCTTCACTAGTTGATAGTACCACTGTGGGCTGCTTCTTTGTTTTCCCACGAAACCAGTGAGCTGTCTGTATTCAAACTCACACAATATCCTGTACCTTTAATACAACAAAAAAAACATGTTTGGCTGTAATCCAAATGCTCCTCTGTGGGGTCAGCAAAATGCTGTGATAATCTACTCTCTACAAACCATTGGTCAGGGCGGGTAGACATTGTTAAATAAATGAGGCTACCCACAGCTTCTCTGTACATCTTTTACATTTGTCAGTTTCTGAGCATCCTCCTGATAGTCTAGTCTTTGATCACATGGTGCTTCCCTTGATCTACATTCCTACATGTCTAAACTCTCCAGGGTCTTTCCCACATAGTTACATCATTGAGAACATGGTAAGTCATCCACCTTTGTATTTAAACATGGGATCCATTTTTGTATTACATTGTAAATTCTTTTAAACATGGTAAATCCTCCACCTCTGTACTTAAACATGGAATTAAACATAGGATCCATTTCAGTATTTAGACATGGACTCTAATCAGGTATTTAACCTTGATTAGACTCCTCCCGTATTTAAACCTAGAGTATCATCCTCCTGCCTTTAAGCAGTGTAGCCACCCTCCTTCAGTATTTAAACATGGGGTACCCTCCTTCAGCATTTAAGCAATTTTCTACGAACCATACTTTGTATTTGTCGTGGCCTTCAATACCCTCCTGGATTGAATACATCCATTTTCCTCCCACTGTCTGTCTGCCCTCTGGTAACTTGGTTGAATACACCCATTTCCCTCCCACTGTCTGTCTTCCCTCTTCGGGGAACAATGTGACCTCTTTAAAGGTCGGGGTTACCCCACTGACTACCCTGTAGGTGTACTGTCCTCCTCGTCACTCCCTTTCCGGGCATAGTCTGTCAGATATTTTGGGGGTTTGTGTTTCCTTGAGGGATACCTCCCACTGCTTGGGGCACTTGACATCACCCTCGGTGCTCCTCGTCATCGCCCTCTGGGGGTTGCTGACTGTCTGCCTGCACGACCGTATTAAGTACACTGGGTTGATGTGTCTCTACACACCTTACTCTGGAGTCCAGCTATGGCTCTTCTGTCTGTGTCTCGCTCTCACATGTTGCCTTCGTGACAAACTTGACTAGCAGGTGTTTCTGCACTCTCCCGTTACCGGGATGATAAACTAGGAAAGCGGCGCTTCCCTTGTCATGTTCTACGAAAAATCCTTTTACACCTCTGGACTTGGGCTTTCCCCTGTTCTGCAGGTACGCATAACACACTGATCCAAATCGGTGCATTCTGTCTAGATTACACTTCTTTCCTGTCAGTGCTGTATACGGGGTGGTGCCCGAGTGCTTATTAAAGCACCTGTTTCTGGTGTAAGCGGCTTCTTGCACCGCATAATGCCATAGGCTCTTAGGTAAGTTACTATCTGCTAGCTTACACCTAGCCATTTCGAAAAGGGTGTGCCATTCCCTCTCTGCCACCCCGTTCTGGTGTGGGGGATATGGACGTGACGTCTCGTGTCTTATCTAATACCTTCTCAACAGTGATTGGAACTCTCTGTTTGTGAACTCGGTTTCGTTGTCGGACCTCAAGCATCCTACGTTACCATAAGGGGCTACGTCTGCCAGGAATTTCTCTGTGGCCTGGAGTGTGTCACTCTTTGCTTTGAGAAAGTAAACACACACTGCCCCTGTGCACACATCTGTAAAAGACTGTACATATCTAAAGCCTCCTATGCTGCCCTGTCAAGGCAGACCGCAGTAACTTCAAAAAAGTTAAACTGAGAAAAATGGCTTTAAAGTTTTTTGACTTGCCATCCAAAATGTGTTATAGGTAGATAGATGATAGTACCCAGATTTAACATGTATTAATGAAGTAATCTTTAGGCATACAAAAATATGACATAATTATTTTAATTAACCCCCAAAAAGCAGATACTGCACTCTGCTGCACAGTTCCCTTAAATAATTATACAGGTAATGTACAGGCAAAGTGCAGTAACTTCAAATACAATGTTGTTTTCCCTCCAGCTTTCATAACTTAACCTAGCCATTTTATTTGGATCATCATCATTCCAATATATTCAGGTGTTAAATTTCATTTTCAAAATGGCTAGGTTAAGTTATGAAAGCTGGAGGGAAAACAACATTGTATTTGAAGTTACTGCACTTTGCCTGTACATTACCTGTATAATTATTTAAGGGAACTGTGCAGCAGAGTGCAGTATCTGCTTTTTGGGGGTTAATTAAAATAATTACGTCATATTTTTGTATGCCTAAAGATTACTTCATTAATACATGTTAAATCTGGGTACTATCATCTATCTACCTATAACACATTTTGGATGGCAAGTCAAAACACTTTACAGCCATTTTTCACTGTTTGGAAGTTACTGCGGTCTGCCTGGTTTTTGAGTGTTATTTTGTAGTTACTGCAGTTTTTAAAACCCCATATCTCCAAAACTGAGCGACATTAACATCTGAAACTTGGTCACAAGATAAAACATTTATTGACAAGTTCAATTTCACTCATAACTAAATTTTGACTTTTTTTGAGTTACTGCGGTCTGCCTTGACAGGGCAGTATGGACTCGTTGCTCACTGGGCCGGCTAGGTCCGTGTCAACTAATGCAAGTGGTACCCTTACTCTGTCTGTGGGATTTCTGTATCTCGGTTGAGTAAACTTCCCCGTTTTGCACACTGCACAATTTTTGTCAGGTCTACGCTTTTCTCCTTCAATGTGCATGCCTTCTGACACTACTTGCAGTTTCAGTAAATCCTCGTAATTACAATGACCCATAATCTCGTGCCATGTCTGAATATCGTGACTGGTCGTCACGCTACACATATCATTATTATCATTACACTTGTCGTTGTCATTACACTCCGTTTGCAGATAATATATTCTCTGGTACATCTTTATGTCAAACCGTGTACCGTCAGGTTCTACAAGAACATTTTTACCATTATCGAAGAATACCTTGGCACCGCTTGCAGTAGCAGCTATTAGAGAGAATAGTCCTTGTGGGAACGATGATACGTAGAGAGCGTTCTTTAACGTCACCGTACGCCGGCGCCCCTTACTGTCCGTGAGGCATACCTGTGCGTCTCCTCTCTCTTGTGCCAATCCGTAGGGGCGTCTCCCGTCTGCCAGCTCCATGCTGTGCCTTTCCGGGTGGAAAGTGTCGTCAAAGTTCTTGAACCGACTCCTGTCGTTGATGACATGGGACGACGCACCCGTGTCCATGATCAGTCCCCTTCTCTGGGCTCGCTGCAGCTGGGCCGGTCCGGCGGTGCACGCCGTCCACGCCCCGAAATCGCAGTCTTCTTGTCCCGTTATTCTCCGGGAGTCATCTCGATCCGTCTCACGTCGACCGTCGCCGCCATCGTGTCCGCTGTCGTCATCCTGTCCACAGCCGTCTTCTTGTCCGTAGCCGCCATCTTGTCCGTAGCCGCAATTTTGTCCGTGGCCTCCGTCTCGTCCATGGCCGCCGTCTCGTCCATGGCCGTCATCTTCCCCATGCGCGTATCGCGCGCTCTGGTCGTGTTTCTTCATGCACACTCTGTCTGTGTGCCCGGTGGATTTGCAGAAGCTACACCGGACAGTCTTTGTGCAGTCGCTTCTCCGATGGCCTTTCTCTCCGCATCGCCAACACGCCAGTTCCGTCGTGGTCCTGGTCCTCTCCCTTGGCGTCGCTCGGGCCTTTAGCACCCTCTCTCCCGCCTCCGCGGCGGCTGGGTGGGTATCTTCTGAGGCCTCGAAGTTCCTTAACTTAGCCTTGAACTGTCCCAGTGTCATGTCCGTTGAACCGTGTGTTACCAGGAGTGTGAACAGTTTGTACAGCTCCGGTAGTCCTCTCATCATCATCGCCATCATTAGCCCATCGCTTGGTGCTTCTCCGGCACTCGTCAATGGCGTCGTGATCTGCTCCGCTCTGTTGACATATTCGGTCACAGTCTCGGTGGGCCCCTTCCTCAGGTTAGTGCTATGTAGAGGGCCACGACTCTGGGTCTTCCTCGCCCGATGTAATGCTCTCTCAACACCTCCAGGCTTTCTCGGCCTCGGTCTTTAGTGTCGCGGAATATCAGACCCAGGCTGGTGTCGTCGAGCAGCGGCGCTAACTCACAGTACGCGTCTGCGTTACGCTGGTCGTCCAGGGCTTGCTCTTCCGCTGTCAGTTCTCCCGTGGGGGCTGCCAGGATCGTCTCCTTCAGTCCTGCACCGTGCATGCAGCATAGCATGCGCTCTTCCCAGAGCTCGTAGTCCTCTGCTTTTCCATTGAATGAGGGCCATTTGCCCCTTCCCTTGTTTTCCATCCTCTTCGTTGGTGGTAGGCGTAGCTTTAGTTCTTGTTGGCCCTAGCGTCTAGCCATGCGGTGCTCCCGGCGCTAACCTAGCCTATACTTTAGCTAAGCTTGCTACCCTTATTATTTCGCCCCAGCGTTATCTGGGCCCATAACCTGTTAACAGAATTCGGCTATAGGGCGACAATAATGTGGTCAAGAGGCATGGTTTCTATCTTGAGCCTTAACTGACGTGGTTTATTATTCACATGGCAGAGCAGTAACACTACAGGTCTCCTCTCACTGAGAGGCTGGGGGAAAGAGAAAGAATGGGAGGAGACATCTCTATTTATACTCGCCACCTGGTAGTGTTCCTGAGTGTCTCCGCCTAGAGCGCCCTCTAGTGGAAACAGTTATATATGCAGTTAGACAGTTACTAGTGTAAACAGTTATATATGCAGTTAGACAGTTAATAACAATCCTACACAGAACCTCTGCCTTCAACATTTATGAATATCTAAGGTATATTGTGTAAGCTGCTCTCTTATTAGCCGAGACATTTGAAACATTTGGAAAATCCAGGTAGTTGGTATATACGGTTGCTATTGAACTGGCTTTCAAACCAGCCACGCTAAGCCACTTATAGAGTTCCTGGGGAAATTATTAGATTCTCTTGATTTTATGCATATCCAATTAACCACTTCTGACAGTATTGTGTTCTTTAAAGAGGGAGTGTTCATATCCCTGTCTGGGTGACATCAGTGTTCCCAGAGGAGGATGAGCACCTCCATTAACCTTCTTAAATCCAGAACATACATGTCCCATGTTGGGTAAGTTTATCATAATTAGTTTCGTTTTTCTTTTCCCTATTATCTGGGTTGTGCAACTATACTAGGACAATAATGCCTCTTAAATTGGAGGATTTTTAGCCAAACCAATGGTTGCCAAGTTAAATCTATGCACTAAAGAGGAGTTGTTGGTGATAGCGGGTCACTATGGGATTAAAATTATCCACAGTATGAGGAAGCAACAGCAGAAATTCGAGCTGATTGAGGCTTTGACTAGCAAAGAAGTTCTTGAGCCTTCTGCTTGTGATCCTTTAGACGGGGAGGAGGTCACAGGTGACCCTGTTTCTGCTAATCAGCTGGCGCTCAGGAGATTGGAGCTAGAGTTTGAGTTTGAGAATAGGAAATTAGAACACAAGGCTCGTGAGAAGAATGCCACGCCATGCCAAAAACTTTTGACCAGTATAAATGCACAACACAAAACACAGTACATATTATGTTAGGTAAGGGCTGAGGTCATTGTGCAAACTTTGGAACTTTGAACTAAATAATTGTCCTCCAGTTTTGCAGATATTTTACTTTAATGATAATTTTTTATGTTCATACCCTATTGTACTTTGGGGTATGTACATACATTTGGGTGTGGGGGTGTTACGTGTAGATGTGTTTGTACCCTGATCAGGTGTTTCCCAGTGTGATGTGTAATGTCTGGTTGTAGTTCCCTGTCCTGGTCTTGTAGTTCTTTGTCGTTTCCCTCCCAGGTGTATCCATCTATAATCAGCCCAGGTGTTTCTTGTCTCATCATTCCCTTGTGTATAACTGTTCTGTTCTCCCCTGTGTGTGAGGCTGATCCTGTCTGTGCAGCCCTGTCCTTTGTTATACTTTTTATGTTATCCCTTCACCTTCACCAATGGTAAATATAAATTAAACCTCTTTTTGTTACTTTGGCTACCGTTTCATATTATGTTTCATTGACAAGACAACGAGCACTTTAGAATAGTCAATGGTAACGTAATAGTTATGAAGTTCAATATTATTGTTCTTACAACCCATTTGCCAGTTGATTCACACTTTGCTTTTGCAATCAGAGCAGCTTGAAGAATAGAGAATGTTCTGTGACCACGGCAATGCCAATCATTGTGTCACCATGATGATGGCAATAATTTCAACAACACAGACTGTTCCATCTCATCCGCATTGATGCAACATTTTGGAGGTGAAAGACTCACTCACACCCTGCACAGTCAACACCATTGGGCCACAATGCCAATATGTTGATGCCACGTAGACTGAAAGTATAGATTACATTTAAAAGAGAAGCATCCTGGGGTGAGCTCTCTCACAGAGAAAGATATATTTAATTGTATCTTGTGACAACAGCAGAATTACCATCACGGCAACTCCCCTCCATGTATCAGTACTACTTAACCTCTTAACCTGTTAACCTCTTCCACCCGACGGGTCCGGTACCGGTCCCAAAATTACATCACGTCATAAATCCATCTGTCTAGACTGTATGACATAATGTTGCGTTTTGTTTCTCCAATGTATCCAAGAGTAAACATCCTAACCATGTCACAATAGCAGTCAAAGTGTATATTTTCAGCAATACGTTTGTTTACCAATAGGTTAAAGTGTTATTAGCGAGATTTTAGTTTTTGAAATGTGATAATATTTTCGCAGAGAATGGCCATTTTGAATCGCCGAATGATGATGATTTGTAGTCATATGAGAACAGGGCATCCAGAGCTCTCAATGAGCGAGTTTCAAAAAACTACAGTACCCAGGAAATTCTAGCCTCCTGCAAGCAAATGACTTGTGTATGAATTTTCTTTATTTCTCTTATTTCTCAGGATACTATATCACAAAACTGAACGTTATTGGCATAGATTGGAGCGCAGTTAGTGTGTCTACCTTCTGTGAACATTTAGCAACAATCCGCGTTGCAAATGGATTCAAAATGGCGGGCCTGTCACAAAAATAAAAAGTTGACTGTATTTACAGTAGATTTCATTCTCGGTTCTAAACAGATGTGTCAGTTTTGCGGGGATGGCTGCTCACGCATACGGCCCCGCAGAACAGCCGGCTCCAAGCGACGATTCCTCCGTTACCATCACGTCCGAGATACAGGTCTGGCCGCTAGCTTGGAGCTAGCCGTTAGCCGGTAACGTCCTATGGACAATTGGGATTGCGTGGAGGGGACGGGGGGTTCTTGTTTGACGCCCCACGAAAACAGAGGCTTTGTTTTCCTGGGAGCCCCGATTTTCTAGTCCCAAGTCTCTGAGGAGGGATGCCCTCTTGAGTGTTTTTTAGCCCAAGCTCAAGGCGATAGCAGCACGCATAAAACGGGCTTCGCTGCCGACGCCACTGTATCTCTGGCAACGCCGTTCTGTGAGGGAGGCGGGTGTTGTCTGCCCTTTTTTTCTTTGGGCTAAAAAAGAGGCAGTCGGCTGTCTGAAGTGATCAGGCCTGCATCGCTATTCCTCACATTACACAGCTTCAGTAGTAGCTGGTAGCTAACAGTGGGCCTGTGAGAGCTAGTCGTTAACTTGCTGCTGCGTTAGCCGGTAGCTATTGGTGGGCTGGTAAGAGCTAGCCGTTAGCTGGCCGTTGGTCAGAGCAAACGGTGGGCCTGTGAAGGCTAGCCGTTAGCTTGGTGCTAACCGTCAGCCTGGAGTTAGCCGTTAGCTTGTTGCTAACCGTTGGCGTTAGCCGTGGGGAGGTAGCAGGCCCTGAACACTCTGATTTGGCGTCATCTCTGGCAGAAGATGTCGTCAGCCTGCACCATGGCCGGCCGCAGGATGTGGGCGAAACGCCGGAGCGGGACTCCAGCCATCGCCACTTCTGGCCCGCTAGCAAGAGGCCTCGTCAACGAGGTAGACCAGCCATTGTTGCGGCCATTTGTCCTGTGTCCGGGGGTCAGGTAGGACATGTTACCGCTATGCCCCACTCTCCCTCCCCCCAAATGTTTTTGGTTAATAACACAAAGGATCCCTCCTAGGGGGGAATGTTTTTGTTTAACAAAACGTGTGTTTACTTCACTGTATTTTGGGGGATACGATGTGTGCTATATGAACCCACAGCTACGAATGCTGGGGGCGCCTTCTTGCTTGGAGTTTGTGCAGATTTCTCTGAAATATGCTTGGTTGCTGTTGTATAACTTGCAAGGCTGTGTTCTAGCACTTAGCCGGGGCTTATGTCCTTTCTCTGCGTAAGCCAGTGTTTTTTCTTACATGGTAAGAGTGAACTTAACGGCTTCATTGTATGATGAGGGTTGTGTGTGTTTCATAAAATACGTTTTTAGGTTCAAACGTAGCATTATACGTATGCATGTAAACTAGTGCACTGCAACCTTGCCCAGGCCCGACGGGTTCGGGCTGGGTAGGGCTTTTTTTTTAATAAATAATTCGGGCTTGGCCGCGCCCGGGCACCGCAGTTTTTTTTTTTTTTTTTTTCTTTTCTTTTCATATAACTAGGGTTATAGGATAACCTTCGTTTTTAAGATTCGTTTTCTCTTTTGCGCCAGAGAAACATTTGGATGTAATTACCGCAGCACGCAGGGAGAACTCAGGGGACAAGTTCAACTCGATTGGTTGTGTTGGAATATAGCCAGTTGGCGAACGTTTTAATTTGTTCTTGGGATGTATGTAGCTGGTTGGCGAAGTTTTGTTAACGTTGTTCAACTCGTTGCTGACGTCGTTGTGAGTGATGTTTATTATTTGCTGGGTCGCTACCTGTTTTGTTGTGCTTTTCATAATGTTGCTCTGCTCGAAATCTGATTTCTGAGTAGGCTATTGTGTGTCGTGTGTGTGTGTGTGTGTGTGTGTCAAAGAAGATTCTATAGCCTTCAATACGTTTTACGAGGCTGATGTGTGAGTCAGTCTATAAGCGAGCACTGGGAGAGACGGCATTCTAATAAGACCGAAACAGGCTATGTAAATGCTTCTTAGTTTTGTTTATTTATTACATTCATATAAAACCATGTTTCGAATATTTAAAACAAATACAAAAAAAAATTATATTTTAATAATAATAATAATCGTTTTTTTCTGGTTTTCACGCGGGCTAGGGCTTAAAATATTATTTGCAGTCGGGCTTATTTTCGGGCAGGGCCTGAAGTTCACGGGCTTGGGCAGGGCTTGGGCTTTATTTCAAGGCCCTTGCAGACCACTAATGTAAACCAAGGATCTTTGGTCCCTCTCTTCAGTCTGTTACTTTCTTCTTTGCTTAAGGGTAAAGGTAAAAAAATAGCAGATGGCAAGTTTTTTCGCACATAAGTCAGAGCCGTTTTTACACAAGCGAGGTTATCGGCTGAGGTTGGCGTGCATGATGTAAAGCTTTTACTCTACAGGTAGGTATGTGCTTTCATGTAGCACGCTATGCAACTGGTGTCACGGCTCTGCTTTTTTATGGCGTCGTATCAGGGGTGAAGTGTTGAGGGGGGTGGACAGAATAAACCTCCCCCCGGATATAGTTATATCCTTTACGAAACTGATTGGCCGGGAGGTTGTGCCTTTCTATCAGTTTCCCTGACGAGGGTGTTCTCTCTCTTGTCACGGGGATGGGGGGGGGGATTTCCCTGTTTCCCACACCAAATTAGGATAGGTGGGACACAGGATTCCCCCCGCCATTTGAAGACGTCACAGGTGCGTTTTCTTATTGCCCAAGAGACATGTCCGTGAGTTACAGGGCCTGTGCTACAGGCTGCTGTCATTGTAAAGGAGGGAATGCAATGCAGTCGAGACTATTGGTTCTTCTGCTCTGCTCCCTACCAGTAGTGTATATTGGGCCGTTTTGAGTTTTCAGATCCTCCTCAGAGAGTTTCAGAGCTTCCTCAGGGAGTTTCAGAGTCTCCTCCTCAGGGAGTTTCAGAGCGTCCTCGGAGAGTGTCAGAGCCTCCTCCTCAGAGAGTTTCAGAGCCTCCTCCTTAGAGAGTTTCAGAGCCTCCTCCTCAGGGAGTTTCAGAGCCTCCTCTGAGAGTTTCAGAGCCTCCTCCTCAGAGAGTTTCAGTTCCCTGACAAAAGCTGAAGCAAAAACAGAGTCAGACAAATTAATTTCATCACCTCTCTTTTTCAATTGAGCCCGAGTGAGAACACTTGCAGAAAAAACTTCAGGTGACAAGTCATCAGGCAGAGAATCTGTGTCTGGGCGATCCAACACTTCCAGCACAGCATTCACCTGGCCTCCAGCTAAATCATTTCCCAGGATAAAGGAAATGCCTTTAACTGGCAAGGAAGGTCTCACCCCTATTTTAAAGAAACCAGTGACCAAATCAGATTGTACATGAATACAGTGTAACGGGGCTGGCACGAAACCCATCTCAATACCTTGAACTAGGACACTAGAACCACAGGAAGATTTCTCAGACAGAGGTAGTACATCAGAGAGGATAAAGGATTGTGAGGCTCCAGTATCTCGTAAGATCTGAACTGTACACTGATCTTTTGGATCCCCTGTCAAGGAAACTAAACCCTTGGAAATAAATGGCCTGAAACAAGGGTCGAGAACATCCTGATCATTGTGCATCTGTCGATCGGAACCAGGTGCCATTTTAATCAGACCAACCCCTTTGGGTTGCCTAAAATTCTGAGAGGACGGTTGCTGCTTACGTTTCAATGTTAAACAGTCAGAAATAACATGACCAGATTTATGACAGTAGTAACATGTCCGCTCCTCTTTTGAGCGTGGAGGGCACATTTTTGGTCGGGGGTGTGTGAATTCTGAATGGTTGGGGACAGAATGTTTCTGAGAGAAATCATGGGGGAGAAACGAGTCACGCCTATCTACAAACCCAGTTTTATGGGTTAGCGCAAACTCATCAGCTAATACAGCAGCCTGCTGCAGAGTGGACACTTTCTGCTCACTCAGGTAAATGACAATACGCTCTGGCAAAAGATTCTTAAACTCTTCTAATAGAATGAGTTCTCTGAGAGAGTTAAGATCTGAGGCCTTGCTTGCTGCACACCATTTATCAAAGAGAGTTCCCTTCTCTCTAGCAAACTCTACAAAGGTCTGGTTGACAGCTCTCTTGTGACTGCGAAACCTCTGCCTATAAGCTTCGGGCACAAGCTCATATGCACGAAGGATGGCAGCCTTCACAGTATCATACAATAGACTATCTTCTAGGGAAAGTGTTGAACAAACCTCTTGGGCTTTACGAGTCAATTTGCATTGAAGCAACAAAGGCCAGACCTCTCTTGGCCAGCGCAATGAAGCAGCAATACGCTCAAACACATTAAAGTATCAACTTCTGTCTCCCGGAACGGAGGCACCAAAGCAATGTGTTTACTTATATCAAAAGTGTGTGATGAATAAGCTGTGGAGGAGGACATACCAGGGCCTTGTGGAGGAGTCAACAGCGTAGCAGAGTTGGATTCATTCTTTTGGACTCCCAGCTCCAACTCCCGCAGTCTGAGCTCTTTTTCCACCTCAAGCTCCAACCTACGAATGTTAACAGCCCTTTCATTTTCTGCCTCAAGCTCCATTCTACGAAGCCGATACTCCGCCTCACGTGCCTGTGCCTTCTCCTGAGCCTCCATCTGGAGACGTGCTATTCTAACCTTGACCTGGGCCCCTTCTCGAGACCCAGTTGACACAGGAGAGGCCAAGTGAAAAAGTGGCAATGTGACTTTCACACCTGCCTTCTCAGCACTTTCACCATGAGCTTGCTCCTCAGATACAGAAGGCTGTGCTTCAGTAGGTTCACCAGGAGGACTTGCATGTTCATCAGAGACCACAGGTAAAAGAAGCGTCCCCTGCTCCAACAGCTTACCTACCACAAGACACCTGATATCATGCTTAAGATGCTTTTGAACCGAGAGTTTAAAATGTGTGGCAATCTCCACTAAGTCTGCCTTGCGGCAGCTATCCAGCTCTTCCCAAGTAGGATTGCTCAAGAATTCCCCCAGATTAAAAGTACTAACTGCCATCTTAAACACAAATTATTTACCATACAATTGTAAACAAACACAGTTCACCAAATCCATCAACCAACAATGAACACGGGTTACAGAATCCAGGCAGAGCCCCCATTTATGTTACAGCCCTTTACCCTTAGACCCACAGGTGTCGTAACAGTGTGTCTCATATAGGTGCCACTACGAGTTGCCCTTAACAATGGTGTGCATTGGTCCATACTATGTTGTACCTTTTTGCACAATGTTAGGTGGGTTGGTCCTTCTCCGTTAATTTTCACCCCTCCCCCCTGCTAAACCGGGGATGGGAGGGGGCTGTCGGGGACGCTGCTTCTGTCAACTCCTCTATGCATCCCTGTGTAGGTCCCGGTCCTCCAGGCCCAGGTCGGGCCTTGCCCTCGTTGACCTGTTGGCCTGGCTTAACCCTTTTTAAACCTGAAACGCCTTGAACTGCATTGTATTGTTTCTTAATGGGTTAAGGGAGCAACCATTTTCTGTTAATAAACATAGGGGGGTAGTTGTCTCCCCGGTGTGTTGGTAGCAGAGTCGACTCTCTGGTTGACCGGGTCTGACCCTGGCTGCCCGAGAGTATGCCCCTGCATGTTTCATGACGTCTGCCAATTGTGTCAAACTCTTTCTCTGAACCTCGACCCTGCAGGATTAATAAATTGGCAGGGTTCGTGGCCCCATGAGATTGTGACACGGTGCACGGCATACTGAACACCCTTTCCGCCGGGATACTGTTCTTACAGCAAGCCCCTTAGGCACCTGTCTAGTCCGCAGTGCTCCGGGCGCAGGTCGAGTTCTGCTCTTATGACCTGTCGACCTGGATTGAGGGATCAACCTCCTTGGAGGGTTGTCTCCCCGGCGCGCCAGCTGGCCCCATGACATTGTGGGGGGGAAGCCTCCTTGGGAGCGCTTCGGAGCGCTTCGGAGCGGCGTGCCAGGGGGAGAAGGGCCTTCACCTATTTTAGGCCCTGTCCGATACGCTGGCGATGTGGGGGGTGGTGTCACCAGTGACCGTCTGGTGGGGTCTCGATGCCGCGGCCTTGTTGACCTCACCAGGCCTTTTTTTCAGGGGGTCCTAGCCCCCGGGATGTGGCCTGGGGCTGGGACCTCCTCCGCACCCCGCTGCTACGGCCTTGCCACGGGGTTGGGGCTTTTTGACCCCGACCCCGCGATGTTGGGGGTTGTGACGTTTATTTTTTGCTTCACGTCCGTTCCCTGGTGGCGTGCGGGATGCCTGTATCAGTTCCGCAACCGTTTCCATTTCCGGGGTAGGCCTGATTGGCCGCGACAGGCACGTGACCCGCCGCGGCCACACCCCGCGGCAGCCCCAGGACGCGGCAAGGCGTGGCTGCTGTGTTTCACCGCCGCTTTCCGCCTTCAACGCCGCAGCAGCAAATTGTCATCACTTTCCCCACTGAGTTACCATACGCTATACAATATACTATGCAATGTACTAATATACAATACGGCTCACTTTTCCCACTTCGATGACAGAGCCGCTGTTTAATAATATTGTCGCGGCGGAGCTCCGTCGCGGCAGCATTATGTAGCAGTAATCCCCCCTTTTTTACCATTGACAACTAGCTCAACTGGCAGCGCTGCCATGCTGTGGATCCTGCGGTCCGTTGGTGACAAGAGACCTTGGTAAATAATCAACAATGTTTTTTCTCTCATATCTCAATACTAAGTCCACATCAATCTGGATTCAAAGCCAATCACAGAACAATTTAAGCCATCACATTGATTACTAATGATATAATTTGGGCTTTAGATAATAGGAAACACTGTGCTGCTCTCTTTTATAGATCTGTTAAAAGCTTTTGATACGACTTCCGGTCATGGTGGTGTGCTGAGCAGTCGTGATTATTCCCGCTCTGATGCTAATCCTGAATTTAACAATATTTAAACAACCATAATCTATGTGGAAGTATCTAAATTTGTCAGCATATGTGTAATGCAAGCAAAATATGCAGAGGGAAACTACCAAGGACAAAAATGAGTAAACTGAAGTACTCATAAACGAGGAAAACGTGCCACGATCTGACCTCGAGGAAGAGGGAGCTAGCGGCACACTAGTACTGAAAGCACGGAGAGCCCTTCCACTGCGGACATCATGAGGGCTATACGGGCATTCAAACAAGACTTTCACACTGAAATGGTTGGCGTACTGGTAGCAATAAAAAACATTCAATCTGATGTCAAGGAATGCAGCAACCGCATTGCTGAGGCGGAACAACGTATTTCTACAGCCGAAGGCGAAATTAACGAACTGAAAGATGTCGTGAAGACACTTGAAAAGAAAGCGAAACTTTTATCCATCAAGATGGAAGGGAATGCAGGAGCCGATGCAACAATGTAAGGATACTGGGTATACGTGAGAAGGAAGAAGGCTCTAACGCTCACTCCTACATAGAGAAATGGATTGCAGACTTTTTGAAGATACCGACTCCGGTTCTGGACACAGTCCACCAGATAACCAGCCAAAAGCCCTACTTTGCTCCGAGGACTTTTATTGTGAAATGCCTGAACTACAAAGACACAGAAAGCATCCTCAAAGCTGCCAGAGCGAATAAAGAGGTCTTGTATAAAAACAATCAAATACGATTTCTCCCGGACCTGTCAGCAGAGGTTTACAAACAACAAAGACAATACGATGACGTGAGGAAAAAACTGCACGACACCGGATCATATACCCTGCCAGGCTGCTGCTGACCAACGGAGAGCTGTTTTTAACACACCGGTGGATGTGGATAAACACCGGGTATGTGTTCAACTCGGGTATGTTTGGGTTGCGTGATTTTTTTCCGTAGCCGCAGTTTGCGAAGACACTCTCTGATTGGCTAGCCCACGTACAGCGAAGACACTCTCTGATTGATTTAGCTCCGAAGGGCTCTGGGATAGAAATGTCCGCCTTGTACATATATATTCTCTGCTTTGGCCCTCTTTCGAAGTGGGTTATGCTTAGAGTTTGGAATCAGGGCTGGTGGTCCATCGCCCTGCTCTAAAGATAAACTCTAAGCATAACCCACTTCGAAAGAGGTCCAAAGCATAACCACTTCGAAGCAGAGAATATATATGTACAAGGCGGAAGAGCCCTTCGGAGCTAAACCAATCAGAGAGCGTCTTTGCAAACTACGGCTAGCTATGAAAAAAAATCAAATATGGTACCAACCTTATTATAATTTTTTTTTTATTGTTATGCCTTGCCATCTGACTCTTTAGAACAATCTCAGTAAGACAAAATAACTAATGCAAAATGGCAAATACCTTAGTTTAATATATTTCATGGAACTACAGAGGCCTTCAAAAGCTACTAAAGTAAAGCAGGTCATGAACAGGATAAAACAGCTAAAAGCCAAGATAGTGTTTTTACAGGAATCACACTTATTAGTGAACGAGACACCTAAAATACAACAGAGGTGGCCAGGGCGCGTCAACACTTCAGGCAACCAACTTGCGTTCAGCGTTTCTCTGATTAGCCACGACGCCCATGTGAACGCGGCAGAGCGAGAGAGCGGCAGAGCGGAAATGCCATGCTCTGCGACAAACTCTAACCTTAACCAACTCCGAAAGAATGCCTAAACTTAACCCTAACCTTAACCAACTCCGAAATAATGCCTAAACTTAACCCTAACCTTAACCAACTCCAAAAGAATGCCTAAACTTAACCGGCAAAATAAATATTGCCATGGTCTAAGACAAACTCTAACCTTAACCAACTCCGAAAGAATGCCTAAACTTAACCCTAACCTTAACCAACTCCGAAAGAATGCCTAAACTTAACCGGCGAAAGAAAGACGTTTATATAGAGAGGCGATAAATTAATTAAACGTAAAAAAATAAATAAAAATATTGAAGTGATTCAAACTTGTCACCAACTGGACCGCAGGCTCCACAGCAAGCTGGCGAACGAGTTGAGCTAACCGTCGATGTTAAAACGGGGGATTGCGTGCGGCAACCTGCGCGCCGCTCTGCCGCTCTGCCGCTACCGCCTGCCGCTGCGCTCTGCCGCTCCGCTCTGGCGCTGCCGCGTCGCCGCGGGGGCGTGCTAGGCGCAAGTTGGTTGCCTGAAGTAATGAAGCGGCCAGGGCGTGTCTATGCTTTTACCAACGCGTTCGTGTTTCCGGGTTCCCGTTTTGCGCTCTGATTGGCCACTGACCTACGCTAGTACGACCCCCTCGCTATGAGCGTAGCAGGACGCTGAAATGCAAATGCGTATCACAGTACTGCCTCCAGGAACAGCTGTTTCCGCGTGACTTTATGTGCGGGCTCGCTCTGAGGGTAGGGTGGCCAAACGTCCCGATTTGTGCGGGACAGTCCCGCATTTCAGCCCTCTGTCCCGCATGCCGCAAGAGAAGGTCAATGTCCCGCATTTGCGCCCTTCCGAGCCCAATCTTCTCTGTTCCATTCGTTCCGTTTCTCCGTACAAGTCAACAAGTCACCCGAGAGCGTGCAGCCGTTCCGATTTTGAGAAAGCAGCCAAATGCAACCAACCAGAAGGCGAGGCTGTGTTCCGAAGGAAGCTTACCCGCCTCCTCTGTGCTCAGCACCAATGGGAAGCATCCATTCGCTTTTTTTATTTCTGAAAGCCGGCCATTGCTCTCTACACGGCCCACGGGAGACTGTAGCTCACAGCGTTACAGACCAGCTCACAACTTTCCAGAGACACACTGACCTGCTGCAACTTTTCAGAGATGGTAAGTTCATCTAACTTATTCTAGTCTAAAGAAACCTATATATTACTATTTGTTAATCAGAGCGTTATTTGTTAATCAGAGCGTTATTTTACCGTGTGTTTGTGTGTGCGCGCCCCCGTGTAATGGCAAATTACTTTTACTCATGCTTTTCGTGGCTTTCAGTGTATGTATGGTAAAAACACATTATACATTCAGGTATATATTACTATTGATATATCGAGGTAACGTTAATATGCCTTTGTTAATCAGAACTATTTGCCTGCATGCGCGCTTTCCGTGGCAAATACACTCGCGCTTCGAGACGGTACGTTCATTTAACTTATTCTAGTCTAGAGAAACCTATACTATTGCTACATCGAGGTAACGTTAATATGCCTTTGTTAATCAGAACTGTATTTTGCCTGCGTGCACGCTTTTCTAGTCTAAAGAAACGTATATTACTATTGATACATCGACGTAACGTTAATATGCCTTTGTTAATCAGAACTGTATTTGCCTGCGTGCATGCTTTCCGTGGCAAATGCACTCGCGCTTCGAGACATTAAGTTCATTTAACTTATTCTAGTCTAAAGAAACCTATATTACTATTGATACATCTAGGTAGGGTAACGTGAATGCCACAAAACTATAATGCCTTTAGTTAATCAGAAAGTTATTTTGATCAAAATGAATACATTATGTAAACATGATTATTGTATACAATACATATTCATTACTGTCCCGCAATTTCAACAAATGTCCCGCAAAATCGACACGCTGTCCTGCATTTGGATCATATGGATTTGGTCACCCTATCTGAGGGAAGGAGGCCGTTCATATTCATTTCTACATTTTATACATAATATCGCAGCGTTTCAACCAGCTGCACATTATACTCACATTATGTGCTCATTAGAAGAAAAAATAAATTGACGCATATTGGGGTTAGGGTGACCTATTCATGCCACGAAACTGCCTAAAATATATTATATACAATATATATATCGTTTTCTATATAATTGTATCAACAGATAGTAGGTAGTGCACACATGCACTGCATGGCACAATATAGGGCGAATGTCTCTAGCCGAGAGGGGCTGCCGATTTGGGGGGGATAGATTCGTTCAGGTGTGGCTGGTGATGTGAGACGCGCGGCCGCTTGTGTGCACCTCGAGGCGGGCAGCGTCAGCGCGAGGCAGCCCCCCCCCGCATCTCTCTCCCAGACCCGTCAATAGGTCACCCTAACCCCGCTACATTTCTACCCAATGTCAGGGTATTTTATAACGTTAGCGGTTCGCCATTTCCTGACCAATATGCGTCAATACATTTTTTTCTTCTAATGACCACATAATGTGAGTATAATGTGCAGCTGGTTGAAACGCTGGGATATTATGTATAAAATGTAGAAATGAATATGAACAGCCAGAGCAAGCCCGCACATAAAGTCACGCGGAAACAGCTGTTCCTGGAGGCAGTACTGTGATACGCATTTGCATTTCAGCGTCCTGCTACGCTCATAGCGAGGGGCGCGTACTAGCGTAGGTCAGTGGCCAATCAGAGCGCCAAACGGGAACCCGGAAACACGAACGCGTTGGTAAAAGCATAGACGCGGCCAGGGCAGGTTTTCTCAACTTCATATTCTACCAATGCTAGAGGTGTAATGACACTAATACACATGTCTATTCCATTCCAAATTGAAGAGGTAATAAAGGACCCTAACGATAGATTCTTGATTATACAAGGTTGTCTTCTCTCTGAACATCTCAATTTAATTAACGTATATGGACCAAATAATGATGACGTCCAAAACACTTTTTTTTATTTTTTTTTCATTACCAGGCAAGTATATTATTGCTGGGTGATAGATATTTTGGAGTGGATAACACTCACACGAGATGCAGGAAAACATCACACTACTTTATAAAATAACTGGACCTATATGGAGGCACCTAAAACCATCAAAGAAAGAATTTTCCTGCTACTCGAGTACATACAAAAGCTACTCCAGAATAGACTACTTTCTGGTGTCAGCACTGAAGAACTCTTATCTAATATTAGCAGCTGTCAGTACAACAGCATAGTCATATCAGACCACATAGCTGTGTCTAGGGTGGAGCCAAAGTTGATATGCAAATCCCATAAATGGAGATTTCAAACAAAATGGAAGAACAAATTTAAATATATATTTAGAAATTAATACGACCCAAACTTCAGCCACAACTAGATGAGAAGCCTTCAAGGCATTTATTAGAGGTCAAATGATAAACTACATGAGTAGAAGGACAAGAGAAAGAATCAAATGAATTAGAGAATCCAAAATCCAAATGTTTGAGAATGAGAGGTTTCAGAAAGGACAGAATAAACATGACATCTCAAAACAAGTATTAATAATACTTAGAACTCAATACAACGAGATAACATACGATAAAGCTGCTGCAAATCTGATGAGGCTAAAACAGAATTATTATGACCAAGGGGGAAAATCCTGGTAGACTCCTTGCATGGTGCATCAAACAGACAGAGAGGACAATCTCTAACATTGAGGATGGAAATGGAAATAATATAATCGATCCATTAGAGATTAATACAGCATTCAAAACCTTTTATGAAAAATTATATAGATCAGAATATAACATCAGTGGCGATACCCAAACAGAATTTCTTGATAAACTTAACATCCCCCAAATTTCTGAAGAAAGAAAGAAAACCCTGGACGAACAATTAAACATAACAGAGATATCAGAGGCCATAGGTGCATTCAAATCCGGAAAGACAGCGGGGCCAGATGGCCTCCCAATTGACTTATATATATATATATATATTTTTATAAATGATAAATTAGTGACCTCTCTTTTTGAAATGTACTTAGAATCATATGTGAATGGCTATTTACCCGCTTCAATGAAAGAGGCCTTGATTATTCTGCTTCCAAAACCAGGTAAAACTAATACTAAATGCAAGAACATGCGTCCTATAAGTCTAATAAACACAAACATTACTACATTAGGGCGGGCCATATTTTTTTTTTTTGGAAAATCAATCGAGTGGGGTGTCTAAAATACGTGTTTTTTTGTGGGGAATTCAAATATGGGATTATTTTTCTAATCGGATAACTCCTACCTACATTGTTTTGGATTTCAAAATGGCCGATTTGACCATTTTTCACCCCTTGGCCATACATGGATGCCAACATGAATCTGAAGGAAATCATAACATGCAAGGTGTCTAAATGATGTGGTTCTTAATGGGGAATTCAAATATGAGTTCATTTTTGGGATAGAATAACTCTAACCTACATAATTTTGGATTTCAAAATGGCCGATTTTACCATTTTTCACCCCTTGGCCATACATGGATGCCAACATGAATCTGAAGGAAATCCTAACATGCAAGGTGTCTAAATGATGTGTTTCTTAATGGGGAATTCAAATATGAGGTCATTTTTGGGATAGGATAACTCTAACCTGCATAATTTTGGATTTCAAAATGGCCGATTTTACCATTTTTCACCCCTTGGCCATACATGGATGCCAACATGAATCTGAACATTAACTGTTGCTGCAGCAAAGACAAAAAGATTCCTGTGAAAGATATTGCCTACATCAAGGGACAGAGGGAAAAGGTTGGAAGTAAAGGACCACACCAAATGGCTGGAGCTGATCTGCCTGAGCACAAGAGACAGGTGAAAACATTGGAAAGGCAGGGGATGGAAAAGAAGGCAGAGAAAAGGAGAAGGGGCAAAGAAGAAAGCTTTGCAGCAGCAGACAAGGTTGCCAGGAAGGATTTTGAGAGCTTCCTTACAGTCCCTGAAGTTGAGCTCATTCCTGAAACTGACCCTGCAGCTTCAGCAAAGCTACGGAAAAATTATGATGAGATTCCAAACATCGCCCTTGCTAGTGTAAGGTATGGCATAGGTCTAAGGCCAACTGCAGCTATAGCAACTGCAGCTCTGATTGATGCAGGACTCATCTTAGAAGATGACACAAGTAAAGTGATTGATAAGAACAAGGTTAAGAGAGCACAAGAAAAGTTGATGCAAGAGCTGGGGGAAGAGTTTGAGGAGAAGTGCAGGGAAGAGGGGGAGATCTCCTGTATCCTCTTTGATGGGCGGATTGACATGACCAATGTGATGATGGAAGCTGAGGGCAGTGACCAATCTTTTCCTGCAAAGATCAAGGAAGAACACTATAGTGTTGCTAGTGAGCCTGGCAGCAACTATCTGTTCCACTTTACACCAGAGAAAGCAACTAAAGAGGAGTCCCATGCAGAGAAGATTGCTAAGGTCCTGTTTGCCTGGCTGAAAGAGAGAGGTTCTGATAAGACCTTGTGGGCCATTGGAGGAGACTCGACCAATGTCAACACTGGAGTGAAGGCAGGTGTAATGCGGAAGCTGGAGCTGCACCTGGGGAGAAAGCTGGTCTGGTTGGTGTGCAACCTGCACACTGGTGAACTTCCACTGCGCCGTCTCATTGTTGAAGTTGATGGGGCTACTCTGTCAGACAACAAATTGTCTGGGCCAATAGGACAGCTCCTTGATTCTGTTACAGACTTGGAGATCAATCCTAACTTCACCAGGATCTTTCTTGGCCCTCCGCTGATCAAGCTGCCTGAGAAGATCATTCAAGATCTCTCAACTGATCAACACTATGGCTATAAGCTGGTCTGTGCAATCAGGGATGGAGTGCTTTCTGCAAGGCTGGCTCTGCTGGAGATTGGACCGGTAAACCACAGCCGCTGGCTCACCACAGCAAACAGACTCCTCAGGCTCTGGGTGTCAAAGCATCAACTTAAAAGAAAGAACCTGAATAATCTACAATGCATTGTGGAATTCATCATTGGAGTGTATTATCCATGTTGGTTCAACATGAAGGTCAAGCACTCCTGGATCGAAGGGCCTAGGCACATCCTGTTTCAGCTGGACTGCCTCAAGTCTCAGAGGAAGGAGGTGCTGGATGTTGTGATGCCAACTGTGAGAAGATCTGCTTGGTATGCCCACAGTGAAGCCATCCTCCAAACACTGCTGTGCTCTGAGGATCAAAAAGAGAGAATTGAGGGGGTGGAGAGAATCCTGGCCATCAGGGGAGAGGGGGATCCAGACACTCAGCTGGGAGACTCCTGTGTCAGGATCAGAAGAACACCTCACATCAATAGTGACGCTTCCAGCATTGGTGGCTTAATCAGCTGGTCAGAAGATGTGTCAGAGCCACCTCTCACCTGCTCCCTAAGCACCTCCGAGGTGAAGAACTTCATCAACACCCCCATGGAGGTTCTCGACTGGCCTTGCCACACACAAAGCATCGAGAGGGTTGTTAAAATGGTGACTGAGGCCTCTGCTAAGTACTTTTCATAAGAAAAAAGGGATGGAGGGATCAGGGCTCAGGAGACCAGCAGGAGGCTGATGTCCAAGAATGAATCCAAGCAGGACTTGTGCAACCTGATCAAATTTAAGAAGATAGATGATTGATGGAGCCCCATGGATTTTCTCAATAGGCTACATTGAGACGTTTGTTAAAATGGTTACAGAGGTTTCTGCTGAGTAGTTCTGGAAAGAGCTCACCTATTTATGGCTGACGTTGACTTTAAGTTTGTGTTTGTAGGTTGGTGGCTAAAGCAGTACAGTAGGAGATCTTGCCATCCAAGAATGAGTCCAATCAAGATATTGGAACCTGGCAAAGTTCAAGAAGTCAGGAAATCGAGATTTAGCACTTAGGTGTTTGTGTGCATTACAAATACAATTTATTATTGTTAGTATTATTATTATTGATCTTTGGAGTTGTATCCAGTTATATACAGTTCACTTGTTAATAAATTTGATGGCTTTGTCATTATAAATGATTTCCCATATATTTTTTATCTTTGCAATTTTGTAATACAATACCAATGGGTTCAAATGGTAAAATCAGCCATTTTGAAATCCAAGATTATGCAGGTTATATTTATCCTATCCCAAAAATGACCTCATATTTGAATTCCCCATTAAGAAACACATCATTTAGACATATTGCATGTTAGGAATTCCTTCAGATTCATGTTATCATCCATGTATGGCCAAGGGGTGAAAAATGGTAAAATCGGCCATTTTGAAATCCAAAATGATGTAGGTTAGAGGTATCCTATCCCAAAAATGAACTCATATTTGAATTCCCCATTAAGAAACACATCATTTAGACACCTTGCATGTTAGGATTTCCTTAAGATTCATGTTGGCATCCATGTATGGCCAAGGGGTGAAAAATGGTCAAATCGGCCATTTTGAAATCCAAAACAATGTAGGTAGGAGTTATCCGATTGTAAAAATAATCCCATATTTGAATTCCCCACAAAAAAACACGTATTTTAGACACCCCACTCGATTGATTTTCCAAAAAAAAAAAAGTATGGCCCGCCCTATTACTACATCTAAACTCTTTAGCTGAGGTACTAAGAAATTAAGTGACATCTGAGCCTTTTAATATCACCAGAGGCTGTCCTCAAGGTTCACCTTTGTCACCACTTCTGTTTATTTTAGCTATTGAACCGCTAGCAATAGCAATTAGGGCTAACAGGCAGTTACATGGGATTGAAACCGGTAACAATGATCACAGAATAGCCCTTTTTGCGGACCACGTAATTTTGTTCCTAAAAAACCTAGACACATCTATACCTGTACTGCTCGATATGATTGGTCAGTTCGGCAGTACCTCCGGATATAAGCTGAATGCCTCAAAATCATCACTTATGTTGCGTAATGATAATGAGAGATGATCTGCTGACCAACAGGCATTTCCTTTCAACCTCTAACAATTTTACATATCTGGGCATCAAACTAATACCACAATTAGAAAATATAGCATCAATAAATTACGAACTCATGATGGACTCGGCATTCAAATCTATAGAGAGATGGATGTTTTTGCCCATCTCTCTGATAGGGAGGATAAACATATTAAAGATGTCCATACTACCAACGTTTTTATACTTATTTCAAAACATCCCTTTGGCACCACCGGTAGGAATGTTCTGCAAGATTTCATCTCTCATTACAAAATGTATGCAGAAAAAAACTAAAATGTGAAGCGCCATTGAGCAGCTGCTCTTTGACACTTTCAGGTCTCAACATCAGAAGATAGAAGTGAGCATGTGCACACTGATGATGCCGATTGGCTGTCAGGTTTGAGAACCAGACGAAGATGTGTTAAATTTATTCCACATAGGTGGTTTCTCCCTCCATTTCTCTCTCTTTTAGACCACATTCCCTCCCTCTACCTCCGTTCACCTCCTCGACCCCTTCCATTCTCTCTTTCTCCCTCCATCTCTCTTCCCTATCCCTTTGTCTCTTCCACCCTTTCTCTCTCTCTCCATCTTTCTCTCTCCCTCCATTTTTCTCTCTCTCCTCCTCCTCGTGTTCCAGTAGGCTGGCTGCACCATGCTGCATTCTCCAGGCCGATAAACAAGAAGGAGTAGGAGAAGCACTCTGTTTCTATTCTCCAGCTGTGTGGATCTGTGAGCTCCTGATAAGAGAGGCGGTTGGCACAGAGACAGAGGGATTCCGCTCCTTCCTCCATCCACCAGGAAACCAATTAGGCTATACATGCAAAAGGAGTTAGGTGACTTTTATGTCACTACTGGCCAACAGGGGTGTAAAAAGTACCCAGAAATTATACTTAAAGCCCAACCTCCAGGTTAAACCCTACTGATCAATTATGGGTAGTTTACATCATTGGTATATAATTTCATTATTTATTTTTTTCCATTTGACACCGGAAATGCCACTCTGAAAGAGTTAAAAAGGTCCACGCACGAATAACATGCACGCGCAAATCAAAAAAGCTTATCAAACGCTGACGTCACAACAGGACAACAGGTGCATATTAATGAGCCGAATCTAAAAGCTTATCAGACGCTAGCACCTAGCACGGCCGTGACGTCACTTCAGGAAACGTATGCCTTATGTCCGTCCGGGTCATAGTACTAGATCAATGGTGGCTCACTCGGTGCATCACAGTTAGCCTATATCTCCGCCGTCCCTGCTACAGTCGACTCGGGACCACTACACTCACTGACGTTAGCCTATAGCTCGCCGTCCCTGCGGGTGGTTCTCTCCTCTTTGTGTGCCCCCGTCCCCGCGGAGGAGCTTGTGGACTCGACAACAGCGGCGGCCGCAGGGCGCCGGAGCCCGCAGCGATAGTTAGCTCATAGCTATCGTGTAACACTAGCCTTTACGGGCTCAAGCACCCTACGGCTGCCGCCGCCGTCGAGTCCATGGGCCCGTGGGGACGGGGTGTACAGAGAGGAGAGAACCATTTTGGGTCGGCCGTTCATGCCGGCCAGCGAGCCGGATGTCGGGATATGTTGTTAGCACAATAGCTACCAAGCTAAGCTATGTTATCTACTAACGTTATAAACACAATATGTGTACAACGACACAATGATTTACATTATTACAAATATGGTAACGTGGTTGTGGCTTTTACAAATAGTGGTTAGCTTTAGAGATGGATGGATGGCTATAATCACGGAGCAATAGTGAGGTGAAACAGATACATTTCATTCGGCTAGTAGTAGCAAGCATATATCTATGGTAGCAAGGCTCTCTGCCTGCCACTAGCTGTGTGACTCTCAGCGCCCCCTGGTGAGCCCCCTGGTGCCCTGCACCTGTTGTGACGATCATTTCGATTACACACGCACGTTATGAACCATTGATTAAAATATGCACGTGCGTGGTGATTGTGTTGGGCAGACAAAATGTTTGATAAAAACGCTAAAACTGGGTCAATTTCAATACTTTTTTTTCCCCTTCTTCATGAAAGCCACTGTTGGCCTAGTCCACATTGTTTATTGAACAAAAATACAACGTGGAGGTTGACCTTTAAGTGAAAGTATGGGTACCGTCTCAAAATCTTACTCAAGTAAAAGTCAGAGTATCTGGCTAAAAACACACTTGAGTAAAGTCAAAAAGTGTCTAGTTTTAACCTCTTTCGTCCGGGGCCCGACCGCAAATGACATCACGTCCAGTACCACCAGTGGCGTCCTTTCACGAAAAGGCAAGGTATGGCGAGGAGGGGGGACGGGGGGCGAAGGGGGGGTTACCCCCCCTTGATGGATTTTTTTTGTCAAATCAGTTGTGCAATAGTCACTTTTGGTGAGTTGTTTCTATACAATTCAGTTATATGACATTTAGGTATGACACAGGACTACACAAGCATTTTTAGTATAGAAATGTGTCAACAGACTAAAGCAGGGAACCACAATATTTTGCATACGAATTATGCAGAATGTAATATCATAACTGTCTATTACTTTTCTTGCAATTGAGCCAATTTTCCTTAGGTACGGTTTTGAGGTGTGTGTGTTCAACAGAATGTAGTATCAAAAACACATTCACAAAAAGTATGGGTTACTGAATGCTGAACTGCACTATTATAATCACTAAGCCAGACCTTACCTGTGTCCCTGTATCACTTGTCTCTGCTGCCCTTTGATAAAAAAACATCCCTATGTCCATTTTTCTTTTTTTTGGGGCATATTTCAGTTAGTCACAGCTAAAGTCACCTAGTAAAAGTGAGATAATTGACAATATCAAAACAGGCTAGGGCTGTACCGAATAGTTCGAAGCTTCATAATGTTGACATTCGAATTCTAAATCAACATAAAAAAATTTAAATGTTTTTTTTTTTTTTTTTTACATTTTTATTTGCCAAGGTATGGCGAGTGCCATACCTTGCCATACCAAATGGACGCCCCTGGGTACCACGCATGTCCCAGCACTTTTCTGAGCAGAAGTACGCGCACAGATGTGCACGCGCGCACACACAAAAATGCATTCACAACTTTCACTCGACTCGTCGCGCCGTGCGCCAAGTACCGGCAACTTATCTATCACCTAGTCTTTGCATAACAATAGGATACCAATAGCATAATTAAATAAATTGTAACTACAATATTGTATCTACAATTACATTTAAAACATTGTTTGTTTTTCAACCATATCTGTTGACAATATAATTTCTTTATATATTGAAGGCTACATCCTGCTACCTTTTTCAGCTTCTCTATTTCAAGGCAATATTTACAAAAACTAAACTAAAACTAGTAATTTCCTATACAAACATGTTTCCTACTATTTATGCATAATAATCATCTGTTCTGTGCGCACGCAAGGGAACATGTATGCGCATGCGTGCACGTGGCATCATTTAAACAGAGTACAGGTACTACAGGCACTTCTGATATTATGACTGCACCCCTGATCACATCATAAATCAAGTTCTCCAGACTGTCTAACAAATTATAGTTTTTTTTTGTCAAATGTATTCAAGTATAAACATCATAACCATGTCACAACACTAGTTATAATGTATATTATCATCAATATGTTAGTTTACCAATAGGTTAAAGTGTTATTAGATAGATTTTTAGTTTTCGTTTTTCTGTTGTTTAGTTGGCGAATGTCCGCCATTTTGAAAAACTGACCGTCGGTATTTGTAGTTTTGCGGCCATTTTGAAGAGGACATCCAGAGCTTCTGATAAGCGTTGGAATTTTTCTGAAATACACTAGGTCAAAAAAAGCAAATGGGTTCTGTATGAATTTTTTTAATATCTCTGTTGTGTCCTACTGTTACACAGTGTCTGAAGCATGCAGTTACTTATTTGCACCACTTGGTGTCAACAGAGGTGACATGCCTAGACAGGCATGAAGAAGAAGCATGAATACAGGAAGTGAGGCTTGCATGCCATGATGTGTGAAATGCTATGAACAACCTAAACAAAGAATAGTCAATTGAAATGGATCCACTCTCTCCAGTGTCTTATTGATTGCCATCCACCTCTACAAATTGGCGACGAGATAACCCACCTGCTACAGTTTGATTACAGAAGACTATTTTTGACAATTTATTTGTGAAGATGGCTGTAAATGTGCATAATCCTGCTCCGTTTTTGCAATGCCCTGGAAAGCCTACAATTCCTTTCAAGACATGGATGCTAATGTTTGACAACTACCTACTGGTCATAAATGCAACAGGGAATGCTTGGCCTAATGCAAGGAAAAGAGCTGTTCTTCTTCACTGCCTTGGAACAGAAGGACAGAGGACTTTTCACTCATTGCCAAACACAGGTGATACCTATGATGCTGCTGTTACTGCATTAAGTGCACACTTCACACCGATGACTAATGTGGTAGTGGAACGTCACACATTCAGAAAAAGGGTACAAAGCCCACATGAGACTGTTGCCCAATATGTGGTTGCTCTCAGAGAGCTTGCATCATCATGTGACTTTGGTGATAAGAATGATGAGATGCTGCGTGATCAGCTTATCCAATATGTTACAAATGCCCATATTAGGGAGAAGCTACTACTGGAGCCTAATCTCACTCTAGACAAGGCTATCACACTTGCTACACAGATTGAGTCTGCAGCTGAACAAGCTAAATGCATGGTTGGAGATAAACCTAGCTTTCAAGTACAAGCAGTGCAAAAGAAACAATTTCGATCACGGCCTCAGCATAAACCATTCACACCTGCACCTACTGCTGCAACTGGGAAGTCCTCCCGTACATGTTTCAGATGTGGATCTGACAGTCACCTAGCAAATGCTCCCTCATGTCCTGCTGCTAAGGCTACTTGCAAAACTTGTAACAAGAAGGGACATTTTGCCAGAGTGTGCCGCTCTGCTCCTACACATCAAGTAAGAGAAGTGGAGATTCCTGAATTGACTGTCCTGTGCATTCAAGAGGCTGCCGGTAAATCTGATCAAATAAAATGCAATGTCAAGATCCAGCCTTCAGGCTCACCAGTCTATGCCATGGACCTGGTTGTTGACTCTGCGTCCCCAGTGTCCATACTGCCCAGAAGTGTGTTTGAAGAACATTTTGGTGAGTCACACCTAACACCACCTTCTATTCAACTAATCACATACACCAAGTCACCTATACCTGTGCTGGGATGTCTTTCAGCATTGGTGACTAGAGATGATGTCACTGCTGCAGCAACCTTCTTTGTGGTGGAGAAGGGGACCCCATTGCTGGGCCTGGATTTGATGATTGCACTGAACATTCACATTGTAGGAGGTGCTGTGGTTCCTCCTCCTTTTGCCTCTGCTCCAACTGCCCCTGTGCTGCACCTCTCTACCTCTCCCCCACTAGTTGGCTGTGCTAAAAAGTTTGTGCACCGGGTCAAAGTCTCTGCCTCTGTTCCCCCGGTTCGACAAAAACTGCGCCGTTTGCCCCTGTCTGTGAGAGATGCAGTCACAGAAGAGATAAACAGACAGCTGGCTGCTGGTGTGATAGAGAGGATTGATGCTTCCCCCTGGGTGTCTCCTATCGTTGTCACACGAAAGAAGAGAAGAGACATTCGTATGTGTGTGGATCTCCGAGAGCCAAACAAGGCTGTCATTACAGACTGCTATCCAATTCCACACATAGATGAGCTGCTGTCCACTCTGCGTGGGGCCACAGTGTTTTCAACCATTGATCTGGCTAGTGCCTACCACCAGGTGCCCCTACATGAGGAAAGTAGGGACCTGACTGCTTTCATTACCCATGAAGGACTCTTCCGCTACTGCCGTGTGCCCTATGGCCTCTCCTCTGCACCATCTGCATTCCAAAAGATGATGGCTACCATCCTCAAAGGCCTGCCAGGGGTGCAGAATTATCTGGATGATATTATCATCTATGGAGCCAACAGCACAGTTCATGATGCTCGACTGAAGCAAGTTCTACACCGCCTGCAAGAGGCAGGTCTACTCCTGAATGAGGAAAAGTGCTGCTATAATCAGTCAAGTCTACGCTTCCTGGGCCACGTGGTGTCAGCTGAAGGTATTGCGCCTGACAAAGAGCACATCGAAGCTGTTTTGAATGCCCCAGCTCCGACAGATGGCGTTGCCCTTCGCTCTTTTCTAGGCCTAGTCTCATGGTATTCAAAGTTCATCCCGAACTATGCAACAGAATCTGAGCCAATGCGGGCATGCATCAGGAAAGACATTGACTTTCACTGGACGAGTGAGGCACAGAAGAGTTTTCAGAAAATTAAACTGCTACTGGTGAACAGTACTGCCCTTGCCCTTTTCGATCCTTCCCTGCATACAGTGGTGTCTACTGACGCCTCAGACTACGGCTTGGGAGCTGTGTTCACCCAGCTTCATCCTGACGGGGAGGAACATACAGTGGCTTTTGCCTCCCGGGCTCTCAACACAGTGGAACGCAAATACTCCACTGTAGAAAAGGAAGCGCTGGGATGTGTTTGGGCAGTGGAAAAGTGGCGCACATACTTGTGGGGGCGAAAATTCACCTTACGTACTGACCATCAAGCCCTCACTACACTGCTTACTACTAAAGGCATAGGTCGCGCTGGAATGCGCATTGCACGCTGGTCTGCCAGGCTCTTGACCTATGACTATGATGTGATCTACCGCCCAGGGTCAGACAACTACACGGCTGACTGCCTGTCCCGTCTTCCACTTCCTGGAGCTCCTGACCCTGCCCTGGATGCGGAGCCCGAAATGGTTGCCTACATCACTGATGCTCTTGCTGCTCTGCCCATTACTGACTTTGAGGCTGCTGCTGCCTCTTGCCCGGAGATTTCTGCACTCCGTAAACAGATTGCACGTGGCTGGCCACAAAAGGTGAAAATGCTGAGTCCAGAAGTTGCCCCATACTTCCCCATACGTCATGAACTGTCAGTGGAAAACTCACTGGTGCTTCGGGGAGCACGTCTGGTTGTGCCAATTGCACTGCGTGCTACTCTGGTGGCTCTTGCACACGAGACACACCAAGGAGTGGTGCGAACAAAGCAACGCCTGAGAGAGTACTACTGGTGGCCAAAGATGGATGACCTGGTCCACTCTACAATTCAGTCATGTCAGCCATGCCAGTCCAATGACAAGACTGCAAAGCCACGCCCTGCTCCACTACAACCAGTTACATTCCCGGACAGGCCATGGCAAAAGCTTGCAATGGACATTGTCGGTCCTTTTGAAACAGCTACATGGGACTGTCGATATGCCATCACTCTGATTGACTACTACAGCAAGTGGCCAGAGGTCGCTTTCACTGCAAATATCACTACAAAGGATGTTACATCCTTCCTCTCCTCCGTCTTCAGTAAACAAGGAAACCCGGAATCCATTGTGACAGACAATGGAAAACAGTTTACTTCAGCTGACTTTGCTGCTTTCCTAGCTGAACGGGATGTTGTACACCACAGAGTCTCTGTGTACTACCCTGCTGCGAATGGCGCCATAGAGCGTTTCAATCGTGTCCTGAAAGAGACTGTGCAGATGGCTATCATACAGTCTGTACCATGGAAACCTGCCATTACTGCCTTCCTGATGGCTTACCGTGCCACACCGCATGCAGCTACAGGTGTGTCTCCCTATCAACTACTGTATGGCCGGAAGATGCGCACAAAGTTGACTGTCCTGCCGCGCTCTCATACTGACCCTGTCTCGGATGAACAGGTACGAGAGAAAGTCACACGCCATCAACACAAGATGAAGACTTATACTGATGGAAAACGAGGCGCATGCACTCCACCTTTTCAAGAAGGGGATAGTGTACGGGTGAAAACACCTCTCCATGTGCCCAAAGCTCACCCAAAGTTTGGTGCTCCCCTGAGAGTCACTAAGAAGGTCGGCCAAAGCACATACTTGCTGGAAGATGGCCGAAGATGGAACGCCTCTCACCTAGCTCCTGATCGCTGTGCAGCCGTAAAGCCACAGAACATTCCTGCTTCACCTGACCTTGCCTCTCCATCCTCTCCAAAGAAACTACGAGTCAGAAAGAAGCCTAACTGGATGCAAGAATATGTGACTGATTAGATATTGGTCTTCCGAATGTAGCTTGTCAACAGATCTTTTGTTTTGTTGTATTTTCAAAAGTATGCAATGTAGTGTTAAAAAAAAAGAAGAAAAATCCTACAGTTGTATCCTATTTCAGATCTGTGAAACAGAGTATTTTGTGTTCATGTTCACCTTTCTTATATTTTCTGGTTTACTAACCTTTATTCATACAGTACTGAGTACAGTTAAGGAAAATGGTTATGCCTTAATGCAGGTTCTGAGATAATTTTATTTAGCCTCTGAGGAAATGTTTTTTCTACAAAGAGAGGAAATGTTGTGTCCTACTGTTACACAGTGTCTGAAGCATGCAGTTACTTATTTGCACCACTTGGTGTCAACAGAGGTGACCTGCCTAGACAGGCATGAAGAAGAAGCATGAATACAGGAAGTGAGGCTTGCATGCCATGATGTGTGAAATGCTATGAACAACCTAAACAAAGAATAGTCAATTGAAATGGATCCACTCTCTCCAGTGTCTTATTGATTGCCATCCACCTCTACAATCTCTTATTAGATATAATAATATATAACTTTAGGTTAGTTGTAACGTTAGTTTAGGTTCGTGTTAACGTTAGATAATGTACAAAATAAACGTATTCCGCTGCTATAGACGTCGCTCTTTTATTTTGAAACCCCCCAGAAAGGAAGTCATTATATTAGCTTTAGTGTTAGCTCCGGTTAGCTCCGTTAGCGTGCAGTAGTTAGTAGTATATCAATACCAGCCATTGGATTACTGTTTTCTAAATTGGGGAGGCTTTTAATCGTCAAGGTAAGAGGATTTTAAGTCATGGTATCCATAAACTTTAATCGGTTCGGATCCTTTGAATGAATGAGAATGTAAACAAACACGGCTTCACATAGAAATCACTGACTGCGCTCAGAGAGGAGTCATTCGGCAAAAAATTGTTCCGAGTATATCTGCTTAGAAAACGTAATTGTCGAATTCAATTATTTTTTATTTCTCCACGTGGTAAATACACAGGTCACAACATGTTTACAGGAACGTTTTGGAGTTGTATTTGGAGTGTATTTCGTGACTGTAGGGCACTGTAGGGAACGTCAGGCTCTAACCCTCCCCTTCCAGTGATGAAGCTAAGCTACGCTAATGGAGCGACTGTTCCCTAAGCTAAATGCACGCACAGAGACAAAAAAGGTATGTATCTTCTTGTCTAACTCCAGGGAAGATGTTAAATAAGCTAATTTCCCAAAATGTTGGAGTTTTCCTTTAAGAGGTTAACCTCTTCCGCCTGTGCGGTCCGTCGGTGGACCGCAAATGACATCATGTCATAAATCAATATCCCCAGAATGTTCTACAAAAGTATTGTTTTTTTTGTCAAACGTATTCAAGTATAAACATCATAACCATGTCTCAACAGCATTTATAATGTATATTATCATCAATACGTTAGTTTAGGAATAGGTTAAAGTGTTATTAGATAGATTTTCCTTTTCGAAATGTCTGTTTATTTCGCGAGAGGCAACCATTTTGGAAACGCTTGAATCATGGGAATTGTAGTTTTTTTGTGGCCATTTTGTAGCGGACATCCATAGCTCTGGATCTGCGTTGGAATTTTTCAAAACTACACTTCCTGAAAGGATCTATGGGGTTCAAGGTTCATAGTTGTGTATGCATTTTTTTAATAACTCTTATTATTCGGGATAATATACCACAAAACGTAACGTTATTGAAAAATATTGAAACGCAGTTAGTTTCTCTTCCCTATTGTTAGCATGCAGCAACAATTAGATCTGAAATGTGTTTCAAAACGGTTGCGCCCTGGTGAAAATAAAAAAGTACAGTAGATTACAGTAAATTTCATTATCTGTTCTTATGCACTGCTATTCTATATTCTATAATAATATTTCAAATTGCCTTGGACCGGATGGGAGAATTCAGTACTGTATCTACAGAACCTTCTGTTTAATCATCTTCCCTTTATTCATTTCCTTAGATTTTTTGTACACATGATCTCAAGAAGGTACTGAACGTTTTTAATGTTTGGTAATTATTAGCATGGTGTTTGTTATTCACTGCTAAAGATGCAAAGAAAAATCATAATTCATATTCTCCTTTGTTTCATCACAATGTAAGCAAGCCTAGTAATAGACACTGACACTGGGAATACATTCACTGAGGTCCTCAGATGTCCCTAGATACCAAGAATATGCAAATGGCCTTGTAAAAGTGGAGCAATATTCCATTTACTTAGGTATGTATTTTAGGCAGATTTTCAGAAAATAGGCTCCGGGCTTAAGAGGTTAAATGTACTTAAGTACTAACAAGTTAAAGTAAACACTTTTTCTGACTGTCTATTCTTCTGATAGCAGGTGTTTAATCAAAGATCCCCGCTTTTTAGTCTTGCACAAGGAGCAATCAGCGGGTGGGTTAATTTTCCATTGATGGGGATTTGATTGGCTGTTTTTAAATAAAGTGCGGCCACAGGATTAATAACGTTAACGTTAGTTCGGCCAGAGAAACAAATATACTAATTAAAATGGTTGGACCTGCGAGATTTGTACTTTGTAGTTGTACTTTGTACTTTGCATTTTAAATGTAAGGAGTAAAAAGTATGTTTTTTTCTCTGAAATGTAATTGAGTACAAGTACAAATATACAAACCTAATAATACTCGAGTAAAGTACAAATCCCCCAAAACAGTACTTAAGTATTGTAACGAAGTACAACAAAGTGCATCAATCAGAGGAGGTAAAAGCTCAAGTCAACCAGCAGGGGGAGTGGGCTTACGCCGTGCAGGAAGTAGCACAACAGCATAGCAGCGATGCAATACAGAAATGTTGGCACCCACAGAGAGAGAAGCGCCGGCACCGAGACAGTGAGAGCGATCGTAGTAAGTGCGGGCGGTGCGGCAAAATGCCAGGTAGGTAGGTAGGTAGGTAGGTATTTATTTAGACAACAAACATATACAGATCACATGAGTATTTGCTTTGTCAGGGATAGAAACGAAAAGCAGAGACTTATTTCCATCGTTGTTGTTGAGTTAAAACTCATGAGTGGAGCATGTCAAGACACCCCAGACAACTACCAACTACATCTCCCAGAGTGCATCAGCTGCAAGATGGCTGCCGTTGGCTGATTGAACAGCTGTTAAAGGCTGGTGGTGGAGACACTCACAGAACAAGCAAACAAAGCAAGCTGAAGGTGGTGGAGACACTCACAGAACAAACAAACAAAGCAAGCTGAAGGTTGACCCAAGGAGCTCTACCCCCAAAGACGCCAATGGTCGGTTATGTTCTACTTATTCTACTGTTTATTTATACTTCTGCTTAAATGTGGTTAAAATCAGGCTAATTCAATTGTGTGTTTAGTAGCTCCAACTGTTTCAGTCTACACATTCACTTGCTTGAGAGTTGGTTTTCATTTATGTTTAAAAGTATCTTTACAAGTTAAGACCAAGTTAGAAATGTTAAAATGATTTAAGAATTTGAAAGACTACTAAAAAGGTCGACAACTCATGTTTAAAATGCCTTGTTCAATCAGAGCTGATCTACAAGCTTAAAGTTTAGCTATATTTCTTCACTTATTCAATTTAAAATACCAAATGTTTACTTGACTTGAATCAAATGTTTACTAACTTGAATCATTTATTAAAGGTTACAATTCAGAAATGATTCATTGAAAATTACTTTAATAATTGGGTTAAAATGTCGAGTTAATTTAAGACTGTGTTAAAATGTCGACTTTATAAGGTAATTTAATACTTTACATTTTGGCATTCATTGTGTAAACACTATCGTTAAAAGACGTTTGATTATTTAAAATATATATTTAATGTTTAAAATCAACCATGTTTAAAAAAGAACTTATTGGTTTGAAAAGATGGTTATTGTTGTTTATTGTTTATGTTTATTGCATTGTTAAAACCTTTTTCTTTGTTTTCGAAGGTTTTCAACCTATATGAAGAACCAACCAGTCAAGAATCAACTGCAACTAAAACTGTTCAAAAGTTGAAAATAAAAAGTGACTTGGAGTTGGAACGTGGAGTTGTTTCCTTATGTCCTTTGGAGTGGAAAGCAAGAGTTGACTTTACAGTTGAAAACCAAGTGCTAGCAGTGGAGGACGAGGATAAAACTGCTTCGACCCAATACTGCTGACACGGAAGGGAAAGATGGCTGAAGATATGGCGGAGGTCAAAGAACTAAAGAAGGAGAGGACCACAGCAAAACGCAGCTTCACCAAACAAGCCAACCACATTGCCAGAGGAGCAGACACCATGCTGCGATCCGAGCTGATGGATGAGTTCAGCACACTCTCACTCTGTTATAGAGCCGTGCTTGAGGCAAATGATGAATTCAGGTTTGGGCTGGAGGCTGAAGTAAAACCTGAGGATGAAGGGCTTGACGAGAAGGAAGAGGACGACCTCAAACATACTTCAAAAGAAGCCGAAACAAAGATGGAAGAGATCAAAGACATTGTGCAGCTGATCCTGTGGTCCAAATATGGAAAACATGAGCTGGAAACAGCTATTGATGGAGCTGAGAAAGTAAGTGAAGCAGCAGGAACTGTGCCAGTGAGGACTGAATCCTTAGAGTGCTATGAACAGCACCTAACGCTCTCAGACGAGATGGGAGACAAGGCCATCTCTATAATGTCCACGTGGGAGAAATGGATACCTGACGAATCCAGAGATGAACTGAATGCGAGGCTCAAGAAGCTAGAAGACACCCTTCTCAGGCTGAAGATGAGGAAACCTCAGTTTACATCTGCACGCAGCCTGAGGAATGCTGAGCAAGGCACAGGAGTTGCACCACACCATCCGACGACACCGTTGGTGAGGATAAAGCCAACCACCCTACCTACCTTCTCTGGAAATAAGAGAGAATATCACAGATGGAGAAAAGATTGGGAAAGCCTGCAAAGGCAGGGAGAGCCATCCGGATCCCCTGAAGTTAAAAAGATCCAGCTCTTGGACAGCGTGGAGGAGAAAATCTCCAAAGAACTCAGACTTTCTACCTACAGCCAGAGACATTTTCAGAGTCTTAGAGAACAGGCATGGAAATAAATCAAGCATCACTGTGGAAATCCTTGAAGAGCTCGACAGGATACCATATGTAAAAGGAAACCAGCCAAGAAAGGTCATCGACCTTATACAAACTGTGGAGAAGGCTCTGTCAGATCTCACTGAATTGGGCAACTCTGGGGCCATGAACAACGCACTTGTGATCAAATCAATTGAAAGCAAGTTACCTGACTTTATCAAGAGAGACTGGTTGATGTTCATGGTAGATCCCAGCAGCAATGTCACAGCAGAGAACCATTTTGACATGCTCTTGAAATATTTGAAGAACCAGGAAGACGTACTGGGGAGGCTTGATCAACTAAGAATTGTGGAGAAGACTGACAAGCCAGATCGCCCGGACAAAAAGAATGAAAGAAGTTTGCCTCGACAAAGAACACAAAGAGACTAGAGCTTGACGTATGTGTTGTCTGTGGCGACAGTGGACATAACCACAAACTGTTCTTTTGCCGGAAGTTCAAGGGACTGAAGCTTTCGGAGAAGACGGCTGCCTTGAAGAAGCTGGGAACATGCAGGAAATGTCTCGGATGCCATGACGGAACTGCATACTGCAGAGAGACATTCCTATGCAGAAATGCAGACTGTAAGAAGGGAGGAAATGCTGCAGACCACCACTATATCCTCTGCCCAAAAGGAGAATTCAAGCCTCGATGGGAAGAAGGAAGAGGTGGAAGAGACGGCAACAAAGGCAAACTCACAGAGGAACAAGAGTCGTTCTTGTCTGAACTCTCCTCTGAAATGGCAGATCGAGGCAGAAGGGCTTTTACTAACAAAACTACAGTGGCACTCAAAACCTCCGGCCAGTCTGAACTACTGCGAAGAAATGGTCTCGCCGAGCTTCCTGTCATCATGATGCTGATGAAAGTCACTGCAAACGCTGGTCAGAAAATTGGGACATTGATTGACCTAGCGTCAGATACAAACTACATCACCCATAAGGCTGCTGAAAGACTTGGGTTGAGAAGAGAGAAGATAACATTGATTGTGCATGGGGTTGGAGGAATGGCCATGAAGGTGGACACTCAGAGATACCTCCTCAAAGTTAGAGTGAAGACTCCTACAGGCACTGAAAGAGCCTACAAACTAGTCTGCTACGGCCTAGATGAAATCGCCAAGGTCCATCAAGTGATTCAACCAGAGAGGTTGCAAAGGTTTTTCCCGGAGGTCAAGCTTGAAGAGCTGGAAAGGCCAGAAGAGGTTGAACTACTCATAAGCCACCGAGAGGGAAGACTTGCTCCCCAAAGAGTAAAAGTAGTTGGAGACCTTGTCTTATGGGAGAGTCCACTGGGGAAGACGGTGGGCGGAGCACATCCTGATCTGCATGAGGAGGTGGACGTGGAAGCATATGAATCAAGAACTCACTTTGCTCGCTCCATGAGAACAGCAGCAGTCAAATATCACGAGACATTCACAGTTGCCAGTAACCGTGAGTTCCTTGAGTGGTGGCACTGGGACAGCATCGGAGCTGCATGTGAACCAAAATGTGGAGGATGTCGCTGTGGAAACTGTCCACCAGGAGGAAAAGAAATGACCCTGGCAGAGGAGAGGGAGTATGAAATCATTAAAGGAGGCCTCACCTACAAAGAGGAGGATGCTCACACCCCATCTCCACACTGGGATGCAAAATATCCTTGGACCGTAGATCCTGTCTCTCTCCCCTACAACAAAAGTGCAGTCCAGGCCTGCTTCTTAAGGATGGAAAAACAACTGAGCAAAGAACCAGACTGGAAAGTCGCATACACAACCCAAATCCAGGAAATGGTCGAACGAGGAGCAGCCATAAAACTCACCGATGACATCATTGACAAGTGGACTGGACCAGTGTGGTATGTGAGCCACCTGGTGGCGCCAAACCCCCATTCAGTGACAACACCAGTTCGTATTGTCTGGAACAGCAGCCAGAAGTACAAAGGCGTGAGCATGAATGACATCCTTCTTAAGGGACCAGATGTACTCAACCCTATTAGAGCTGTACTGCTACGGTTCAGAGAAGGTGTGCATGCAGCTCTAGGAGACATAAAGAAGATGTACAACTCTGTGTGGCTGGAGCAGCGTGAGATGCATCTACACAGATTCCTCTGGAGAGACAGCCCAGAAGAGGAGATCAGTGAATATGCAATCACCAGAGTCAACATCGGGGACAAACCTGCTGGTTGCATCGCTCAGTTGGCTATGAGAGAAACGGCAAGCCTGCCCAGCTTTGTTCACTTGGAAGATGAACGCAGAGTCATTGAAGAGGACAGTTATGTGGACGACCTCTTGACCTCCCACAATAACCTGGATCAACTCGACAAAATCACTGCAAAAGTTGAAGAGATTTTGGGAGCTGGAGGCTTCTTCCTCAAACCATGGGTCCGGTCAGGGCAAAGTGGGAGGAAAGGAACAGAGAAGGAAGTCCTAAAAGAGGAACAAGGGAAAACCTTCATTCTCCCAAATCAAATGAGGGAAGAAGACAACAAAGCTCTAGGCATCGGCTACCAAGTGGACGAAGACAAGCTCTACATGTTGACCTCTGTTAACTTTTCCAAAAGAAAGAAGAAAATGAGAGTTGGCAAAGATCTCCTCAAAGAAGAGGTGAGAACCGAAACACCAAACCCACTGACTAGAAGGGCTCTCTTAAGCCAAGTAGCCGGGCTGTACGACCCAATTGGCCTAGTAGCACCGGTCAAGCAGAAGGGAGCAATTCTTGTCAGAAAGGCATTCCAAGAGGGAGGAGGTGGCAAGCTGACCCAAGAAACCTGGGACAAACCACTCTCGGAAAGCATCAGAGAAGAAGCCATACAGCTTTTTGAAGAATATGTACAGCTTGGTCAGGTGAAATTCTACAGAAGCCTCACACCAGCTGACTGGAAAGGAAACCCTTGGGGCATCACATTCTCTGATGGAAGTGACAAAACCTTTGGAGCTGTGATGTACTTAAGGTGGGAAACATGTCATGGCATTGAAGTTCGGTTCGTGGAATCAAAAGCCAAACTGACACCTCTGGATCAAAAGGGAGAAGCTGTAAAAGCTGAGATCTGTGGAGCAGTCTTCGCAGCCAGAATCAGGAAGTATGTGGAAAAGCATGCTCGAATGAAGATCGAGAAATGGTTCCATCTGCTGGACAGTCAGACGGTCCTTGGGGCAATCCAGAGAGACAGTTATGGGTACCAAAGCTTCTTTGCCAACAGAGTGGGTGAAATCCAAAAGACTGCACCAGTGCAGGACTGGTGGTGGATCCGTGGAGGTCTGAACATAGCTGACATCATTACAAGAGGAGGCACTCCTGAAGATTTAAAAGAGGATTCCACCTGGCAAAATGGACCAGATTTCCTGAAGTGGCCAGTGGAGGAGTGGCCCATTAAATCAGCTGGAGAGGTAGCTGCCCAGGCCAGGGAGAGCGTAAACAGACTCCAAAGGAAGGCATTTTCAGCTGCAATCACACGAGCTCAAGCTAAAATCAGTCCGCAGGAAGACGACCCTCTGACCACACAGGAAAGTCAAAAGGAAATGCCAACTCCTCTAAGAAGGAAGCCCACTGGCTGGGTCAAAGATCTTGTGGAAATAAGAAGATTCAGCAACCTGTCCAAACTGGTGAGAGTCATCGCCTGGGTCTATCGAGCTGTCAAGCAGTGGCTAGAGAGGAAGTGCCAGGTGCCAGGGCAGTCAAAGTGGGAGGCATCACCCAAACAAGCTGGGTTGACTGTAAAAGAAATTGACAACGCATCTGAAGACCTTTTCCTCGCTGCTCAAGAAGCTATAGCCTTCCCAGAGACGACTCTAAGCAGATTGGCAGTGTACAAAGACGTGAACTCTGGACTCCTACTTTGTGGAGGCAGAATCCAGATGTTGAAGTGAAGACTGCAGTGCCAGTCTTACCTTTTGAATCGTGGGTGTCTACATTGCTGGCACAAGAATCCCACAAAGCAAACCATGAGGGAGTAGCAGGAACCCTTCTTCGCATGAGGAAAAAGGCTTGGGTGATAAAAGGCCGGAGACTTGCCAAGAGGGTGGTTGACAGCTGTGTCGTTTGCAGAAAGAACAATGTAAAACAGTGTCAACAAATCATGGCTGACCTGCCTCCAGAGCGAACAGGCCCAGCTGCACCTTTTGAATTCACCACCATGGACCTGTTCGGCCCCTATGAAGTGAAGGATGAGGTCAAAAAGAGGACCAGACTCAAGGTATGGGGAATCGTCTTCTGCTGCATGGCTTCCCGAGCCATGCACACTGAAGTGGTGAGTGACCAGTCATCCGAAGGATTCCTGCTCGCCTATCAAAGGTTCACTTCGCTGAGAGGACACCCCAGGAAACTCTGGTCAGACCCTGGCTCTAACTTTGTGGGAGCCAAGCCTGCTCTGGAAAAGCTTTACAAATTCCTTGACCAACTGAACAGGCCTGAACTTGAAGGAAGAGCTGCCAAACATGGCACAGAATGGTCGTGGAAGATCCACCCCGCAGACTCTCCCCACAGGAACGGTGCAGCAGAGGCAGCTGTCAGAATAGTGAAGCGGGCCTTAAGCAACCTTGGTGGAGAAGGTGTTTTCACATGGGGAGAATTCCAAACGTTTCTCTTCATGGCAGCCAACCTTGCTAATGAGAGACCCATCGATGCAAGAACTCAAAGCAGGGAAGACTGCATAGAGTACATCACTCCAAACTCTCTGCTTTTAGGACGTGCCCATCCTAAAGGTGACCCTGGAGACTTTCAGTTTGATGGCTACCCATACAAAAGACTTCAGAATATTCAGGCAGAAGTCAGCAAGTTCTGGAAGAAATGGAGCCAATTGGCCGGTCCTAATTTGTTCATAAGGAACAAATGGCACACCAAAGAGCGAAATGTTGCTGTTGGAGATGTGGTCTGGTTGGCTGACCAAAATGCCCTGAGAGGACAGTACAAGCTGGCTAGAGTAGTCAGTGTCAACGCTGACCGCAAAGGCATCGTAAGAGATGTGCTGGTGAGGACCTTTCCCAGCTATCCTGTCCCCATCACGAAAGCAAATGACAAAGGAAAGCCCACAAAATCAAATAGTGAAAAAACCAAAATCCCGGCCACAATTCTGCATCGAGATGTCAGACGGCTGGTCATTCTACTTCCTACTGAAGAACAACAGAGGCGTGAAGGACTTGAGTGACCTCTGTGGTTAAGAACCCAGGAGCTCAAGTGGGAGGTGTTGAGTTAAAACTCATGAGTGGAGCATGTCAAGACACCTCAGACAACTACCAACTACATCTCCCAGAGTGCATCAGCTGCAAGATGGCTGCCGTTGGCTGATTGAACAGCTGTTAAAGGCTGGTGGTGGAGACACTCACAGAACAAGCAAACAAAGCAAGCTGAAGGTGGTGGAGACACTCACAGAACAAACAAACAAAGCAAGCTGAAGGTCGACCCAAGGAGCTCTACCCCCAAAGACGCCAATGGTCGGTTATGTTCTACTTATTCTACTGTTTATTTATACTTCTGCTTAAATGTGGTTAAAATCAGGCTAATTCAATTGTGTGTTTAGTAGCTCCAACTGTTTCAGTCTACACATTCACTTGCTTGAGAGTTGGTTTTCATTTATGTTTAAAAGTATCTTTACAAGTTAAGACCAAGTTAGAAATGTTAAAATGATTTAAGAATTTGAAAGACTACTAAAAAGGTCGACAACTCATGTTTAAAGGTTTAAAATGCCTTGTTCAATCAGAGCTGATCTACAAGCTTAAAGTTTAGCTATATTTCTTCACTTATTCAATTTAAAATACCAAATGTTTACTTGACTTGAATCAAATGTTTACTAACTTGAATCATTTATTAAAGGTTACAATTCAGAAATGATTCATTGAAAATGACTTTAATAATTGGGTTAAAATGTCGAGTTAATTTAAGACTGTGTTAAAATGTCGACTTTATAAGGTAATTTAATACTTTACATTTTGGCATTCATTGTGTAAACACTATCGTTAAAAGACGTTTGATTATTTAAAATATATATTTAATGTTTAAAATCAACCATGTTTAAAAAAGAACTTATTGGTTTGAAAAGATGGTTATTGTTGTTTATTGTTTATGTTTATTGCATTGTTAAAACCTTTTTCTTTGTTTTCGAAGGTTTTCAACCTATATGAAGAACCAACCAGTCAAGAATCAACTGCAACTAAAACTGTTGAAAAGTTGAAAATAAAAAGTGACTTGGAGTTGGAACTTGGAGTTGTTTCCTTATGTCCTTTGGAGTGGAAAGCAAGAGTTGACTTTACAGTTGTCCCTGGAGTCAAGGATGCTTGATTCATAGTACACACAACTCATTACAGTAATATTTCACAATCATTACATTTGATAGTAATAATGGCACAATCATTAATCAATACAAACATGCGCATTTGTTGAGACATGTTTAACTAGCCTTGAGACATAAAGTATGTATATTCCCGCTGCCGTGTTTAGCGCGGAGCACCGTGAGGGGATGGGGGTGAGTGGCGGGAGGGAGGAAGGAAAGATTGACAGATCCACAGTTGCAGAACTGGAAGGGGTGGGGATGGGAGATGACTACAGTTGCCGTCATAGGGGGGCAGTACAGCAATCTGCTTAAAAATTAAACCTGTCTGCACAGCGTTTACACGGCGGTAGTATGGTGGAGAGTCCTAAACGCTACATCTGTATCATAAGTGAAACTGTGTACAAAACACTGGAGCCAAAAAGGGTCCAACAGAGGCCAAAGAAGGTGCTGAGTGGTCCAGGGGGTGGATTGAACTGTTTAGGGAAGGTTATAACTCAGCTACAAGGGCAAAACATACACATGCAGGTTTAGGTCATTAGAGGGCAGAGTGTGAATAACATAATCAGCAGGCCAGTAGCTGTAGCTATGGGGTTAGTAAAGCGAGTGGGCGAGGTCAACACCAGTGTACAGGAGTTTAGCCTACTGAAAATATAGACTGTGAAGATAGCTCTAAACTAAAGGACAATACCCAGCCCTGTGCAGTCTGCACCGCACACAGAGTGCCCATACCCCTCCTGGGTGCAGTGAAAGAGGAGTTGGAGAGGATGGAAGCCAACGACATCATTGAAGCTGTGACTGACCCAACAGAGTGTCAAGTTTTGTGCTTTGTGTCACATGCATCTGTGTCGACTTAACCTCTTAAGGCGACTGAACAACGCTGAAACCAGGTACGCTCAGATAGAAAAGGGGAGCCTGGCGAGCATGTGGGCGTGTGAGAGGTTTCAGATGTATCTCTACGGCCTGCCAGCATTCAAATTGATTACGGATCACAAACCCCTCATCCCACTGATGAACTCCAGGGATCATCAGCTTAGAAACCAAAGGAGGATGTGGTTTTGTTTGTGAAAGGGGACGTGCCGGCAGATTTTCTTGGCAGTGTGAACGGGGCTCCCATTTCAAAATGCCACCTTTTTGCCGGCTTCTCTGTGTGAAAAGGGCTTGAGAGACAGAGCATCTCAGCTGACCAGTTCTACAGACAGAGACAGCTAAACATGTCAGGTGACCAGTTCTACAGAGACAGCTAAACATGTCAGGTGACCAGTTCTACAGACAGAGACAGCTAAACATGTCAGGTGACCAGTTATACAGACAGAGACAGCTAAACATGTCAGGTAACCAGTTTTACAGAGACAGATCAGGTAACAAAGGTTATCCTATAATCCTAGTTATATGAATATGGCGAGCGCTCTGCTCTATTGGAACTGTCCCTTTAATCATATGCTATCATGAAAACTTTCAACCACTTTGCACCACACCTGCCTGACCACGCCCACATCCGCTCACATATAAGCGGGGTCATGGCCATACTACCAGCTCCTTCCCCAGTCTTTCACAGCCGAAACGGAAGACACATGGGGTCCTCAGTGAGTCAGACAGAGCGCTCGCCATATTCATATAACTAGGGTTATAGGATAACCTTCATTATATATCATTATGGCTTTGCGCTCTGCTCTATTGGAACACAAGAGCGGAGCAGAGCGGAAAGCCCGACAGATGTACCCGCTGAGGTCCCCTACATCCATCAGAATACCGGGGAGGATCCGGGCCCCCCCCACCCCCCCTAGTGAGGGACGGGAGGGAGACCGGACCTGACTGTGCGAAGAGGGAACAGTACCTCAACGCACAGGGCGAGCAGACCGCGGGACTCACCTTTGTTTAGAAGGGCCCGCGACTAATCGGACGCGCATCCCGCACGCCACCAGGGAACGGACGTGAAGCAAAAAACCCACATCACAGCCCCCAACATCGCGGGGTCGGGGTCAAAAAGCCCCGACCCTGTGGCAAGGCCGTAGCAGCGGGGCGCGGAGGAGGCCCCAGCCCCAGGCCACATCCTGGGGGCCTGGCGAGGTCAACGAGGCCGCGGTCACTGGTGACCCCCCCTCACATTGCCAGCGTATCGGACAAGGCTTACAACAGATGAAGGCCCTTCTCCACCTGGCACGCTGCTCCGAAGCGCTCCAAGGAGACTTCCCCACAATGTCGTGGGGCCAGCTGGCACACCGGGGAGACAAGACAACCCTCCAAGGAGGTTGACCCCTCAATCCAGGCTGACAGGTCTTAACAAGAGCAGAACCCGACCTGCGCCCGGAGCACTGCGGACTAGACAGGCGCCTTTGGGGCTAACTGTAAGAACAGTATCCCGGCGGAAAGGGTGTTCGGTATGCCGTGCACCATGTCACAATCTCATGGGGTCATGAACCTCGCGGAGTCGGAGTTAGCCAACTCCGCCAGCGAACAGATTCCACCACGAACCTCGACCCCGCCAATTATTAATCCCGCGGGGTCGAGGTTCAGAGAAAGAGTTTGACACAATTGGCAGACGTCATGAAACATGCAGGGGCATACTCTCGGGCAGCCGGGGTCAGACCCAGGCTCAACCGGAGAGTCGACTCTGCTACCAACACACCGGGGAGACAACCACCCCCTTATGTTTATTAACAGAAAAGGGTTACTCCCTTAACACATTAAGAAACCCCGGAAACATAACTGCGCGTATACACAGGCTATACAATGCAGTTCAAGGTGTTTCAGGTTTAAAAAAGGGTTAACCCAGGCCAACAGGTCAACGAGGGCAAGGCCCGACCTGGGCCTGGAGGACCGGGACCTACACAGGGATGCATAGAGGAGTTGACAGAAGCAGCCCCCTCCCATCCCCGGTTTAGCAGGGAGGGAGGGGTGAAACGAATGGAGAAGGACCAACCCACCTAACATTGCGAAAAAAGGTACAACATAGTATGGACCAATGCACACCACTGTGGCAACTTGTAGTGGCATCTATATGACACACACATTCATGACATCAACCCCTGTGACGTCCGGCCCGCCCTGGCATTTCCCCCCCGGAAAAGCTCAGGGTCCTTCGGGTTAAACTGATCCGGTCCGGTGCGACCAGGACAAATCCCGTGCCCTTGTCACGCCGCCGCCGCCGCCCCCAGTCCTAAGAGGGGGGTAGGTACGCGTGTCGATCCAAAACATCACAGGGGGTGCCACGAAGACGGTCAGTATGCGAACGCACCGCTCCCGGTGGCCCACCTAACGGGCGTGAAACCCCCCTGCCAATGTTTGATCTATTCCATCACCTCCCCCCAAAGATGTACGCGAGTCCTCGAGTCTAACCTAGTGCACTGGCGCTCGGTAGAGATAAAAATCTCCTTCCCAGCCGACCGCATAAAAAAACACAGTTTTTATGATGTTGGGCAACCAAGGCGCGCCGGTCCCAAAAAAACGGATTCAATCATTGAAAAACACCCTGGGCCAGTGCTGATCGGTCTCGTAAGACCAAATGCTGATTTATGACTTAACGTGTATGCTCGTAAAGAACCGAAGAACAGTGACGGCGAATTTCTAACAAGAAAGAGCCCCACAATGTTTCCCCTCGCTGTCTGGGACGAGCAGCAGGAAGCCGGTACTAGAGACACAGACAATACTCTTCACTTCAGTAATAGCACTGAATAAATTCTCACATGCACCTTTACATACCATCATCTGTCTGGCCACACCCCCATCCGCTCCCTACATAAGCAGGGGTGTGGCCATACCACCAGCTCCTTCCCAAGTCTTTCACCACAAGGCAAGACCAAGGGGTCCTCAGTGAGTCTGACGCAGAGCGCCACTACACTCATATAACTATGGTTATATACATAACCGTACGTTATAGTATCGTGTAGCTCCGCTCTGCGTCATATTGCAACACAGGAGCTGAGCAGAGCGGAGTTCAACAAATGCACCCGCTGAGGCCCCCCACAACCATCAGAACCGGGGAGGACCCGAGCCCCCGGACCCCCCTAGCGGAGGACGGGAGGGTGTCGGATCCGACTGCGCGAAGAGGAGACTTCAGCAACTCAACGCACAGGGTGAGCAGACCGTGGGGCGTACCCATGACTACACAAACGCGCAACCCGCATGCCACTAGGGAACAAACGGAAGGAACAAACCCCTGTTACCACACCTAACATCACGGGGTCAAGAGCAAAAGCCCAACCTTGTGGCAAGGCCGTAGCAGCGGAGCGCGAAGGAGGACCCAGACCCAGGAAGGGACTGGACCCCCCGGAAAAAGGGGGCCTGGAGAGGCCAATGACGCCACAGCATCGAGACCTCACCAGGCGGTCACTAGTGACACCGCCCCCCACATCGCCAGCGTATTCGGACAGGGCCCATCCAAGAGCAGGCCCTTCCCCCCTATAGCACGCCACCTAGCTTACTGAACCTGGTATTCCCAGACAGTCTCCCATCCAAGTACAAACCAGGCCTGAACCTACACAACTTCCAAAATCGAACGAGATCGGGCGTGTTCAGGTTGGTATGGCTGTAAGCTCGAAGCACTCAAGAGGCTACACCCACAGCGGGAGCAGGCAGCGCACCGGGGAGACGACCCCCAAAAGAGGTCGATCCCTCAATCTAGGCAACAGGCCACTCGACCTGAGCCTGGAGCACTGCGGACTAGACAGGCGCCAAAGGGGTCTGCTGAAACAGCACCCCGGCGGAAGGGGCGTATGCTGGCATTGTTGTGCACCATGTCAGCCTCCACAAAAACCCCTCGACTCTCTAGAGGGGCCGAGGCAGAGAAGGCTGACATGATTGGCAGACGTCATGAAAGGTGCGGGGGGCCCCAGGGCCGGACTGGGGAAATAATTCATACCGGGAGATATAGCGCGAAATATAGCCCCAATCAGGCCACTTTTTAAGCGGGGGGGGTCCCCCACCAGGATTTTTTTTGTTACAAAGACTTAATTTCCTGCATTCTGGTGAATTTTTGTGCATGTGAATCACAAACTAATGAGCCAACAATTGCTTAGTACAATGTACTGTTATGGACCTCAAATAAAACTGTTGTGGCACTAGCAATGCTACTCTCTCCACCTTCAAAAAGAAAAAAGCAAGAGCACAACATATTTTATATTTACTATTATAATACAGTTAACCACTCTCTCCTGTAAGGGCCTTTCTTTTTCTTTGTTTTATCCCTCTCTCCTCCACCCTTTCTCTTTCTTCCACTGTCCATCTTGACATCAACGTTAATTGACTTCGCTCTACTGTATCTCTCCTGAGTCCCTCACTACCTGGCTCACTGCCTGGCTGTTATTCTGCATCTGAGTGCCGTCTGCCATTCCATTTGCCGCCTCCGCTGTCAATCAGTTGTATCGCCTGGTCCCGCCTCCACCAATCACAAGCGGCAGCACGGCTCCATTGTGTGTGTGTGATCCGCGTGAGGGAGAGAGAGAGTCAGATAGTTCTCCAACTCTGTCGCAGACAGTGAAATCCTGGTTGTTCCCCACCCATCTAGGTTATCTAACTATCGCGCCGCGCCGCCGCCACAACTAGAAACAATGGCCTGGCAAAAAAATAAATAATAATAATAATAATAAAAAAAAGATTTTTCTTATTTTTCTTTTTATATAATTTTTTTTTTAATCTGCGCAGGCCAGGCCACCGGGAAAACTCCGGGTGCTCCCGATGGCCAGTCCGGGCCTGGCGGGGGCACACTCACAGGTAGACGGGGCCAAACCCGGCCTATCCAGAGAGTTGACTCCGCTACCAAAACACCAGGGAACCAACCACCCCCTTGGTTCTTACATGAGGTGGTTGTTCCTATAACCCCACAAGAAAAAACTCCAAAACACAACTGCGGATATACACTGGCTATACCGCAGTACAAGTGTTTCAGTTTTCAAGAAGGGGTTAACCCAGGCCAACGGGTCGACGAAAACGATCCTGGGAATAACAACCACGTCAATTCTGCTCTTTATGTAAGAGGGGAAAACAGCGGTCTACCCAGAGAGACCTCAACGTGAGTGAAACAATTGAAAAAGGTTCATGTAACAGATTGGACTAAGTAGAGCAGAGCAGAAGGACCAACAGTCTCGACTGCATCGCATCATCTATCCTTTACAATGACAGCGGTCTCTTGGCCAATAAGAAAACGCGCCTGTGACGTCTTCAATGGCCGGGGAAATCCTGTGTCCCACTATCCTAATTTGGTAGAAAGGCACAACCTCCGGCCAATCAGTGTCGTAAAGGATATAACCATATCCGGGGGGAGGTTTATTTGTCCACCCCCCTCAACCACCTCACCCCTGATACGACGCAATAAAAAGCTGTGACACCAGTTGCATAGCGCGCTACATGAAAGCACATACACCTGTAGAGTAATAGCTTTACATCCTGCACGCCAACCACAGCCAATAACCTTGTTTGTGTAAAAAACTGGTTTTATCCACGGCTCTGTCTTATGTGCGAAAAACTTGCCACCCGCTATTTTTTTACCTTTACCCTTAACACTCAATATGACTCTGCGTCATATTGCAACACAGGAGCTGAGCAGAGCGGAGTTCAACAAATGCACCCGCTGAGGCCCCCCACAACCATCAGAACCGGGGAGGACCCGAGCCCCCGGACCCCCCTAGCGGAGGACGGGAGGGTGTCGGATCCGACTGCGCGAAGAGGAGACTTCAGCAACTCAACGCACAGGGTGAGCAGACCGTGGGGCGTACCCATGACTACACAAACGCGCAACCCGCATGCCACTAGGGAACAAACGGAAGGAACAAACCCCTGTTACCACACCTAACATCACGGGGTCAAGAGCAAAAGCCCAACCTTGTGGCAAGGCCGTAGCAGCGGAGCGCGAAGGAGGACCCAGACCCAGGAAGGGACTGGACCCCCCGGAAAAAGGGGGCCTGGAGAGGCCAATGACGCCACAGCATCGAGACCTCACCAGGCGGTCACTAGTGACACCGCCCCCCACATCGCCAGCGTATTCGGACAGGGCCCATCCAAGAGCAGGCCCTTCCCCCCTATAGCACGCCACCTAGCTTACTGAACCTGGTATTCCCAGACAGTCTCCCATCCAAGTACAAACCAGGCCTGAACCTACACAACTTCCAAAATCGAACGAGATCGGGCGTGTTCAGGTTGGTATGGCTGTAAGCTCGAAGCACTCAAGAGGCTACACCCACAGCGGGAGCAGGCAGCGCACCGGGGAGACGACCCCCAAAAGAGGTCGATCCCTCAATCTAGGCAACAGGCCACTCGACCTGAGCCTGGAGCACTGCGGACTAGACAGGCGCCAAAGGGGTCTGCTGAAACAGCACCCCGGCGGAAGGGGCGTATGCTGGCATTGTTGTGCACCATGTCAGCCTCCACAAAAACCCCTCGACTCTCTAGAGGGGCCGAGGCAGAGAAGGCTGACATGATTGGCAGACGTCATGAAAGGTGCGGGGGGCCCCAGGGCCGGACTGGGGAAATAATTCATACCGGGAGATATAGCGCGAAATATAGCCCCAATCAGGCCACTTTTTAAGCGGGGGGGGTCCCCCACCAGGATTTTTTTTGTTACAAAGACTTAATTTCCTGCATTCTGGTGAATTTTTGTGCATGTGAATCACAAACTAATGAGCCAACAATTGCTTAGTACAATGTACTGTTATGGACCTCAAATAAAACTGTTGTGGCACTAGCAATGCTACTCTCTCCACCTTCAAAAAGAAAAAAGCAAGAGCACAACATATTTTATATTTACTATTATAATACAGTTAACCACTCTCTCCTGTAAGGGCCTTTCTTTTTCTTTGTTTTATCCCTCTCTCCTCCACCCTTTCTCTTTCTTCCACTGTCCATCTTGACATCAACGTTAATTGACTTCGCTCTACTGTATCTCTCCTGAGTCCCTCACTACCTGGCTCACTGCCTGGCTGTTATTCTGCATCTGAGTGCCGTCTGCCATTCCATTTGCCGCCTCCGCTGTCAATCAGTTGTATCGCCTGGTCCCGCCTCCACCAATCACAAGCGGCAGCACGGCTCCATTGTGTGTGTGTGATCCGCGTGAGGGAGAGAGAGAGTCAGATAGTTCTCCAACTCTGTCGCAGACAGTGAAATCCTGGTTGTTCCCCACCCATCTAGGTTATCTAACTATCGCGCCGCGCCGCCGCCACAACTAGAAACAATGGCCTGGCAAAAAAATAAATAATAATAATAATAATAAAAAAAAGATTTTTCTTATTTTTCTTTTTATATAATTTTTTTTTTAATCTGCGCAGGCCAGGCCACCGGGAAAACTCCGGGTGCTCCCGATGGCCAGTCCGGGCCTGGCGGGGGCACACTCACAGGTAGACGGGGCCAAACCCGGCCTATCCAGAGAGTTGACTCCGCTACCAAAACACCAGGGAACCAACCACCCCCTTGGTTCTTACATGAGGTGGTTGTTCCTATAACCCCACAAGAAAAAACTCCAAAACACAACTGCGGATATACACTGGCTATACCGCAGTACAAGTGTTTCAGTTTTCAAGAAGGGGTTAACCCAGGCCAACGGGTCGACGAAAACGATCCTGGGAATAACAACCACGTCAATTCTGCTCTTTATGTAAGAGGGGAAAACAGCGGTCTACCCAGAGAGACCTCAACGTGAGTGAAACAATTGAAAAAGGTTCATGTAACAGATTGGACTAAGTAGAGCAGAGCAGAAGGACCAACAGTCTCGACTGCATCGCATCATCTATCCTTTACAATGACAGCGGTCTCTTGGCCAATAAGAAAACGCGCCTGTGACGTCTTCAATGGCCGGGGAAATCCTGTGTCCCACTATCCTAATTTGGTAGAAAGGCACAACCTCCGGCCAATCAGTGTCGTAAAGGATATAACCATATCCGGGGGGAGGTTTATTTGTCCACCCCCCTCAACCACCTCACCCCTGATACGACGCAATAAAAAGCTGTGACACCAGTTGCATAGCGCGCTACATGAAAGCACATACACCTGTAGAGTAATAGCTTTACATCCTGCACGCCAACCACAGCCAATAACCTTGTTTGTGTAAAAAACTGGTTTTATCCACGGCTCTGTCTTATGTGCGAAAAACTTGCCACCCGCTATTTTTTTACCTTTACCCTTAACACTCAATATGACTCTGCGTCATATTGCAACACAGGAGCTGAGCAGAGCGGAGTTCAACAAATGCACCCGCTGAGGCCCCCCACAACCATCAGAACCGGGGAGGACCCGAGCCCCCGGACCCCCCTAGCGGAGGACGGGAGGGTGTCGGATCCGACTGCGCGAAGAGGAGACTTCAGCAACTCAACGCACAGGGTGAGCAGACCGTGGGGCGTACCCATGACTACACAAACGCGCAACCCGCATGCCACTAGGGAACAAACGGAAGGAACAAACCCCTGTTACCACACCTAACATCACGGGGTCAAGAGCAAAAGCCCAACCTTGTGGCAAGGCCGTAGCAGCGGAGCGCGAAGGAGGACCCAGACCCAGGAAGGGACTGGACCCCCCGGAAAAAGGGGGCCTGGAGAGGCCAATGACGCCACAGCATCGAGACCTCACCAGGCGGTCACTAGTGACACCGCCCCCCACATCGCCAGCGTATTCGGACAGGGCCCATCCAAGAGCAGGCCCTTCCCCCCTATAGCACGCCACCTAGCTTACTGAACCTGGTATTCCCAGACAGTCTCCCATCCAAGTACAAACCAGGCCTGAACCTACACAACTTCCAAAATCGAACGAGATCGGGCGTGTTCAGGTTGGTATGGCTGTAAGCTCGAAGCACTCAAGAGGCTACACCCACAGCGGGAGCAGGCAGCGCACCGGGGAGACGACCCCCAAAAGAGGTCGATCCCTCAATCTAGGCAACAGGCCACTCGACCTGAGCCTGGAGCACTGCGGACTAGACAGGCGCCAAAGGGGTCTGCTGAAACAGCACCCCGGCGGAAGGGGCGTATGCTGGCATTGTTGTGCACCATGTCAGCCTCCACAAAAACCCCTCGACTCTCTAGAGGGGCCGAGGCAGAGAAGGCTGACATGATTGGCAGACGTCATGAAAGGTGCGGGGGGCCCCAGGGCCGGACTGGGGAAATAATTCATACCGGGAGATATAGCGCGAAATATAGCCCCAATCAGGCCACTTTTTAAGCGGGGGGGGTCCCCCACCAGGATTTTTTTTGTTACAAAGACTTAATTTCCTGCATTCTGGTGAATTTTTGTGCATGTGAATCACAAACTAATGAGCCAACAATTGCTTAGTACAATGTACTGTTATGGACCTCAAATAAAACTGTTGTGGCACTAGCAATGCTACTCTCTCCACCTTCAAAAAGAAAAAAGCAAGAGCACAACATATTTTATATTTACTATTATAATACAGTTAACCACTCTCTCCTGTAAGGGCCTTTCTTTTTCTTTGTTTTATCCCTCTCTCCTCCACCCTTTCTCTTTCTTCCACTGTCCATCTTGACATCAACGTTAATTGACTTCGCTCTACTGTATCTCTCCTGAGTCCCTCACTACCTGGCTCACTGCCTGGCTGTTATTCTGCATCTGAGTGCCGTCTGCCATTCCATTTGCCGCCTCCGCTGTCAATCAGTTGTATCGCCTGGTCCCGCCTCCACCAATCACAAGCGGCAGCACGGCTCCATTGTGTGTGTGTGATCCGCGTGAGGGAGAGAGAGAGTCAGATAGTTCTCCAACTCTGTCGCAGACAGTGAAATCCTGGTTGTTCCCCACCCATCTAGGTTATCTAACTATCGCGCCGCGCCGCCGCCACAACTAGAAACAATGGCCTGGCAAAAAAATAAATAATAATAATAATAATAAAAAAAAGATTTTTCTTATTTTTCTTTTTATATAATTTTTTTTTTAATCTGCGCAGGCCAGGCCACCGGGAAAACTCCGGGTGCTCCCGATGGCCAGTCCGGGCCTGGCGGGGGCACACTCACAGGTAGACGGGGCCAAACCCGGCCTATCCAGAGAGTTGACTCCGCTACCAAAACACCAGGGAACCAACCACCCCCTTGGTTCTTACATGAGGTGGTTGTTCCTATAACCCCACAAGAAAAAACTCCAAAACACAACTGCGGATATACACTGGCTATACCGCAGTACAAGTGTTTCAGTTTTCAAGAAGGGGTTAACCCAGGCCAACGGGTCGACGAAAACGATCCTGGGAATAACAACCACGTCAATTCTGCTCTTTATGTAAGAGGGGAAAACAGCGGTCTACCCAGAGAGACCTCAACGTGAGTGAAACAATTGAAAAAGGTTCATGTAACAGATTGGACTAAGTAGAGCAGAGCAGAAGGACCAACAGTCTCGACTGCATCGCATCATCTATCCTTTACAATGACAGCGGTCTCTTGGCCAATAAGAAAACGCGCCTGTGACGTCTTCAATGGCCGGGGAAATCCTGTGTCCCACTATCCTAATTTGGTAGAAAGGCACAACCTCCGGCCAATCAGTGTCGTAAAGGATATAACCATATCCGGGGGGAGGTTTATTTGTCCACCCCCCTCAACCACCTCACCCCTGATACGACGCAATAAAAAGCTGTGACACCAGTTGCATAGCGCGCTACATGAAAGCACATACACCTGTAGAGTAATAGCTTTACATCCTGCACGCCAACCACAGCCAATAACCTTGTTTGTGTAAAAAACTGGTTTTATCCACGGCTCTGTCTTATGTGCGAAAAACTTGCCACCCGCTATTTTTTTACCTTTACCCTTAACACATTGGTCGCCAAAAACGCTTTCCAGTGTTATTGCCCGCCATGCGTTGACCGCCAACATCGCTGTACAGTGTTTTTGAGATAATAATAAAAATAATAATAACTTTATTATTTCACAATAATAACACAACAGTAAAACTTCACAACAGTCAAAAATACAGGCATAATAATAATAATAATAACTTTATTTGTATAGCACTTTTCATACAGAGGTTGCAGTTCAAAGTGCTTCACAAACAGTAAAAAATGCAGGCATAAGCGGGCATAAAAAAGATAGACAGGTAGCAAGGTATGGCAAATCACAGTGTTTCACATTAGGATCTAGCATCCCAATAGGCTCTCTGCTTACAGTTTTCAGTAACACAAATAATAAAAATAGTTCAGTTTAAAAATAGTCAAAAAATTATAAAATAGAACAGACATAAAAAATACAGGCATGAGCGAGCATAGCAAGGTATGGTAAATCACAGTGTTTCACATTAGGATCTAGCATCCTAATAGGCTCTCTATTCAGTAATACAAATAGTCACAGTGTTTCACATTTGGATCTAGCAATAATAAAAATAGTTTAAAATGATTCAGTTTAAAAATAGTCATCAGTAAGAAGTAAAAAGTGCAATAACCGACACATGAATTTGATAGGCAGGGTATGGTAAATCACAGTGTTTCACATTAGGATCTAGCATCATAATAGGCTCTCTATTCAGTAATACAAATAATAAAGTAGTTTAAAATGATTAAGTTTAAAAATAGTCTAAAAATTATAAAATAGAAACGGACATACAACAGTAAAAAATGTAAATAGCAAGGTTACAGTAAAAAGTGTGAAAAATAGTTTAAAATGATTCAGTTTAAAAATAGTCATCAGTAAGAAGTAAAAAGTGTGATAACCGACACATGAATTTGATAGCCAGTGTAAAATAAGATAAAATTAGCATAGAAAAGTAGGCAGGGTAAGAATAGTGCAGGTAAGTCATTGAAATGCCTGAGCAAAGAGATAGGTTTTAAGCTGTCTTTTGAAGATGTCTAGCGAGTTGGCTTCCCTGATGTTTTGGGGTAGTTTGTTCCACAGTTTTGGGGCATAGTTGATAAAGGCTGCATTACCGATCCTCTTTTGACTGTTTCTGGGAGCCTCTAGTAGTCCAGCAGCTGATGATCGCAGTGTTCTTGCTGGCGTGTAATTTATTAGAGTGTTGGTGATGTAGCTAGGTCCCTGTCCATTTAGAGCTTTGTATGTAAGGAGAAGGACCTTAAAGTCAATTCTAAATGTTACAGGAAGCCAGTGTAAAGCAGCTAAGACTGGACTAATGTGCTCTCTCCTTTTGGTTCTAGTTAGCAGTCGGGCTGCAGAGTTTTGGATTAGCTGAAGCCTCTCTGTGGTTTTCTTAGGGAGACCTGTGAAAAGTGCATTACAGTAGTCTAACCGGCTAGATATGAATGCATGAATTAGCTTCTCAGCGTCGTTCTGATTAATAAATGGTCGTACTTTTGCTATATTTCTGAGATGGAAGAACGATGTTTTCGTTACTTTGCTAATATGAGAATTGAAGTTCAGTTCTGAATCTATGATAACCCAGAGACTAGTGACCTCAGATTTGATCCAAGGGGTTAGTCCTCCTAGGTTATTTATTAACGTTTATTTTTTAGTTTTGGGGCCGATAATTAGTTTCAGTTAATTTCAGTTTTGTTCTCATTTAGTTTCAGGAAGTTCTTACTCATCCATTTATTTATTGCCAGTAAGCAGTCTGTAATGGAGCTAATCGCTGTATCATTTGGTTCAGCAGATATGTACAGTTGTGTATCATCCGCATAGCTATGGAAATCTACATTATGTTCTCTGATGATATCACCCAGCAGTAACATGTAAAGGGAGAAGAGTAAAGGACCTAAGCAACTCCCTTGTGCAACTCCATAGTTGTTGTCGTATATATCAGACATGTGCTCTCCTAGTCTACCATAGAATTTCCTCCCTCTGATGTATGTTTTGAACCAGCTTAGCACATGTTCTGAGAAACCGACAAGGTTTTCAAGACGATCGATTAGAATATCGTGATCAATTGTATCAAATGCTGCACTGAGATCTAGCAGGACAAGGATGGAGATCTTATTCTCGTCAGAGTTTAGCCTGAGGTCACTGATTATTTTGGTGAGGGCAGTTTCAGTGCTATGATATTTTCTGAATCCCGACTGAAATTCTTCTAAGATGTTGTTTTCTTCAAGAAAGGAATTTATTTGAACTGAAACTATCTTTTCAAGTACTTTGCTAATGAATGGTAGGTTGGATATTGGACGATAATTTGCCATTACATTACTATCCAAGTTAGGTTTTTTTAGTAATGGCTTGACAACTGCTGTTTTAAAGGCATCTGGGAAAATACCAGTTCTAAGGGAAGTGTTTATGATATCTAGCACAGGGCTTGAAACACTATTAAACACCCGTTTGAAGAAAGATGTAGGTATAGGGTCAATGTCTGAGGTGGAGGAGTTACATTCTGAGACAGTTCTGTTTCGTTAAGGCTTCGCTCAGCACCAGTAGCACTGTACTTCACTTCGTGTACATACACTGAATAAAAAAATTCCACCATGTACCTTTACATCCCCATATTCGTCTGACCACACCCCCTTCCGCTTACCTTCATAAGCAGGTGTGTGGTCACCTACTCGCCTCCTTCTTCACTTTCACCACAAGGAAGTGCCTTGGTAGATCCCCACTTGACGAGGTTGTTAGCTGAAGAAAGTTGAGACGTGTTTACATTGTGCTTATTTTTTTCTTCTCATATATATTCGATCGAAAAACCTAAGTCATAATGTCTACTCCGGAGGGTCGTGTTCGCAGCGCCACTCTCCACCAGCGATTCTCCATTTCCGCCTCCGTCGTACGTCCTGGAGCGGGGCTGTTGCCTCTCTCGTGGTTGACAGCCACGCCCGGTAGGCGTCCGATGGGTAGTTCGCCTCTCCAAGGAGCTGGTGCACCGGTGCCGTCGCCTATGCGATGGCCTGGTTCTGGCTCTGGTTCCTCTGTTTCCGAGGAATCGTCCGCTGTTGGGCGGCCGGTTCCTTTGGTTCCAGGGGATTTGAGACGCAAACTTTTTGCGTCGGCTTGCTCCCGTCGCAAGATGGTGGCTTGCACACGCGAACGGCCAGGGTTTGGTGAGTTGCTGGAGCCCAGTGAGGATGCGTCGGTCTCTACATGCCCGATGGAAACAGAGGATTACATGATAGAGGCAGACGGGTTCTTATTTGAAGGCCCGGTGGAGACAGGTATCCCGCCCATCCAGGTAACACTGGAGGGGGTGAGATGTCTCCTTGGGGCGCCTCGTTTGAAGACGTTGGAGAAGAACCTCTGACTCGTCGGCGGGATGCCCTGCTATCAGCCACATCGGAGTGTGGCTCCTTGACCAGTAGCAGCCTGCTGTATGTGAGGGATGCGGGCTCGGTGGAGGAAAGTCTGCAGGGGGAACTGCAGGCTTTGTTTCCCGAGCCCATGGCGGTGGCGGCAGTCGCAAACGGCGTGCCGCTCCCGCAGCCACTGCCTGTTCCTGTCCCTGATGATCTCATAGGTCATTTATGGCAGCGTCGCCCGGTGAGAGGGGTGCACGTTGTCTACTAATTTTTCCCCTCAATGGGGGCCTATGTTCGTCAGGGCCAGGTGGTGTCCCACATCATAGGCCTCACCCCCGCCTACGTACAAGTTACGCGGGTGGCGGGTTTGGTCAATGGTATGAGGGAGGGCGTGCCACGGCTTGATAGGCCGATGGCCGCGCTACTCTGTCCGGAGGTGGTGTGGAAGCCGTTACGGAAGCCGGTTCCTCAAGGGAAATCGGCTAGGCGGTTGGCATACTGGAGCGACCAGTCATTTATCGCCGGAACACAATCTCTAGCTGCCGCATCTAACATCGCGCAGCTGGCAAGATTCATGTCCGGGATATTGACGGGCGGCATGGAGCAGAGTGATGTACAACATGATCAGCTCTCCCAGGCGGCAGGAGCTGTCCTGCATCTGACTCAGCTGGAGGCCATAGCCGCTGGGAAAGTGCACGCCCTGTCAACTCTGAACCAGCGCCACCTTTGGCTGGAGCAGGCGCGTGTGCCGGAGAAGAAGAGGCTTCCACTTCTGATGGCACCCCTCTCCGATGCTGGACTGTTCGAGAAGGCCCTACAGTTGATGACCTCGACCTGTAGAGAGATGCAGGAGGAACGCTCCGTGCTTCAACCTCATTTTCCCCCTCCCGATGTTGCCGGTGGGGTCAGACGGCTGCCACGTCGTCGAGCGTCTTCCGCCGTGGCTGCTGCTGCCACCACCGCCACTGCTGGTCCTTCGAGGAAGAAGGCCAGGAGGAGAGCGAGCGCCGCCACTACAGCCGACCCATCTACACCTGGAGGTGACGGTAGGGACCGTCGAGACCAGCCGCCGATTGCTTACCGTCCCTCCGGGGCTCCCCGGGGTGGCAAATCCCGAGCGGCTCGTGGCGGCAGGCGCCGCTAGACACAGTGACTTTTTTCCCCTGTGGTTCCCTCTGTTTTTCCCTTCCCGGCCTTGCCGTATGATTTGTTTGAAAAATAAAAAGTTCCCTCTAAAGGGGGACTGTATTTTTTGTTAACAAACTGTGTGTTTCTTCACCAAACATATGATGGGGTTACAAAGTGTGAATCTTCACTAGTATGTGTTGATAGGAGGGTTACGTTCATGTTAAGAGCTTTAAGCAAGGTCTGCAGCCTACACTCGGTTGAAAAAGGGTTTTTTCTACCTCGGCCTGAGTCTCCACATAAGGTAGAGGTTACTTGTATGTTCTGTTGCTTGCACGAGTAATGTTGAGCTACAACACTGTTGTGTTGGGGCGGCTACGTGGCGTAGTGGGCAAGGCGCTCGCCACGAAATGCTGGAGACGCTGGGCTCGTCGGTTCGAGCCCAGCACTCCACATTTGCTTTCAGTTTAGCTGGTCGTCCGTACTAATACACATTGGCCGTATTAGGGGGTGGGAAACTGATGGGTGGGGATCGGGAGTTGTGGACAGCGACTCCTACAGGTCGGTTGGTGCGCCTGCGCAGTATAATCAGGAAGTGTCGGGGGCAGCGTGAGCCTCCCACGCGTTACTCCTCGCCACTGAGAGATCGAGCTGCGCAGGTGAAAAAATGCGACTGCTGTTACCTCAAGTACCGGAGGGGACTTGTGCTATGTATGACTTGGTCCACATTGCAGCCGGCTTGTGGGAGGCAAGAAACAGCGTCCGTGACAGGGGAGGGTTGAATTGGATGATACGAAATTGGGATGGGAGAAAATATAGAAAATGGGAGAAAAAGTGGATAAAAAAAAACACTGTTGTGTTGGTTGCAGTAATGCTCGTATGAACACGTACCACGGCTCAGCCGTTCTCGCTCTCTCTATCAGTGTTTTTCTATGTTCAACATGGATGCGGGTGTAGGATTCACACACACACGCAACTTGGTTTTGTTGTAAACCCTGTCCACAGTTGTCTGTGGTTAGCATGCATTGTATTAGCTTGCGCTATTCATTAGCATTGCTATTAAAGGTATCGTGTGCTAAAGTTGTTGCTGTGTGCAAGGAAAGGGCTTGTGAGGGGATACCGGATAAACCCCATCCTTCCCTCTTCTGATTGGTCAGGGGGTTTATTCATCTCTTGTCAGTCCAGTCAGGGCCAAGTCGTTAGGCGACTTGGCAGGGAGGGGGGGGGGGGGGGAGGGTTCCCTAACTCTGCTCCTATTACAGTTCCGCTATCCCCGCCAACTCCTCTTTCATGCATACGCCCAACAAGCCCACTGTTGGCCTATCCACAAAGTCTTCTACTTTTACCGGCATCTTTGCGCCACTCAGGAATAAACAGGGGGGGAGAAAGAAAAAACAAAACCCCAGGAGAACAAAAAAAACGGATCCGCCCCTACCACTGAATATGCCCAATAATATATACAAAAGAGAGAAACAACAAAACTAAAAGCGGCTTCACCCTATACGTCTGTATAGTCTGGTCCTACATACTTTGGCCACCGCTCCACTACCGCAGTGCTTAGGGCAGTCCCAACCACCAACCACAAAACACTGTCACTATACATAAAAAATATAGAAGAGCACTGGTATGACCGCCTAACGCCTCCACACCTAAAAGTATTCACAAATTAACAACTGTTGTGTGTCAAAAGAAAACCTAAGCCCATCCCCAAACGTTCTCATCCCTCACTTTAATGCCCCCTATGTAACTAAAAGCTAGACACACGCCGGCCTAGGAGGAGCCTGACAGGATTTTTCTAAAATCCCGACCGCATATGGTGTGTCCCCAGGTGACGGAAAGCACCATAAAAAATGGTCCAACTGCCCTAGCTGGTTGAGAACGCTCCCTGTTGGAGAATCATTTGCCAAGGGGGTCTAAAATATGGGCCACACACACGACACTGCCAACCATACTTCACAGTGTGGGTCAAGCCTAGCGGCCACCACCAATTTGTTTGCTCAAACCAGTTTGGCACGAGCCCCCATGTTACGTTGTCATTGACATTCTTTAAGATCGATGTCGAGTCAATGCGACACAACAAAGGAGACGGCAGTCAAAGTAGTTTTATAATAAATATTTAATGAAATAATTACTGTGAATGAAATGAAGGAAAAACTAAAGTAACGACAGACAAGAACACATACTACACAGACAGGATCAGCCCCAGACACAGGGGAAGATAGAACACTTATACATGAGGGAATGACGAGACGAGACACACTTGGGTTGATTACAAATGGGTACACCTGGAAGGGGAAATGATAAGGACTACAAAACCAGGACAGGGAACTACAACTACACTCTTAAAAAAAATGTATTTTTACGGGACTTTCAATGTATTATTTTACAGATTACTTTTGTTTTTCTACTTTAAGTGTAAATGCCATAAAAATACAGGAAATTCCATAAAAATACAGTAAATAACCTTTAATACAAATATTAACCATTAAATAAAGGTTGTAATCTGTAAATTGATTTAATAAGAAATTATCTTTTTTTTACAGGATTATTCCATTGCTTAATTGTCTTGAATGTTAAATTACATGTAAAACACCTAGAATATACATCATTTTACTGTATGTGAAAATAAGGCAACTTTCTGTTTTTTTGCTGTTAAACTTTAAATGTAATGTTAAATAATGTTAAAAAAGAGAATAATATAATTAAAAAACAGTAAAAACCTTCAGTTATTCTACAGGTAATTCTTTTTAAATACATGTATTTGCTTAATTGTGTTGAATGTTAAATTACATTGAATTGTATGTAAAAACACATAAGATACTCATCATTTTACTGAATGTGAAAATAAGGCAACTTTCAGTATTTAAAAAAAATACGATCAAACTCCTTCAATAAAGTGACAGAACTTAAAGTTCAGCAGTGAAACACTGTTATTTCACAGGTTTTTCCTACATTTATGATGAACCACCTTCAATTAAGTGACATAACTAAAAGTTCAGCAGTGAAACACTGTTATCTTACAAGGTTTCCCATAATTATTACAATCAAACTCCGTCAATAAAGTGACAGAACTTAAAGTTCAGCAGTGAAACACTGTTTCTTCACAGGTTTCCCCATTATTATTACAATCAAACCCCTTCAATTAAGTGACAGAACTCAAAGTTCAGCAGTGAAACACTGTTATTTCACAGGTTTTTCCTACATTTAAGATGAAACTCCTTCAATTAAGTGACAGAACTTAAAGTTCAGCAGTGAAACACTGTTATTTCACAGGTTTTCCCATAATTATTACAATCAAACTCCTTCAATTAAGTGACATAACTCAAAGTTCAGCAGTGAAACACTGTTATTTCACAGGTTTTTCCTACATTTAAGATGAAACACCTTCAATTAAGTGACAGAACTTAAAGTTCAGCAGTGAAACACTGTTATTTGACAGTTTTTTCCTAAATTATTACGATCAAACTCCTTCAATAAAGTGACAGAACTTAAAGTTCAGCAGTGAAACACTGTTATTTGACAGTTTTTTCCTAAATTATTACGATCAAACTCCTTCAATAAAGTGACAGAACTTAAAGTTCAGCAGTGAAACACTGTTATTTCACAGGTTTTTCCTACATTTACGATGAAATACCTTCAATTAAGTGACAGAACTTAAAGTTCAGCAGTGAAACACTGTTATTTCACAGGTTTTTCCTACATTTATGATGAAACACCTTCAATTAAGTGACATAACTAAAAGTTCAGCAGTGAAACACTGTTATCTTACAAGGTTTCCCATAATTATTACAATCAAACTCCGTCAATAAAGTGACAGAACTTAAAGTTCAGCAGTGAAACACTGTTTCTTCACAGGTTTCCCCATTATTATTACAATCAAACCCCTTCAATTAAGTGACAGAACTCAAAGTTCAGCAGTGAAACACTGTTATTTCACAGGTTTTTCCTACATTTAAGATGAAACACCTTCAATTAAGTGACAGAACTTAAAGTTCAGCAGTGAAATACTGTCATTTGACAGTATTTTCCTAAATTATTACGATCAAACTCCTTCAATTAAGTGACAGAACTTAAAGTTCAGCAGTGAAACACTGTTATTTCACAGGTTTTCCCTACATTTATGATGAAACACCTTCAATTAAGTGACATAACTTAAGTTCAGCAGTGAAACACTGTTATTTTACCTTGAGGCCTGCTTGCTTGCCGTCAAAAAATGGATGTCGCAAAACTTTCTACTCCTTAATGCAGATAAAACTGAGATGTTAATTGTTGGCCCCCCAAACCACAGAGGCCTGTTTCAGGACATCTCCCTCAACTTTGATACCTGTCATGTATCCCAGAGCTCCACCATAAAAAACCTCGGAGTCATTTTTGATTCCTCCCTCTCATTTAATGCACATATAAAAAACGTCACCAAAATTGCATTCTTCCATCTTCGTAATATCGCAAAAATACGCCCCATTTTAACTCTGGCTGATGCTGAAACCCTGATTCATGCTTTTGTCTCATCACGTCTGGACTACTGTAATGCACTTTTTTCAGGCTTACCTAATTCAAGCATCAAAAATCTTCAACTCGTGCAAAATGCGGCTGCACGGATACTAACTAGAACTAGAAAATTTGATCACATCACACCAGTTTTGTCCGCCCTACATTGGCTTCCTATCCAAGCCCGCTCTGACTTTAAAGTGCTACTCCTCACCTACAAAATTTTAAATGGGCTTGCACCGCTCTATCTATCTGATCTCATCTCCCGATACTCGCCCGCTCGTGCTCTGCGCTCACAAAATGCGGGGCTTCTATCGACCCCTAGGGTTAAAAAGAAATCCGCCGGCCACAGAGCCTTTGTCTACCGCGCTCCCTACCTGTGGAACAAATTACCTGCCGTCATCAGGGGCGCCTGCTCTGTCGAAGCTTTTAAATCCCTGCTTAAGACTCATCTTTTCTCTCTCTCCTTCAACCTACCTTGATCTCACCTGGTCGGGGACTGACCTTTAGATTAATCTGTGTAGTTTAGTTATGGTACAGGGTACTACATGGTACCACTGGGTAGTTTACTATAGGGTAGTTTAGTTAGGGTACAGGGTACTACATGGTACCACAGAGTACTACTTGGTACTGCATGGCATTACAGGGTACTACATGGCTTACACAGCTCTACATGGCACTACAGGGTACTACATGGCACCACAGGGTACTACATGGCACTACAGGGTACTACAGGATACTACGGGGTACTACATGGCACTATGGGGTACTATAGGGTACTACATGGCACTACGGGGTACTACATGGCACTACAGGGTACTACATGTCTGCTCCTTTGCAGCACCACAAACATGGGAACTCTCTAACTCTTCCCCCCCCCCCCCCCCTCTCCCCCCCCCCCCCCTCTCCCTCCCCCTTCTCTCTGAGTACCCGTCTCCTGGCGCTGACCAAGGTGATGGATGCCTCGGGGTCTTGGCCAAGCTTGTAGTGACTGCTCTACATGCACCTCCGAGGCATTGGATCAGTTATTCACCGCCGTCTGTCCGTGGTCCTGTCAACTGATTAACAGACTGTTAACAGATTAACAGTCAACGCGGTTTCATTGCTGGGTTAAGTACTTCTATTCTATTCACATAATACGCTTACTTCATATATCTACTCCATTCACATATATGCCTACCACTTGTATCTATTGCTATGTCCGCCTACTACAATCTCATGAGCTGTCTAACGCCTGTCCCGTCTCCCTGTCTTCCTATGACTTGCTGTCCTGGAGTGTTGACCGGAGTGTTGGACGTCCCGTGACGAAGGCCGGGAGATTGCGACCCCCTCTGCGTGCCCCCCTGTCTTCGGAGGTTTCGTAGTGGTGACCGGAGTGCCGGATGTCCCGCGATGATGTCGGGGAGTTCGCGACCCTCTCTGTGCCACCCCCCCTTCCCCCTGTCTCCGGCTGTCCCTGAGCAACGACCGGAGTGCTGAATGTCCCGTGACTAAGACGGGGAGGACGTGACCCTCTTGCGCCGCCCCTGTGCTTCAAATAGATCCGCTATCAACTCTATCTTTAATTTTTCAAAATGTACAGTTGCTATTGCATGCACTCATCTGTGTTTCACTACACACATGAGTGCATGCTTACCAACTGTCCGTCTGCAACACTACTATCACCGACATCTAAGAAGGGAGATCCCCCCTTGAACGGCCCTTCTAAGGTTTCTCTCCTCCACATTGCCTGTGGAGCTTTTTTCCCTATTGTTAGGTTTTAGTGAGTTTTTCCTTACCTTCGCGTGGGGTATGTCTGGGAGTGCTTGCATTCTTTCATTTATTTGCATTCATCTAAAAAATGTTTGGACCCTATGGTGTTCTTGTTCTGTTCTTGACTTATTGTTATGTTGTCTTCTTGACTTGTTTAAAGAAGACCTGTACGGCCCATGGGGACATTAACGTGTGTTGTCGGGCCCTATAAATAAATTTGATTTGATTTGATTTGATTTGATTTTACAGGTTTCCCCATAATTATTACAATCAAACTCCTTCAATTAAGTGACAGAACCTCGTTCAGCAGTGAAACGCTGTTATTTGGCAGGTTTTTCCTACATTTATGTTGAAACACCTTCAATTAAGTGACATAACTTAAGTTCAGCAGTGAAACACTGTTATTTTACAGGTTTTCCCATAATTATTACAATCAAACTCCTTCAATTAAGTGACAGAACTCAAAGTTCAGCAGTGAAACACTGTTATTTCACAGGTTTTTCCTACATTTAAGATGAAACACCTTCAATTAAGTGACAGAACTTAAAGTTCAGCAGTGAAACACTGTTATTTGACAGTTTTTTCCTAAATTATTACGATCAAACTCCTTCAATAAAGTGACAGAACTTAAAGTTCAGCAGTGAAACACTGTTATTTCACAGGGTTTTCCTACATTTACGATGAAATACCTTCAATTAAGTGACAGAACTTAAAGTTCAGCAGTGAAACACTGTTATTTTACAGGTTTTCCCATTATTATTACAATCAAACCCCTTCAATTAAGTGACAGAACTCAAAGTTCAGCAGTGAAACACTGTTATTTCACAGGTTTTTCCTAAATTATTAGCTAGCCTAGCTTAGCACAAGGGCTGGAAGCAGTAGGGACCAGCTAGCCTAGCTTAGCATAAGGACTGGAATCAGTAGGGAGTAACTAGCCTACTTAGCACAAGGATTGGAAGCAGTAGGGAGCAGCTAGCCTAGCTTAGCACAATGACTGGAAGCAGCAGGGACCAGCTAGCCAGCCTAGCTTAGCACAAGGACTGGAAGCAGTAGGGAGCAGCTAGCCTAGCTTAGCACAAGGACTGGAAGCAGTAGGGAGCAGCTAGCCTAGCTTAGCACAAGGGCTGGAAGCAGTAGGGACCAGCTAGCCTAGCTTAGCACAAGGACTGGAAGCAGTAGGGAGCAACTAGCCTAGCTTAGCACAAGGAATGGAAGCAGTAGGGAGCAGCTAGCCTAGCTTAGCACAAGGGCTGGAAACAGTAGGGACCAGCTAGCCTACCTAGCTTAGCACAAGGACTGGAAGCAGTAAGGAGCAGCTAGCCTATAGCTTAGCACAAGGGCTGGAAACAGTAGGGACCAGCTAGCCTACCTAGCTTAGCACAAGGACTGGAAGCAGTAGGGAGCAACTAGCCTAGCTTAGCACAAGGACTGGAAGCAGTAGGAAGCAGCTAGCCTAGCTTAGCACAAGAGCTGGATGCAGTAGGGACCAGCTAGCCTAGCTTAGCACAAGGACTGGAAGCAGTAGGGAGCAACTAGCCTAGCTTAGCACAAGGACTGGAAGCAGTAGGGAGCAGCTAGCCTAGCTTAGCACAAGGGCTGGAAGCAGTAGGGACCAGCTAGCCTAGCTTAGCACAAGGACTGGAAGCAGTAGGAAGCAGCTAGCCTAGCTTAGCACAAGAGCTGGATGCAGTAGGGACCAGCTAGCCTAGCTTAGCACAAGGACTGGAAGCAGTAGGGAGCAACTAGCCTAGCTTAGCACAAGGACTGGAAGCAGTAGGGAGCAACTAGCCTAGCTTAGCACAAGGAATGGAAGCAGTAGGGAGCAGCTAGCCTAGCTTAGCACAAGGATTGGAAGCAGTAGGGAGCAGCTAGCCTAGCTTAGCACAATGACTGGAAGCAGCAGGGACCAGCTAGCCAGCCTAGCTTAGCACAAGGACTGGAAGCAGTAGGGAGCAGCTAGCCTAGCTTAGCACAAGGGCTGGAAGCAGTAGGGAGCAGCTAGCCTAGCTTAGCACAAGGACTGGAAGCAGTAGGGAGCAGCTAGCCTAGCTTAGCACAAGGGCTGGAAGCAGTAGGGACCAGCTAGCCTAGCTTAGCACAAGGACTGGAAGCAGTAGGGAGCAACTAGCCTAGCTTCGCACAAGGGCTGGAAGCAGTAGGGACCAGCTAGCCTAGCTTAGCACAAGGGCTGGAAGCAGTAGGGACCAGCTAGCCTAGCTTAGCACAAGTTGCAGTTTGCATACCAGCTAGCCTAGCTTAGCACAAGCTGCAGTTTGCATATCAGCAGAACATCAGTGTGGAGGATGCCATAATCTACATGGTCCACAAGGCCTATCTACATCTGGAGAAGCCGGGCAGGTCAGTGAGGGTAACATTCTTTGACTTTTCTAGTGCCTTCAACACTATTCAGCCTCCACTACTGACTGAGAAGCTGTCAGTGATGGGGGTGGAGGACGACTTGGTGGCCTGGATCTTCAACTACCTCACTGGCAGACCACAGTCTGTCAAACTGCAGGGGTGCCACTCCGACGTGCTGATCTGCAACACTGGAGCCCCCCAGGGAACTATATTGGCACCCTTTTTATTCACCCTGTACACCTCAGACTTCCGCTTCAGCTCCGGGAACTGCCATCTCCAAAAGTTTTCTGATGACTCCTCCATCGTTGGATACATCACCAACGACAACGAGGAGGAGTACAGAGCTGTGGTGGAGAGATTCACAGAGTGGAGCAAGGAAAACCACCTACAGCTCAACATCAGCAAGACGAATGAGATGGTGGTGGACCATCGGCGGAGCAAGAAGAAGCCCTCAACTCCCATCATCATCCAGGGGGAGGAGGTGGAAAGGGTGGCGAATTACAAATTCCTGGGTGTTCTCATGAACAACAAACTGGACTGGACGGACAACACAGAGGCCCTCTACAGGAAGGGACAGAGCAGACTGTTCTTCCTGAGAGGGCTCAGGTCTTTTAATGTCTGCAGCAAACTGCTGCAGATGTTCTACCAGTCTGTGGTGGCGGGTGCCCTCTTTTTCGCTGTGGTATGCTGGGGGGGCAACACCAACACAGACAAAATAAACAAACTGGTAAAAAAAAAGCAAGCTCTGTGGTGGGAGCGGACCTGGACCGTCTGCAGGTGGTGGCAGAGGGGAGGACGAGGAGGAAGCTGCATGCTATCCTTGAGAACCCCTGCCACCCCCTCTATGATGAGCTGACCGCAATGCGGTCCACGTTTAGCCACAGACTCATCCCCCCCCCGACATACCACAAAGCGCTTTGGGCAGTCCTTTGTGCCGGTGGCAATCAGGCTCCACAACCAAGCAGGGCCAGGATGGGCCAACTGCTGTGAACTGGACGAGCTGGGTTGTGGACTGTAACAAATTAATTTAATTATTTAACAACACATTCATGATTGGACTTGTTTCTTTTTTACCACTTTTTAGCTCTTTTCAGTCCTATTTTAGCTATTTCTATCCCTGTGTACTTGTCCGTCTTGTTTTTAACACATGTATGTTATGTATAAACTGTTTTTTTATTTCTGTTTTTAAATTGCTGTTACGCTGCTTATGCTGTAAATTACATCTTAATCTTCCCTCTGGGATAAATAAAGGTTTTCAATTCAATTCAGTAGGGACCAGCTAGCCTACCTAGCTTAGCACAAGGGCTGGAAGCAGTAGGGACCAGCTAGCCTACCTAGCTTAGCACAAGGACTGGAAGCAGTAGGGAGCAGCTAGCCTAGCTTAGCACAAGGGCTGGAAGCAGTAGGGAGCAGCTAGCCTAGCTTAGCACAAGGGCTGGAAGCAGTAGGGACCAGCTATCCTAGCTTAGCACAAGGACTGGAAGCAGTAGGGAGCAGCTAGCCTAGCTTAGCACAAGGGCTGGAAGCAGTAGGGAGCAGCTAGCCTAGCTTAGCACAAGGGCTGGAAGCAGTAGGGACCAGCTAGCCTACCTAGCTTAGCACAAGGACTGGAAGCAGTAGGGACCAGCTAGCCTAGCTTAGCACAAGCTGCAGTTTGCATACCAGCTAGCCTATAGCTTAGCACAAGCTGCAGTTTGCATATCAGCAGAACATCGGTGTGGAGGATGCCATAATCTACATGGTCCACAAGGCCTATCTACATCTGGAGAAGCCGGGCAGCTCAGTGAGGGTAACATTCTTTGACTTTTCTAGTGCCTTCAACACTATTCAGCCTCAGATTCAGGCCCCTCTAGGCCCCAGATTCAGATTCAGATTCAGATTCCTTTATTTAGCCATTTGTGTAAAACACATTGGTAATTGTTGCAGCAATACAGTGAATGCATTTCCTTTCTTTTTTCACAGAAAACAACACCAACACAGACAAGAAACGAAACAGTGCAGTGGGGGATCAATCAATAAATACATATATATATATAAAGTGAAGAGTGCAGGGATCCAGTACGGACTAGTGCAGTGCAGTCAGTGTCATTGTGCCAGTGTCACTTGGGGGCAGAGGGGGGGGGGGGGGTACCGAGGGGGGGGGGGGGGGCCTGAGGCATTGATCAGCCTGGCGGCTGAGGGGAAGAAGCTCGGTCTGTGTCGAGCTTTCACAGCCTTTGGGATCCTCAGCCTTCTCCCAGAGGGGAGCAGGGTGAAGAGGCTGTGACCCTCTGCTAAAGCTCCACTCCTGCACTAAAGTCGGGGATTCAGTTGGACTCAGATCTGCTGCGTTCCCCCCTACCGCTGGTGACAGTGTGTACATCGATCTACTCTCATAAAGTAGGGAATCCACCCTGCTACACAAACATAACAAAACACACTGGTCAGACTACTGCTTGACCTTACTCCTAGAACCCACCTCGCCCCTGCCCACGTGACAACCTAGGATGGCTTAGAGTAGACGACAGAGTACAGCAACTTGCAATGGGCCTGTCTACAAGATACATACACGACCAAGGTATGTGTACATGTCAAAATACTTCCCAAAGGTCAGTGAATACCACGACCACAACACCATGGGAGCTCCACAAATCATGTTAAACCCAGATTCGGCTCAAACAGGGACTAAACACGTTTCGCAATTATGCCACATCAATGTGGAACGCCCTACCCAAAGATGTAAAGGAATGTGAATCACTACCCACTTTCAAAACCACTCTCAAAGAACACCTACGGGAGACTGCAATTCGAAACTGGCCCCTGTAAATGTCCTAACCCAACCCCCTCCAATGTACAGTAAAGTATTGTTGTAAAATCCAAAACATATATATCATGATTAACTAATGTGTAGAAATATTTGGGCCTCAAAACAATAATTCATAGATTGTGTGTGTGTGTTTACATAGACTGATTGCCATTGTCACCCCAGGAGGGCATTTGCACATAGTGGCAGCTGGGGTAAGACTACTTCCCTTTAGGGGGTGGGTCAGAACAAAGGGCAGGAAATTCTAGAGAAACATGTCTCCTTTTAGGCTGCCAAAGACAAAAGGTCACGTAGACATGTTATCTAGCTGGAGTTTCCTGACACACACACACACACACACATAGACACGCACACACACACACACATAGTCACACACACAGACACACACACACTCACACACACACACACACTCACACACACACACATTTTCACATACACATCCACACACACACACACAGTGATGAGGTTAAAAGGATCAAAGCGCCCATGCAGCTGCTTTACGGCCTGGGGACACAGACAGACACACACACATACTCACACACACACATTTTCAAATACACATCCACACACACACACACACTCACACACACATAGTCACACACTCACACACACACACACATACTCACACACACATAGTCACACACACACACACACACACATTCACACACACACACACACATACACACACACACACACACACATAGAAGATCTCCAAACAAGCTAACTATTTCCTGGTATATTGTTAAAATAGTAATTTGAATCTTGAATTAAGTCATTGAAGTAAGTTAAAATATAATTAGGTTTGGTCATACGTAAATGTCTACAATTAGTTAATGTGTCTGTGCTATTTTCATTTATGTTCAATATGATTAATTGATTGTTACCCATTCTGCAATCTGTTAAGCTTGTTCTATATGGTATTAATTTGTATTCTATTAAGCTTGTGCTATATGGTATTGATTTATATTCTATTCTAAAAGAATGATTAAAGTCAGCAGACTTAGGGATAAAGAAATATATCTGTGTTTAGGTAATCAATATATTTTGAGGTTCATCAAAGTATTAACAAGTCAAGTAATACAAGTCAAGTAATGTGTTTAAGTAAAATTATAGGGAAAATATTCTCTGGGTAACTGTGAAGAGGGTTTGGCCTATAAGCCAAACCCCTATTTTCAAATCCAGATTAGCAGGCTTGTGATTGGGACAATAATGTGATGATGTCATCAACTCCAAGAGACTGGCCTTGGCTATAATAATGGGTGTGTGATGGGGGGAGAGGGGGACTCAGGAACAACCGAAAAACTCTGAGAACCAACCAAACCCACAAGGACAGGACCT